>NW_004955561.1:820145-844736 GCF_000276665.1 Chinchilla lanigera
TCTCTCTCCTTCTCTCTCTCTCTCTCCTTTTCTCTCTCTCTCTCTCTCTCTGTCTCTCTCTGTCTCTCTCTCTCTCTCTCCCTCTCTCTCCTTCTGTCTCCTTCTCTCCTCCTCCTCTCTCTCTCCCCGTCTCTCTGTGTATGGGTAACTGCATCTCAGAGCAAGTTGGGACAGGTGGTCAGCCTGTCCTGACAGGAAAGGGTTAGGCACTACAGCTCTCCCAGGGTTGACACACTCAGGTGTGGACTTGCAGAGGGTAGCCTGAGTGCCCACCCTACCTAGGCCAGAAGAGTACTCCATGTGAACCCAGCCAGTGCCCTCTACCACTTATGTCTTTAGCTGTGATTACTGATCTGCATCATCTCACTTAATCTCCTATAAAACTCTTTGACATCAGATCATTGTCTTGGCTTTATTCATGAGGACACTGAGGCTCAAAACTATGAGAAGACTTGTCCAAGTCACAGGCTAGAAAACCAGCAGCTCTGGGTTGCAACCTCTGGTTGGTCCAGTACCAACAACCCAACTACACAGCCCCATACTTAGACTCCTCTTTACTTTACATTGATGCGAAAGCAATAAAAACCAAGCAGGAATCCTGCTTCAAATTTTGAATTTTGCTCTGTTCCCAGGATGGGGATATGCAGTATGATACTCTTTTTCAGTGCTGGGAAGCATCAGCAAACCACAGCTTCCAGCCAGCCACAAGAGTGCCGGGGGAAAAGCAGACTCTGAAGTATGCTGTGCTTGCAGTGGATTTTGGACACCAACATTCAATAAATTACATGAGCTATTCAACACTGGATTATAAACCAGACTTCATACTAGATAGGTGCTTTTGCCCAACTGTAGGGTACCGTAGGTATCCTGAAAAGGCTAGGCTACAGTGTCATTAGGTTAGGTACAGTAAATGCATTTTAGACTTACCTGTACAATATTTTCAACTCAGAATGGTTCACCAGGACACTGAGAGTCATGTGTTCCAAGCCTACCTTCTTTGGGCTCCTGCCGTTCTAAAACGAGACAAGCATGCAGATACCCTCACCCAAATACTCATTTAAAACACTGCACAAGACAGGCTGAGAGCGATCTGCACACGAATCAGCACTTATCAACTAGGGACCTACCTAACAGTCCTGTTGGGTTGCCCTGTGTTTAGGGAGCTGTACAAGAGAAGGAAGAGCAAAGCACAGGTTCATAGCAGTGTATGAAAAAGAGTGAGAGGACCAGACAGAGCCTGAACGCTTTCCTAACTGCAGGGCTCTGTAACTAGATCTGGTTCCAGCCTTCTCTCCCCTGTGCCTGGGATAATTGTCAGGGTCTTGGAGGTACAAGTCCCCCAGCTTGGATCCCAGATAAACTCCCAGTTTAATCAAGCAATTGGAATTTTTCCCACTTGCAGAGGAAATAAGGGACTTTGTGGTTCCCTGCCAAGGCCTGGGGTGGAGGCCAAGAGAGCCTTTGTCTAAGGAGTCCCAAGAAGGCTATTGCAGGGCCCTGACAAACAAGCACAACTAGGATCAGGGCCACTGTTGTTTCTTAGGAGACTTCTCTCCAGGAGCATCAGGATTTGCCTTTCACAATCTCTTTCCATTCATTGGCTCCTCTCAGAAACCATGGCTGCGCTTTTGATGGTAATGAGGAGGGAGAGGCAGGCTCTGTCTCTTTAGAAAACTGGGCAATTAAACTTTCTTTAATGAATGTTCTTTGTTCTCTCCTATCAATATCATTTCTGTTATGGACTTGGATGAATTTTGTTTTAATTTCTTTAAACAGAAAGGAAAGGTAACATTTGCTGGAAGCCCATCTGACTATTTTCCTAGGCCTGCCCTGAATTGTGCATATATTTTTCTACCCTTGATAGCTATTCCAGAACTCTCTTTGAATGCCTCCTGGGCAGCAGGGTCTGAGCACAAGAACTCAGAGATGAATACAGCAAGAGCCCGTGCTCAAGAGGCTCACAGGGAGACAGACACATAAACAAGCCCTCTGTAATAGCAGCATGGCCAGGGCAGGAATGAGACAAAAAATAGAAATAATGAACATTTCTTCAGCACAGCAGAGTTGGCTTTCTCACACACCACCTCATTTGATCCTCGAAGCGGCTACCCTTTGGGGCAGATAACACCCGCAGTGGATGGGTTGGTTTTTTGTTTTTTGTTTTTCACTAAGAATTGAACCCAAAGCATTCACAATGAGCTACATCCCCAGCATTTTTTTTTTATTTTGAGATAAGTTCTAACTAAGTCACCCAGCTTGGACTTAAAGTTGAGATCTTCCTGCCTCAACGTCCCAAGCAGCTGGAATTACCGGGATGCACCACCATGTCAGGGATTTTGCCAATAAATTCCTTGCTTTGGAGTGGGATATAGCTCAGTGTTGGAGCATGTGCTTACCATATGTGAGCCCCTGGGTTTGATCCCCAAACCATGGAATAAGTAGATAAATTCCTTAGTTATTGTCAACTTTATGGTTTTTTCAATTAGAAAAATAATACTTTTGGGGGGCGACAAGGTCTCACTATGTGACAAATGATACTTTTTTAGAGGTCAATCAGAATTGGAGACATAAAGTGTTCCCTCTACTAGTCCCTGTCACTATATAGTTTTGTCTCCTCTTCTCAGTCTCCATGCCTAGTTCCTAATGAGAAACATCATTACCAATGTGTGACAACCATCAGAATCTTTTCATACACTCCCAAATACAGAAAGACACTTTTATTTAATGGAACAGTACTACACACACACACACACACACACATACACACACACACACACTTCAGGTATTTCCTCCCACTCAGCAATAGTCTACTTAACTTAAACGTTCTTATACTCTAAAAAAAAGATGCAGTCTGGAGGTGTAGCTCAAGGTTACAACACTTGCCTAGCAGGTACAAGGCCCTGGGCTCCATCCCCAGGACCAGAAAACACAAAACAAAATAAAATAAAGTTGGTGAGTTTACTACAGTCCCAGGGCCAAGTACTTCAAGTTCAGGAAAACTGGGGCCTTTATAAAGTGCAGTTCCCTGTGATCCACCCCAGGATTCTGAGTCTATGGTTTTGGAAGAATCCTTGCGATCTTACAACGTCCTCCAAGGGGGACTCAGAAGCCTCATTGGGTTTTTGCAGTAAGCAAAGCAAGCAGCAGGCCTGCCCCCACTTCCCAAACCCTTCTTCCCAGCTACCCTTCAGGCAGTTCCCCCAATATCTTTTCCGATTCCCCTCCTCCTTCCCAGCTGGTGCTGCCTTCCAGACAGCCTCTCCTCTCCACTCAGGCACAGCTCCAGAAGCTGAGCATTGGTACCCACTTCCGGCTTCGGCTGCATTTTCACCAGATAATAAATGCTGCTGAATGTCAAGGACTGTGCTGGAAACTCTGATGTGTGTTGTTTCAATTCACACACTCACACACTCACACTCACTATGAAATACTATTATCCCTCTTTTTCAAATGAGGAAACCATGGCTGAGTAAAGTTAAACCTGACCACTCAAGGCTATCCAGCTGACTGCCCTCAGTCATGACTCAAACCCAGGCCCCTGTGAGTCTTTTCAGAACATGTCCTCCACATCCTCGCTGCCCCCTGCCACATTCCAGGTCCTTGGCTCAGCTTTTCTGTTACTTCACTCTCATTCTCTCCAACCAAGGCAGTTTTCAGTCCTCTTCAGCTGATTCCTGGCTTTAATTTCACCTTCAAAGCACTTATTCCACCACTGAATTTACCATCCTGAGCACAGCCATGGTACAATTCATTTTCTGGAAGCATTTTATCTTTTACACTTGGAGATGTGTTTTTCCCTTAGAAGCACTTAGACTCCTGACTTCTTAAACATTTGTATAAGTTTTGACCCTTTTCTAAATGGAAAGATGGTTCTGTTTGGATCCTAAAGCATTCTGGAAATAATGATGGTTTGATAAGCTTAGCCAGCATGATTCAATTTGACAGCTCAGTATCAGAAAATCACCAATAACATTTTCAACCACTTAGATCTATTTGCTATAAGCTCACCTTACACTCTGCACCAACCCTTACACAGCACTCAAAGCTTTCCTAATGACAAGTTACAAGGTATCTTCCCCACTGAACTGTACTGTGAGAGCAGGGGATACAGTAAGAAGCAGATTTGTGTTACTGGGAATAGTGGGAAAGAATGCTGAGAATAGGGTGGCCCTGCTTACTTCAATCTAGTGTGACATACGGCAGCTCTTGATCTGCAAAGCTGGATCACATTGGCTAAGCTCATCACCTCATCATTAAGAGTTCAGCACTTCTTTCCCACAATTCCTCATGACATAATTTTGTATTTCTGGCAAAGAGTAGTCTGGCCTCTGACACCTTTGGAGCAAAGTTTCGATGGTGATGCCCTGCCAAGTATGAAACAGCAATGCAGGATGTTCAGGGTAGGGCAGGAGCTAGGATGATCAGGCCAGGATAGAGTCCCAAATAAGCGGAGGGTCAGGGACAAATCAGTTTAGAGACTATAATCAACAAAAAGGTCAAGAGTCCAGATGGTCAGAGCAAAAGGTCAAAGAGTCATCAATTGGGAGTGACTGTCGGTCTGCCTCAGTTTCTTTAAAGTGATATGTCCTGGGGTGGGTGCAAAATACCCTATGTAGAGAGACCACTAATCAAGTAAAGACACTGGCAATGGCCAGCTCTGCTTCAAAGTGTCATACTGAAACCACAGGCAGACAGCAGCCATGTTCTCAGGCCGCTGGCATTCTTCTGTGCAAGTCAAATCACAGAAATGATAACCACTCTCTCTTGTTCCTGAAAGTGGCCCTATGAGGTATACAGGAGGTCCCATCAGGAACTATCCCACCCCACTGAGAACCTGAGCCAGGCCTTCCTCTTTGACAATGGCTGGGAAACTTAAGAGGATAACAGACTACCATCTTTGGGAGCAAACAAGCAATCAGGAATCCAAAAAGTACCAACAGTGGCCAGGGAAGCCAGCAGAGAGCCACAGGGAAGGAGGGTGCACCCCAGAACAGGTACCAGGGATGTGGGCCGCTGAGTGCAGCCCACAGAGTCTCCTCCTGCCACAACCTAGTGACTTGTCTCCAAATAGTGATTAATTGATCGATTAATTTTTAAAATGGCTGGAGATACAGCTCAGTATGAAGGTCATCAGTTTGATCCCCAGAAACACACACACACACACACACACACACACACACACACACTCACACACTCACACACTCCCACCAGAGACAGGAACTGCTGCCTGGGTACCAAAAGGAATGTGAGACTGGAAAGAGGGGAAATCCTAGCTGAAAACAGCTGGGACAGAAGTTGTGGTGGGAATATTCTTGATGAATGAATGCATTTTGATAAAAATTGTATAAAAATCTGCAAAGGGCTGGGACAGAAGTCGCCAACACAAGCCAATCACCACAACAGACTGGATTCCAACAAACCAACAGCCTTCCCTAAAGCATCAACTCAGATGTGGGAGATCACACTTACTGGTGTCCTTACTTGGCAGACTGTTTATTTTTAGGTCATACCCTCTCTATTTTAAGCCATAACGCTGTATTCCTCTCATTATTTGCTTATCAGTTTTATTTTTATAACTTTGCATTCAAAATCTATGAGCTCATTTTTTGTTATATTCAAGTATAAACAGATCTGACAGAGATAGGGATGGGAAGCCTTGAGTTAATCCCTGAATGTTTATAGTGGTTGTCTCAGGTAGTGGTTTCTAGGTTTTATTTTTCTCCTTTTTAAAATATTTTTCCGTATTTTCAAAACTTTTACAATGATATGCATGTGTCACATCAATAAACAAGAAAAGTTATACAAAATAAGACTCTCATGTTTGTACACCAACATACTTCACAGTAGCTAAAACATAGAAACAACCCAATGTCCATCAGTGGATGAAGGGATAAGCAAAATACAGACTATTCATGCCACTGGTTAGTATTTAGCTGGAAAAGCACAGAAAGTCTGGCACATGCTACAACATGAGTGGACCTCGAGGATATTTTTCTAAGTGAAATAGGCAAACCACCAAAAGCCAAGTATTTAATGACTCCATTCTTGTGAAGTATTTAGAAGAGTGGAAATTATAGTGACCAGAAGTAGAATGGTAGTCAACCAGCAGAGAGAAGAGGGAGAAAGGAAGATACTGTGTAATGGGTACAGAGTTTGAGTTGTGTAAAACAAGAAGAGCTACAGAGATGAATGGTGGTGATGGCTGAATGTGCTCAATATCACTGAACTGCACACCTAACATGGTTAGGATGCTAAATGTTAGTTACTTTATAAATAAGACTCATCACTCTGGTGACAAAGGCAAAGACTCACAGGCAGTCACAGCCAGAAGGGAATTTCAAGCTCCTTTCCTGTCCAGCACCATCCCCTACCCCACTGCTCCCTGTCATCTCCTCCTGGTATCAACCACATCAAATGACTCAGCATTTCCCAAGCACTCGGGCCTTTGTGACCCCCGCGCTTGTGCACATTCTGCTTTCCCTCCTGAAATACCTTCTATACCCTGGAGGGCTCCTACTTCCCCCTCAAAGCCGTACTCAGAAATTCTTCCTTCTAAGAAGTTTGCCAACTCTCCCAGACAATGCCATTGTTGCCCTCTAAGTTCCCAAAGGGCTGGCTCCAGTACTGTCCCAGCTCTTAGTATACTATACACAATCGACTGATCTATTTTTATAACTATCTTTTCTAGAACATTGTGTGTCTATCAAAGACAGCAGTGGGAACCATATTTCACCCTCCTTTTTTCTTCCATCTCAGACATACTGGGAATTCCATTTTCCCTGCAGTGTTCCTCCAAGCAGTACCCAGTTCACCACACTTCATTTAAGTCATTCCTTAGGTACATCTTCTTGGACACAACTGTCCCTTCTTTGGATCTTCCTGAGTTATCTCTCAGCCAGGGTTGGGGAAAGGTTGGCTCTGTTTTATCATGCATCTTGAAGCACAGTACCTGCGTGTGCTTGGCTGTGAAGTCCGTCACAAGGACATCTACATTCAATCACTCAGTCAACAGCAACAACAACAAATGTGATCACTTATACACCAAGGGCTGCTCTAGGTGCTAGAGAAGTACAAGTGAACATGAGAAACCTAAGTCTTGTTCTTAGAGAGCTTCAGTTCTGGTGAAGAGAAGAAATAAACTCAGAAGAAAGCACTATCCTATGGCCCTAAGTGTTCTGCTGAGGATTCCAGCAGCTGATCTGCACATCTGGAGGTGCATCCACTCCAAGAGCTGAATACCAAGAAGCCAGCCACATGGCAGCCCAGAGGAAGGGCACCCCAGAAAGAGGTAGAGGCTGTGTGCACCGTCCAGAGTGGGTTTGGGTTTGGAGAAGTCTTGGGACCAGAGGAGGCCCAGATGACCAGGCCGTGAAGCCAGATCACCACCACCAGCCAGAAGAGGCTGCTTGGTGGTGGGAAGAGCTGGACAGATCAAGACTGTGTAAATCCATCTGGGGCCTGGATTCTATTCTCACCCAATGAGACACTGCTGAGGGTTTCAAACAGGGCACTGCCAGGGTCAGATTTATATCCTGTGAGGATCACTGCTGGGTGAGGGAGAAAACAGGCTATGGGAACAAGGAAAGAAGCAGGGCAAACAGCTAGAACTCTGGTTCTCCACAGGGGGCGATTTTGCCCCCCAGGGGACATCTGACATCTGCAGACACTTTGCCGTTGTCACAACAGGGGGCAGGATTGCTAGTGACATCCAGTTTGTAGAGGTTATGTTACACTGGTAAAGACCCCCACAACCAAGAGTGACCCAGCCCAAACTATCAACTGTGGGTGAGAAAACTTGAGTTAGGAAACAGTTTCCCCAGTCCCAGCAAGACTGGTGGTCTGGTCCACGATGGAGAAGGAAGGAAATTGACTGCAATCCATATGTTGAAATACTGAAGGATTTTCTTACATGTTTCCTTAGACCCCATGTGGACCCTTTTCAATCAAGGAAAGGACTCACTACCTCAGTATGATCGAAAGGGTCTGGTTTTGGCTTTTGATTTTTGAAACCTATCCCTCACAGAGAAGAGAAAGAGCATGGATTATAGACAACAGCTTTGAAAGTCTGGTTCACACAGAGCCGGGATACCACTTGTATTAGTGACTTTCTAGCGACTGTGACTAAATACCTGGCACCCATAATTTAAAGGAGGAGTGATTTATCTGGCTCACAGTTTCAGAGAGTTCAGTCCATGGTGGGATGGAGTGGCAGAGGAAAGCTGCCTAACCCATGGCAGCCAGGAAACAGAGAGAAGGAAGGATGCGGGGACAGGAATACACCCTTCCAGGTCACATCCCCCTCCACCTGCCTCTTGTGATCAGCCCCACCTCTTAATAGTGCATTCAGCCAGAAGATTTATCCTCTGATCCATATATCACCCCTATGATCCAATCACCTTCCCAACACCCCATCTCAATGCATAAGAATTTCCAGGGAAATTTTAAAGCTAAATCATAACACAGTGCCATGTTGCCTTGGCATGAACCCTGTTTTCTTGTACAACCATAAGTTGGAAAGATTATGACTTAAAGCTAGTTCTGCCACTGTTCATCATGCAACCCACTGTCTTATTTCTCTGAACTCCAGCTCTCAATCTACTAAAAAAAAAAAAAGAAAATGAGCAGGCACCTAGTGGCCCATGCCTATAATCCCAGCACTCTGACAGGCTGAGGCAAGAGGATTCCAAGTTCAAGCTCAGCCTGGATAATTTAGAGATTTTGCAGACTTTGTCTCAAATTTTAAAAATAAAAATAAAAAAAGATTGGAGATGTAGCTTGGTGTAAACGTCCTGGGGTCAGCCACCATATCACACAGAAAAAAGAAGAAATAAAAGAAAGAAGGAGGGGGAGGGGGAGGAGGAGAAAAGGGCTTCACAAAATTGCAGGACTTGTATATGAGATACTCTATATACAATTGAAGCACAGGCATTAAAGAAAAATGAATTACCTTCCACTGCTAAATATGCTATATAGCCTGAAGCATGACTTGTAATAGTCAATGAATGAATGGATAATAGAGGTCTCTAGAAAGGAAAGATCACCCCTAATATATAAAAATCCTAATGGTAAAACTCCGGAAGTAGCCTCAGATCCATGATTTCCACAGACTGGAAGAAGCCTGGGGTAAAGTGGCCTCCAGGCCATACCCACCGGAACCCAGTAGGTACCACTTCATCAAAGACTGTTGGCTCCCAACACAATGGGCTTCACCCATTCTCCACTCATGACAGCTTCTCTGCCAGAGACAAACAAGAAAATTCAGCCAACCATCTGAAGCTCCCCACTCAATAAAACAGGAAGTATGGGTGTTGAGTGGTTGTATTTCCCCACAATACATATGCTGAAGGCCCCAACCTCCCAGTGACATGGCGTTTGGAGCTGAGGCACCAGGAAGTGGCTAGGATTAGGTCAGATCCTGAAGGCAGGACTCTCGTGATGGGATTAGTGCTCTTATAAGAAGAGGAAGAGAGATGTGAGTCTCTAGGAAGACACACGGAAGAAAGACCAGGTAAGCGCACAGTAACCAAGATAGCTGCCTGCAAGCTATGAACAGCACCATCACCAGGGTGCTCCTGGTCAGAAGCTGCAAATTGATAGCTCAACAGGGACAGAATGTTCCCTACTCTGTTGACATGTTTGTTTGGGCAGCATAGGATTTTTAAAAATTTGACCCACCACTGAAAAATGAGGAAATTTTGTTTAAAATTCAGGTTCCCTTAAAACACCAAAAGAACCACCCATTCTGGGCTCACATTTTTACCTGGCCACAAGCTGGACCTGAGCAGCAGGAGCCCCCTAGCAATGACTCCCCCAGTGTCCCTGCCCCTGCCTGCCCCTCTTGTTTAATACTGTTGAAAATCCATGGGAATCCAAGCCTTCTAAGACTGAGCTCACTCTGATGCTCAGAAGTGTTCTGTGCTTTGGTTCTTTACTTCCTTCTCTTGTTTTATCACCATATTCAAAGAAAAGTTTTAAAAAGGGAAGAACACGTCAGATACTTTGCTTCTCTCACAACACTTAGCTGCAAAGTAGATAATGGATGTTTGTTGAATGAATGCATGAATGAATGACTAAATCTGTCACCTCTGGGATCATCCTCAATACCTGCTTTTCTCCTAAATGCAGACTTTTGCTCTTAAAAAGATGATCTAAAATGAATATGGATGTACAATTTTTAAAAACACTTAAGTCAATTAGTGTATTTCTATTTCAGTTTTCCGTAGATTGAAATGGAAATAGGAACTCTGGATAAATGACAAAATAAACCCTTATCTCTGGCATCAAGATGAATTACAGCCCAGGATACTAAAAACGCCTACAGTTGAGATCACCAAGCACCACCAGTGATCTTTGACAGAATTGTGGAGCATAGGATAGGGGCCAAAAAGTGGGAGACAGGCAAATGCTGTTCTGATTTTCACGGGGAAAGAAGTTACAGCTTGCCAACTCCCAACTGGAGAATGCGATGCTGCTCCCGGACAAGGATCCTGCACAGATTTCTAAAGGACACTGACAAGCACTTGGACAGGAAGCAGTATCCATATGGAGCCAGCAGGGGGTCACCAGGAACAAATTCACTTCATCTTCCTCACTGCTAAGACTCCCAGCCTAGGAGGTTGTATTTTTTTTTCTGAGGTGTAGCAGCCACTCCCTCGACCTGCTGTATATCTAAATACAGCAAATAGAGTGTGATGAGCAGCAAAAAGGGCTAACTCAGCCCTTGGGGTACATTAGTGAAAGTGTTACAGACAACATGAAGGAGGTGACAATTGCTTTCTTTCTTTGACCACATTTTAGAACTTAGTGCCACTCTTGGAATAAGATATTGGTAGATCTTTCAAGGGGTTGTTGTCGTCGTAAAACATTTTTAAAAACATAAAGCTCCCTTTGGATTTCGGATGTCTGTTGCAGAACTGAAAGATCTGGCTCAGCTTACACACCTAAGTGGCAATAACTGGCTGAACTCAAGTATGACTGTCCTTTCCCCTTTAGGCAGGACATCAGGTCCACCACAGTCATTGCCACCTCTTCTGTTGCCCGCAGTGAGGTGGTGGCCATTGGCCAGCTATCATCTCACTGGCCACCTTCACTCATTTATTCTATCTGCCAGGCATCCAAAGATGTTGAATTTGCAACTCAAAATGCAGCAGATCTGGAAGACAATGAGGATGGTAAGTGGTAGTGGACCATCTTATGTAAGCAAAGAAGGTTAATCATACTGGGGGGTGATAAACAGGCTCCCAACACCCAGTGAGCAGCTCTGGGGAACAGCAGCTGTCTTGTTCTAAGTCCCGAGAGGACAAAATGATACAACCAATAGGCAAATGAGAGATGTATATACATGCAACACTAGCAATAAGGAAAAAACCATGAACCCAAGCTATCCAAAGATAGAATATGTAGGCTTGGGAGACAGTGAGCTCTCCGTCACTAGGAACATGCAGACATGGTTTACTACTGCATTGTTGGTGGGTAATCAAACATTCAAATATCTGATGAGGCAAGAGAAGGTGTGAGTCTAAAAATGTTGACAATAGAAAAAAAAAATACTGCTTGAAAACATTCTCTTTTGTTAGAGCAGTAAATACTTCAAAGCAATGAAAAGGAATAAGTCAGCAAAGAACTCAACATTACTTTTAAAAACCAGAAATCCCCCCTCCTAAGTCTCCTTCTCATGCATGGTATACAAAAACTATCTGGGTAGACTCTTCACAACCAGCTGACCCGACAACATTATTGTTGGCATTGGCATTATTGTCAGTCATTGGTCAACTAATCTTCAGGGACAAGAAATAGAGGCAATGGGATGGGAACTCAAGGGTAAACAATAGACACCAGCAAGAGGCAGCAGTCCCCAGCCCTGTTCTGCCATCTGCCATGGACATCCATCTTACAGGGACAGCATCAGGCAAACAATGCGTCAGGGTCACTAGGCTGGGGGGATACTGGCCTTGAGAACTTGGGCAAGTCGTTGAATGTGGGTGGCCTTCCATTTTCCATCTCTGGATCCTACCACCCTTTCTGCACTTCATGTGAACTGAGAACACCAGTATCAGGGACCAAGTCTCAGGCCAGCAGAGCCCTGTGCATACACCAGTAGCTACAATGGTGACTAGCAAATAGAATCTGTTTTCTTTTTGCGTTGCTAAAGATGGAAGCTAGGGCTTTGCACATGGTAGGCAAGGACTCTCCCACTGAGCTACACCCAGCTCAACAAATAGAGTTTTGAAAGCAAAAATTTCAGAAGGTTTTAGGTACAGCAGTATCCTGACCCAAATCTTGTGGGTATCAGCTCTAAAGGAATAAAATTAAACTCTTTCAACCACAATGCAGAGAAATTTAGAGTCTAAAAAACACGAGATCATTTAGACAAATTTCCTGATGAAATTCACTACGGGGTATTTGCCAATTAGTTGTTAACATGACTGTAAAAAGTGAAAGATAAAAGAATCAGCCAGAACAATTAATGTTTAACTGGTCCTTAGGTAGAGCTGACTAGCCCAGTAGTAGCAATTTTTTAAAAATGAATTAAGCACATTTCCTACCAAACAATACTTATAAAACCCCAACTGTCCGAAACGCAATATCCCTTCTCCATTACGGTATTTTTCATGAGGACCTCAATTTTAAAAATATCAAAAGCAGCCAAAATGGGCTTATAAAACACAAACTCCCTAAAAAATTATATATTCAAAAACTGTAACTAAGCTTTTGTCTTGAGCAGTTGAATGAAGTTAAATCTGTGACCACCAAAGGGTTTGTTTCTAAAAATTCAGCAAGGCCAAAACATTCCTAGTCCCTGTTTTTGACATTGAACTGAAACCTAAGGAGGATGGGACCAGGGAAGAGAAGAACTTTCTGGTCTTTTTTGTAAGGTCTACCCAGCAGTGATTAGCTGCCAGGTTTGATCAGAACTAAAAGAAAAAAGACTTGACAAGATAGGGGCAAAAACAAAGCCTCCCCCAGCAACTGCTCTCCTCTCCAAGTTTCCCCACGGCCTGACGCTTGGACAGCAGCTGAGATGCCTGGCCTCCATTCCCTCCCAGGGAGGCCACCCAACTTCCTAGACTCCAGCTGGAGCAGATGTGGCAGTCTCAGGTCTCTTGCACCCCCATAACCAACTAGCTCAACAGTTCCTAGCTCAGCTCACAGCCAGGCCTCCATGTCTGCGGAAGATGTATGGTGTCTTTACTCTCTATGGGAGAGACCCCAACACACCCCACGTCACAGCAAAGAGAACCATGACCTGAGAACAGATGCCATGAGCCCACCCTGGCTTCTCCCTGGGGCACATCCTCTGAGAAGGGAGAGTACAGGGCTTGGAGGCTGCCCCTGCTGAATTGGAGCCCAGAACGAGGAAGGACATGAGAAGCCCTTGTCTAGGTTGAGCGCAGATTCTGCCCACCAGCCTTCCACTGTGCAATTGTGCACCTTTTCCTATTTCTCCCAGCCAGCATGCCTTTAGGGAGCAGCTCCAGAAAAAAATGTGTGCTCTGTGGTCACAGAGCTGGAGCACTTGCCAGAGGTCATCTCACTCTCCCCAAGGCTTCCCTCAGGCAGCACCCACAGCGCCTAACGCACACTGAGCAGTTGGTTTGGAACCAAAGCTGCTGACCCTAAGGGCTGGAGCACGGAACGACGGGGCTGCACATGGCGAGATAATACATTTTCTGCACTGCACGCTCTCTTGCTGCCTAAATGCCTGCATTACTCTGGATCAATATGCCCGTAACAGTTAATCCATGGCAACCCAGGCCAGGCTGGAGACACCGACAAAGAGGGCCGCCCAAGGATGCTGCCTTCCTGAACACACGCGTGTGAATTCCAGCTCAGAGAAAGAGGCCCATGCAAAACCACCAACAACAACAGAAACCAAAAGGGGGGCGGGGAGCAGCCTGAAAAAAATACACATCTGAATGAAGGGGCTTTTGACCATGGCAGGCAAGGGGTGGAGGCAGTACAGCCAAAATGGCCTTAGAGGATTTGTCGCCACCAAGATGATGGAGTAGCCACGACACTCCCAAAGTCAGGCGAAGGATCCTCCTCACACACCTGCAATGCAGAGACCGCTGCCCTTTCTCTGCTCCACACTCAGCACGGCGCTATCTGTAGCTGAAACCAGCCCGGACTTGTGCGGCAGCCACAGTTCCTCTAACAATAAAATTATTAATGCATAACAACGTTTCTTGATGTCAGGGAGGAAAGAGGAAAAAGGAGAAAAAAAGGTCAGAGTAAGAGAAAGGGGACGGGGAGGAGAAGGTACAGTCCGCCACCTCTCACCTTTTATTTGGGCTTCATATTCGGCAATGATCTCTTTGTCTTTCTTGAACTTAGTTTGAGATGACATCTTCCAATGTGGCCGAAGGAACTGACACGCTGTTTGATTAATTTCTCCTTTTCTTCTCCAGTCCTTCTCAAACCCTGGGAACGGCAGGCTCTGGTCGATTTCCCAGGTTTAGGGGCTGATCTCTTACCGGGCTGCAGAGCTGGGTAAAAATCCTTCTTCTGGGAGGAAAATCTCTTTACCCACACAGAAATGGCTCTGAAAGCTCGCTCCAGTAAGCTCTTCTTGCAAAAGAATCACCGTAGGACCCGGTAACCTGTCCCAGATTTCCAAGATTTTTCTTCTCTCCCAAAAAATAACCAAGAGCACTCCCACACACGCGCGGGAGTGCACACACACACACACACACACTCACGCATACACGCATACAGTCATCCAGACACACTCCCACACGGTCGTGATGTGCACACACCCATCCACACACATCCACACTCTTCACTCACGCACGCACACCCGCTCGCTCACTCGCTCACTCGCGCGCGCACGGCGAGTCTGGGTGGTGCAGCCAGCGCCCAGCTCGCTGTGGAAGGCTCTGCTGAGGAGATAGACGGTCAGGTTGCCAAAGCGCCACTCATTTCGCATCCTCCCTCCCTTCGGCGCCTCGGCTCTGATGTCCAAGGAGGATCAAAGCCAGGAGAGCGAAATGGAAGTTTTCCTGCTCCGCGCTGAGGCCGGGTGAACTCAGGGCCGACTGCTCGCCCTGCAGGGCTGGCAGCTCCCCCGGCGCCCTCGTCACTAGACCCCGCCCCCAGGATTTTATAACAACTGACACATTGTAGCCTACAGGAGAGCAGAGCTCCCTGCAAGCAAAAAGGGGAAGAGACTCACAAAAGGGAGGCGGCAGGAGAAGAATCAGGGGTGGGAAGGCCCGAGGGGGTCCGGCAGACTCCAGCTACTCACAACTGGGTTAGGGGTTTTTCTTCCAAAAATCAAAGAGCCTCCTTTTCTTTACATTGTGCAATTTAATTCACGATTTGATTTAAATCAACAGCTAGATGACAGTTTGTCACTTCACTCCAGAGTCTAGCAGAAGGCCTGATCCATGTAGGGAAGCCCATTAATATTTCCCAAGCTAGTACGTGATAGATGGACAATGCAGACCAGATTCCCGGTTTCCTAAAGCCACTGGAGCAAGCAGGCTGCAAACAGGCACAGCAGGGGCAGTAGCTCGTGAAGCTTGGGGTGCATCTTCAACCCGGTCACCCTCTGCTTCTTCACCAGTGAAACAAGCTTTTTGGGGTTCTTTTTCATTCTTTCAACAAATATTTATTCAAAGTTTACTTTGGGTCCAGCACCATTCCAGGCACAGAGGTACAATAATGATCAAAATTCTCCCCACCACCACCACCACCTGCATTCCTGCACTCCAGAGCCTCCACAGAACACAGTTCCCCAGGTCGCCACCACCCCCACTGACCCTTTTGGGGAAAGCACCCCCAGAGCAAAATGCATCAGGAAAGGTGCCCTCCGGAGCTGTGCGAGGCATAGAATGAGCTGAAAGAGCAAATCCTGTAAGCTGGAAGAAAATGAAGTGCTGTGACAGAAACAGTGGGCCCTCTTGCAAGGATGCAGCAGGAATGCAAAGCACAATGCCTGCACACACCCACACGAAATAAAGGGCAGCCATCAGGATCAGCCCTTCTGTCTTCCCAGCCCCGAGGGGTATAACTGAGAGACCTTGACCTAGGTGTAAGTGTCCTTCTTTCGCAGCTGAAAGAGCAGAGGCTTGGGTACAGACAATGACTTTCCCAAAGTCACCAGCATTCCAGCCTAGGCTGTGTGATGCCAGGTTCCGCCTGTGGAAATATTCCAGGTCTCCTACGGTCTATGAGGGAGAGCAAAGCCGCTTTGCAGGCACTTCCAGGAGAAGATTTGACAGGTCAAAATGGAATTGACCACGAGCAGGCTGCTGATCACTGCACTTTCACCTAGAAAGGCTGTCACAAATATATGCTGACCCCCAAGGGACTGGAAAAATTTTCTCAAATTTCTCAAAACAGGTATAGTCTTCCATTTCCCTTTCTCTAGGTACAGAATACATGATTTGGTTCAATTCAGAAATGAAAAAGTTTCCATGCCAGTTCACGAGGGCTTCCCCAGGAAGAGGTGGCTGTAATGGGTGCCAATGAGTAGGTGTGGCAAGGGAATGTGGTGGGCCAGGGTGCTCCACAGGTAGTAAGTAGTAAGGCCCACAGGTAGGAAAGCAGAGAATCTGCCTAGAGCAAGGGGAAGTCCGGGTGGTGAATCATGAGAGCTATTATAGCTTTGTGCCGGCAGAGGGAGGTCACAGGGTCCATAAATAGCTGCCACAGCCTGCGTCGTCCTGCCTCACCTTTCCCAGGGCGTGCTCAAGCTCTCTACCATGAAAAAACCACATGCGTCACCCAAGAAAGATATGCTCAAAGGGTAGCATCCTGCCCTTGGCCTAGGTCCTCAAAGCAAACAGGGTTAAGGCTGTGTGCCTTGGTATGTCACAGATCAGATTCCTGCCTGGCTTTGCCATGAGCTTTGGGCTTATAAGAATTTGAGCAGGTGACATGACCTGCTAACATGCCCACTCATAGCAGGAACCCAGTAAATGTTAGCTTCCCTATTGGTGATGACGATTTAAAATTCATAGACATTTCCAAGAGATTCACATGTGGGGCACTGAGTTATGGAAATGTCACAAAAAGCCATATGAAACTGAAGCAAAGTATGGGAACACTGGAAGAAGCTTGATTTGGGGATAGGATGGAGAATGATTCACACTCTGACTGTACATATCCCAGCAGTGGATGACACCATATTTACCTGAAAATAAGACCTAACTGCAAAATAAACCCTAGCACGGTTTTTCAGAAAGCTTGCAATATAAGCCCTAACCCCAAAATAAGCCCCAGTTAAGATAGTCAGCCAGACGAACGCATTCAGTACTATGCATCCATTGCAACACACAGTAAACATATTGAATTATAAGATAATGATAATATATAAGTAAATATTATTGACATTAATACTTAAAGTAAATGATAATATAAATTATAATTATTATAAATACCCAGTGCCTTTGGATGAGAGGTGAGTGCCTGTATAAACAGATGAACTCGAGACTATGCCAAATGGCCAAGCAGAGCACAGACGCAAGGCACAGATAATGTGTGCTTGATAATGAACAGACAGGGTGATGTCTAAAGTGAATCTTCATAATGCAATATGTTGTGCATTGTAACAGAAATACTTAGTATACTCGTGTGAAATAAACGTTTTATGAATTTTGGTGCCTGCCATTTTTTGTCACTTTTGTGTGGACCATCATTCTTCACTGCCATCCTTTTTGTTGCCGCTCTATCTTCTAGGTATTTAATTAACACTTGGTTTAATGGGAATTTTGTGAAGCCCGGCTTACAAGAGCTCATGGCTTGGGTAAAGAATTCATGGGATAAACACACTGACAGCTGTGTTGTCAAAGCACTATGCACAGGCTACATGGACAAGAAGTGTTCATTTAAGGAGAGCTCTATCACCGGACGTGAGAGAGTGGGGCCAATGATTCTACACGAAAAGGAATCAAAGACATTCAGGCATCATTCAAGGTTTGGAGAATCATGACAATGCTCCAGAAGATGACATGACTGTATTTGAATAAATTTAGATTTTTATGTATGAATAAATACAGATTCTTGATCATGAAAAAATAACACATTCCCTGAAAATAAACTCGATTGTATCTTTTGGAACAAAAAGTAAAGACCCAGAGCTATTTTCAGGGAAATATGGTAGCACGGCACCCCCACCCCCACCCTTCCTCGTCTGTAAAATGATGTGACCTCACAGCGCACATAGGTCCGATGTGCCCCTGGATTTGAAGCGCCCGTTGTAGTGCAAAAGTCCCACAGACTGCCTCATCTTTAGGACCCAAACAAGCTGGGTCGAGGACCAGAACTGAGGTTCCACAGCATGTGGGCAGAGTAGGAAGAGGAGAAAGAGGAAAAGAGTTGCCCTCTGAAAATCCAGCACCATTTACAGTACTCTCACTGTATCCCAAATCTTCTGTCCTGAGAACCGAGGGGCCTGTGCAAGCTCCCTGATACCTATCCTCGCCTCTTCCCTTCCAGCCTGCCCCTCCCCCAGCTCAGCCCAGTACCCAGCTGTGCCCCATAGCCACTCAATCCCTGCTGTATGAGGACCAGCTGGTGTTCCCAATGTCCACCCTATTGTGGTTGTAGGCTCCCCAAGCAAGGTGCACCTCAGGGAAAGGGCTCTCCCCTGGGATTTGATCAGTGTCACCCCCCAAGGGTCAGGACACCCCCTGGAAAGAGCACATCCCATTTCCCTTGGTCTCACTTCCTGAATTCTTTTAGCTCTCCCTGAATCACAAAGACAGCTAGTGTTTTTCAAACCCTCCTTCCTAACAGGCAGAAGATAAGCTCTCCATATAGATTTTTATCATTGACTCCTTGTGACCACTCAGTGGGTCAGGCGCCATAACCATCCTTGTTTTAAAGTTGGCAAAACAAAGGCAGAGAGAGTAAAGCAATCTGCCCAAGGTTACATAACCAGCTGGTGACCACACTGTGTTCCAGCCTGCGGCTGACTGACCTCAGAGCTGGGGAGTGAACAAGGGCACACTCCTATTACAGAGAAAACACCACAAGAATAGTTGCTACCAACTACGAACATATTTTTCACTCTATGATTGTATTTGTTTTAATACAGTGTTCAACCTATACTCTATTTAAAAATTGGAGGCAGGTTTAAAAATATAAGGAAAACATATCACAAGTGATCATTGGTGAAGCTTCAATTACAATTACACCTGCATAATACAAAACTCACTGAACTGGTTTATTTTCTCCACTTGAAAGAAGAGTGAGCAACATAATTTTTGGTTTAAAGCAATTTTATTTTTCTGGTCAAATAAGAACACCCCCACACATACCCAAGATGACTAATTTTGTGACATTTTTCCACATTGTTACCAACTGATGCATGCTTAGCCAACTCTGAATAATTCTAGCCTTCAATCTCAGTTCTGCAAAAGAAAGGCAGCAATAGAACTCAGCTAATTCATGCCAGAATTTGATACAGTTAACAGTTATGATGACAGCGTATCACCTATGTATACACTGCCCTGTGTGGTATGGAAGCCCTTTCATATCATTTGTCTTACTGAACCTCACCCTAACCCTGGGGGCAAGGAGGAGTGTTGGTAATCTCTATTTTACTGGTTAAAAATGAGGAATAAATGGAAGCTTCGATGGAAGAATTATTTTGTAAACTGAAGGATAAGGTTGGCCTTACTGTGTCACAAAACCCAGAAGCCAGAAAAGCCTGACCAACTCAACTCTCTAATATATATATTTTTAATTCTGCCTGGCAAAAATCACCAAAAACAAAGTCCAAGGCAAATGACAAACTGAGCAGCACTATTCGGAACATATGTCACAGGCCAAGGGCAAATTTCTCTAATATACAAAACACACTACTTCCCCCAATGTATAATTCAAGCAAACGTGTGCATCAAATGTTCGGAGCAGCACCATTCACAGGACCTAAAATATAGAAACAACCCAAATGTCTGTCAATGGATGACTGGATTAACAGTATGTGATACAACCCTATAGTGAAATAGTATTCAGCTATAAAAAGAAATTAAGTACTGCTGCACACTGCAGTACAGATAAACCTTGAAAATATTGTACCGAGTGAAAGAAGACAGATACAAGAGGCTACACATTATGTGAGTTGATTTCTGTGAGATATTCAGAACAGATACTGCCATAGAGACAGAAAGCAGATTGGTGGTTGCCAGGGACAGGGGAGAGGGGATAGAGAAGGGCTACTCAGTGGAGGGTCAGGGTCTCTTTGGTAAAAAAGAAATGTTCCCAAAATAAAAGCAATGCTGTCAGCAACATTGTGACTGTACTAACACCACTAAATTGTATTCCTTAATATGGTTAATTTTGTTATATGAATTTACCTTCCATAAGAAATAAGTAATGTCAGGCATGGTGGTGCACACCTGAAATCCCAACACTTAGGAAGCTGAGACAGGAGGACTGCCATGAGCCTGAGGCCAACCTAGGCTACATAGTGAATTCAAGGCCAGCCTGGACTACACAGACAGACCTTGTCTCAAAGTGTAAAAAAAAAAGAAATATGTAAACACATTCTCCAAATCTGTGCTAAAAACACCAACCTAAACATTAATGAAATGTTAACTGACTTCATTCATAATCAACACAAGCCAGGGATGGCTGGGTCCAAGGGCCCTGACATGGTCACCTGGACACTGACTGTCTTTCTCCAGCTCTGTGTGTCTCCATTGCTGTCCTGCAAGATGTCTGAGATGACCCAGACTCACACTGTCTCAGCTTGGTACTGTGATCTGGATGCTGAGTGCCCCCAAGGCCCATGTTCTGAAGGCTTGGGGCCCAGGTGGCATCTGTGGGAGAAAGGGAGCCTTTAGGAAAATGCCGTGGAGCGCGATCTCTTTCTCTCCCTCTCTCCCTCTCTGCTTCTCAGCAGCCCTGAGGTAAGCAGCCTCTTCTACCACATGATCCTCACCACATGTATTGCCTCACTCACCCCAAGAGCAGTGGAAGCAGGCAACCACAGACTGACATCTCCAACACCATAAGCCGAAATCAACTCTTCCTTCTCAGCTGACCCAGGCTGGGGTGCTGGTCTGTCTCCAAGGCAGCCATTGCAGCCAGGGTGCGGAATATTCTGCATGGCCAAGTCGGCAAAGGGGGCCTGCCCAGGGGCTGTCTGATGGGGCTGGTCCTAAACCATCCACAAGGCCCAGAGGGAGAGTTCCCAAGGGATGAGCAGGGTGCTGCTCCAGGAGGAGGAGGTGGGGTGAAATCAGCATGTGTCTGATATGGAGAAGAAGGTGGGAACAGGCATGACAGACCCACAGAAAGGGTGACACAAGCAGCTTGAAATGATCCAGCTGTGTACTTACAAAGCTTTGCCTTGGCCATCACACAGTCTGTCGAGATAGGGCCTACTGTTCCCATTTCACAGTAGGAGAGTGAAGTGCAGGCACCCACAGCTAACAAGGGAGAGGGCAAGGCAAGAAGCCAGCGGTCCCCGCCCCCCATGCATGGGCTCCGCTGAGCAGCACCTCAGGACACACAAGGACACCCAGGTCTCTCAGCACGGGTTCTGCTTCCTCAGGGAAGCTGGAAACCGTCTCCACGCTGGCAGGACCTGTCCGCAGGTGTGTAGAGAGCTGCTGGGGACATGGTAGCCATCCTCTGGCTTTCCAAGCCACCAGAGCTCAATTCCCTCGCTGCCATGTGGGGGCACAGTGAAAAGGTGACCACCTCAGCCAGAAGAAGGGCTCTTGCCAGAACTGCTCCGTACGTCTCCCTGAAGGTGTCAAGCCTTCTGAGCTGTGAAGACACAAAGGTGTGTTGGTTTTGAGGTAAAAGGGCCATAAGTTCCTGCCTGAGCAACTTGGTGAGACACTACCTCAAAACTTAAAAAGCACAGGGGATGTACTTCACTGGTAGAGCGTCCCTGAGCTCAACCCCTGGTACCATAAACAAACAAATACTAAACCCTTTAAGCCCCGCAAGCTGCAATGCTTGTTATGGCAGCCTGAGCCAATTGAGACCCAGATGGAGAACCTGACGAACCATTGTTTCAAAGCAGTGGTGACAGCCAGGCATGGTGGCACATTTCTGTAATTCTAGCACTCTCGGAGGATGAGGCAGGAGGATTGCAAGTTCCAGCCCTGCTTGGGCAAATTAGTGACTTAGCTAGACCCTGTCTCAAATTAAAAATTTTAAAATGCTGGGAATGGAGCTCAGCGTGAAGGGCTTAGTACAATCCCCAATATCACAAAATAGTAAAAGTAATGGGGGCCCCAATATGGAAAAGAAAGTAGCTATACCATAGGATATGAATAGAAGATGTTTATGAGTTGATTTTTTCACTCATCCACCGTGATGCTGACCCTTGGCATGGACTAGGCATTGAGCTGGACACCATGCAGGACCAGACAGGCACAGTCTTTGCTGCCGTGGAGATCTTCACTCAAAGAAGGACAAGCAACTCTATCCAGTGTGATGGGTCAGAACCAGGGTCCATGGGACTCTCCTAGTGAGCAAGCTCATCTACACTTGAAAGGCCAGAGACAGCTTCTTGGATGTGGAAGTTTCTAAGCTGGGCCTAGAAAAACAGCAAGCTGGAGAGAGCAAGTCCAAGGGCAGAGTATGAACTCTCCACAGAGGGAGAGGTATGAGCTGAGGGTGCAAATCACAAAGCTGGGGCCTGGGGCTCAAGGCAGAAGCCAGAAAAGGTCACCCTGGACAGAGATGTGACCAGACAGGGAAGAGCCTCCCAAGCTGTGCACCAAGTTCCATTTTCAGTCAGGAGCTCCTGAACGGTCCAACCTCACCAGACCTGCTTCTGAGGGAAGGTGGTAGGATAAAGAATGATGTGTTTTTTATACAGTGGAGTACTACTCAGCCATAAAGAAGGATAAATTTGAGACATTTCTAGCTAGATGGATGGACCTTCAGAAATAAATCAGATGCACCTGTGTAAACATCACACTGTCTCTACGGTGTGAGAGAATGAAAGTGTAAATAAGGACCAAAATGTATAATAGATATTGTGAAATAGGAAGAAATTATTCAAAAGGAAAGAGGAAATAGGGAGGGGGAGGGGGAAAAGAAGGAAGGGAAAGATTAGAAAAAAAGGATAAAATGGAAATGAAGCTTTGTAAATAAGGAGGGGAGAGGGATGGAAAGGAGGAGAGGGGAAAGGGGAAAAAAGGAGGTACCAAGATATACCAGGGACAGGTACAAATTCCCTACGATGAATGTGACCAATGTGTATATCTAAACTGCACCAATAAACTGAATAATTTTTTTTTCCAAAGAGAAAAGGTGGGAGGCCAAATCAGGCCAGAAAAGGCAGGCTAAAGAGCCATTGAGAGAAAGCGCTGGGCGCCAGTGTGAGAGGCTGCCTCGTGCCTGGAGCGTGGCGGAGCAGTGCTCCTTGCTCGAAGCACACTTGAAGACTCCAGGTTCCATTTCCAACGCCACAAGTTACTAAAGATTCAAGCCAGATTTTTTTCAAAGGAGAGAAAAATGTTTGAACACAACACTGCCACAGTTCCACCTTGCTGCGCCAGGCATCACTCACGCCCTACACTGGGGCTGCTGCTGCCCCAAGATTTTCTACTTCCTGCTGCTGCTGCCCTTTGGTCTGGATGCCAAAGCCCACTCCCAACCCAGCCACCTGCCTGTACCATCGCCTCCCTACAACCGAGTGCAAGCACTGCAGTGGCGTGCAAATCCTGTTACCACCTCGCAGTGGCGGCTTCCACCACCTGAAATGAATGCCTGCTCTCCACCCACCCAGGCTGGCGGGCCTCGGCTGCTCCTGACCCTTCCTGCTCCCTTCCCCCTTTTCCCAGTGCCTGCTTCCCAGGGCCCCCCCAGGGATCACTGCTGATCGCTCCCTGCTCGGGGCGGCACCTGACCACCACCACCCTCAAGGGCAGCTCCCAGCGTCTCCCTGTTTTTTTCCTTCCCGACACAACAGTGTCTGGAGTTTACTCGTCATGCATTTGTTTCCTTAATGACTCTTCCAGCCTCCACCCACCACACTCGAGGTGGCCCGGCATTCAGGACCTGAGCTGTCCCCGTCACTGCCACTAGCCATGTGTGGTCATGAGGCATTGGACATGGGGTAAGCAGGACCACATAGCTGGGTTTTTAAGTTGCTTTTATTTTAGGAGTTGAAATTTAAGTAGCCATGTGTGGGTAAGGGTTCTCATACTAGACAAAGACACTGCAGGGTCTGTGCCCTAAGGAGGCTGAGACCAAGTCTGTAAGTATCTTCCCAGTGCCCGCTGCAGTGCCTGATATATAGTAGGTGCTCAGTAAATATGTCTGTAGAAAGAAAACGACAATAGGAATAAAAAAAAAAACCTGCCTGCTTCCAGCGTGGCTCTGCATCTACTCCACCAGGAAGAAGCTCTGGGCCTCTCCGGCCAGTCCCTGGGGGCTGTGACTGCACTGGCCTTAGGCGATGGCAGAAACACCAGGTGCTGGGCAGCAGAGTCCATTTCTCCCTCTGCACTCTGTGTGCAGCCCAGTACCCCAGAGAAGGTCCCAGGTGGTCACGAGGCTGACCCGGCCCAGAGAGTTCTGCAGCTGTTTCCCCGCACAGTCATTTGGGCTTTATGAAATGTGGAGCAGCTCTGCCTATAATGCTGCACTGTTTGTCTCTTTCTCCTCCTC
>NW_004955561.1:844896-876975 GCF_000276665.1 Chinchilla lanigera
GTGCAAGGAAGGAGAAAAAGTCAGTGTCAGGTCAAGAGGCTGAATCCAATTAAAGTGTTATTTGGATCCAATCAGTTTTAGGAAATGAAATCAGCATTGGGGTGAATAGTATATTTTTTGCAAGTTAGGGTCCCTCCTGGGCTCAGGCAGAAAGCAGAAATATAATTCAGAACAGACATTCGGCCTGGTCTTGTTCCTACCCAGTGAGGGTTAGGCCATCTACAGCATCCTCTAGCACTAGGACCTAGTTCTACCACCCCCTGGAACAGCTCCAAAGGCTGATGGACAAAGATCTACCCGCCATCTCTGCTGGCGGCACCTGGCTCACGGAGCCCAGAGCAAAATGGGAAAGCACAGATATAGATGCTTTGAGATATGAAAATGAGACCGAGAACGGAGACAGTGGTATAGGAGACAGAACACTGTGACAAGTGCACAACAGTGGCCCCGGTTATACCCCTAGAGAATTCAGGCTACACCACAGGTGTGGGTGCTATGAGGGGCTTGGCTCTCAGGGATTCAAAGAAGTACCCTGAGTTGTGCTCTTATGGCAAGGGACAATAGTCTGCGAGATCGCTATATTTCCATCTCTGAAGTTTGCTGATTATGTGGTCTGAAGACTTGCAGGGAAAGATCTATCCTTTCTCTGGGGTTTGGAGATTGTCCTTTACCCAGGCCAGCCTTTGTGTGCCTGCAGGAGACAGGGCACATCCACATACACTGCTGGAAGATAGCCAGGTTCCAGGAAATCAGGTGCTCTAAAAATTATAAAATTATAATCATAGGAATAGTGATAAAGGCTGGGCTCACGTGGGGGTACACAGCAGTAATCCCAGTACTCAGGACACTGAGGCAGAAGTTCAAGGCCAGCCTTTGCTACCTCTCAAGAACCTGTCTCCAAAAAAAAAAAAAGAGTAATAGTTGCCATTTAGGAAGCTCCAGTGTTGTGTAGCAGCTGCTGTCCAAAGCCGCTTTCTACATCTCTTCAATGAATCTCCTATCTGAGAGCAGCGGCTCTCAGATAGATATGTGTCCCCATTTCACAAGTCAATGAGATTAAGCTGCCTGCCATGCTGGGGAGGCCTGTGTGGAAGAACTGAGGGTGGCTTCGGGCCAACAGGAAGCAGGGACTGAGGCCTCTCAGCCCAACAGCCTGCAGGGAGCTGGGTGCTGCTAACAGTCACCTGCTGTGGACTGAACTGTGTCGCCACCCTCAAGTTCTTTGTCCTGAAACTGTGATCCAGTGTGGTGGTGCTGGAGATGTGGCCCAGGAGCTCATGAGGGTTCAGGGAGGTCACTAGGACCGGGTCTCAGGGTGGGCCCAGTGTCTCTTCTAATACTGATGTACTGGAAACACCCACATGGCTTCTTACTACATATTACTGACTCTCCCCACACCTGATTCAGAGTGGGGCTGGAAAATCTGCATTTCAGGTTCTGCTGAGCTTGCTACTCTGGGGACCAGACTTCAAAAACCACTGTAAGAAAATACACCATGATTCAACCTATAGGAAGTGGGTGTAAGGGTAATGATTTTGAATACTACATAATATTATTCTGCACTGTTTAAAATTGATGTATATAATTTTATAACTAGAAGAATACTTTAGTATTACAGAGAGAAAGAGTCAATCCTTAAATACGTGTGGATCAAGTGTCAACACTGTTTCATGTATAATTAAAAAAAAACTAATCCACAGTGACAGAATCATATGAAGTGGACTGGTGGGAGCAAGGGGATTTACCAGAAGGGTGACAGGGAATGACTTAGACCAACAACAGGGCTGACCTTGACTGGTAGAAATTCTGTACTCAGGTGCACATTCATCAGAATTAATCTAATCACATGTTCAAAACTTATACATTTCTATACATAAAATTCAATTCCTTAAAAAAGCCACTGTGATCAGCAAAAAGTTAGCATTAATGTCTCTCTCTATATATATAGATATAGATAGAGATAGATATATATATATATAGAGAGAGAGAGAGAGAACTGTATGACACCTGTAATTATGACAAGGTAAAATTGCTAGGCACATAAGGACACTGACCAGGTAATAGCCCTGGAAGTGAAACAAGTAACGCAGAAGGGAGAGGGGAGTCTCATGACATCTCATTGCCATTTTTGCTGTTAAAATATTTGAGCTAGACATTTTTGAAAATTCAACCCTTGCTTTGTTCATCCTGCTGCTATGTCACACTGCCTCCCCCAGGAATGCTCTACTTCTTGTTCAATGATAATCACTGCCGACAAACACAGAGGATCACGCAGCCATTGTGGTCTGGGTGCTATGTCACCCAGAGTCCCCTAACAGGGGCCTTTGTTTTGCTTTTCTTTTGTTGCCTATGCTTTTGGAAGAAAGCTTCCACTCTCATCAATGTCCAAAACATTGGCTGTTAAGTGCTCAGGGCCCATCTTACCCTGAGTCCCAGAGAGAAATCTCAGCCCAGCTACAGCCCCTGCCCAGAGCTGCTTCCAGGGGCTGCAGGACAGACCCCAGCCCAGCCTCTGCAGAATGCCCCACAGCACTGCCTAAGCCCCTTCCCAGTCCTGCTGCTCACCTCCTTCAAAGAGGCTTCATGGAACACAGTCCCAGAAACCCACACCATGTCTTCCATATGCAGCATGCTCCCAGGGACCTAGCTGTGACAGCCGACTTCCCCACTGAATATAGGGGCAATTCCTGGCTTTTTTTTATTGGTACATTTTAGGTATATATAGTGATCACATTCATCATAGGGAATTTGTACCTCCACATGATATATCTTGCTTCTTTCTTTTCCGTTCACCTCCCCTCCCTTCAATACCTCTTCCCTTCCTTGTTTACAAAGTTTTGTTTCCATTTTTTCCTTCTATTCTCTCTTTTTTTGTCTTTTCCTCCCCTTATTCCTTTCCCCATTTGAACATTTTCTTCCCATTTCCCAATACCTATTATATATTTTGGCCCTTATGTACACTTTCAGTTTCTCATACCAGAGAAATAATGCCATGTTTACACACGTGCCCAGTTTATTTCACTTAAGAGTATGGTCTCAAAGTACATCCTTTTACTTAGAAATGTCTCAAGTTTATCCTTCTTTATAGTAGAATAGCACTCAATTCTATAAAAAAGAAAACCCCACATCTTCTTTATCCATTTATCAGTTCATGAACAATTGGGTTATTTCCAAGGTTTAGCTATTATAAACTGTGCCACAATAAACACGGCTGTGTATATATCACTGTGGTGCGATGTTTCTGGGTATCTTTTGGAAAGATACCCAGAAAGGGAATAGCTGGGTCAAATGGAATTTCTAGTTGTAGTTTTTTTAGGAATCTCCACACTGATTTCCACAGTGGTTGCACCACTCTACACTCCCACCAACAGTGGAAAAGGGATATTTTCCCCATAGCCATGCCAAGATTTATTATTGGTTGATTTCTAGATAATAGCCATTCTTTCTGGAGTGAGATGGAATCTGTGTTGTTGTTTTAATTCTCAGCTCTCAAATGACCAATGGTGTTGAACATTTTTCCATATGTTTATTTGCTGTTTGTATTTTGTCATCTGAGAAGTATGTGTTCATCTCAAATACCCATTTTTGGATTGGGTCTTTAAACTTGGAGGGGTCTGATTATTTTGAGTTCTTTATATATTCTAGATAGCAGTCCTTTGAGGAACAGATGGCAAAAATTTTTTTCCACACTGTGGGTTTTCTCTTCACTCTGCTAGTGGCTTCTTTTGCTGTTGAAAAGCTTGTTAATAAGATGCAGTCCCACTTGTTGATTCTTTGGGATATTTCCTATGTGACCAGTGTTTTATTCATAAAGTCTTTGCCTTCACCAATGTCTTCAAGAATTCTACCTAGTCTATCTTCCAGCAGATTTAGTGTTTCTGTTTTAGTATTTAGATCTTTGATCTATTTGGATTTTAGTTTAGTGTATGGTAAAAGATATGGGTCTAGTTTTCATATTTGACATGTGGAATGCCAATTTTTCCAGCACCATTTATTCAAGAGGCTATTTTTCTTCTAGTGAACATGTTTGGCTCCTTTGTCAAAGATAAAGTGTCTGAGTATGTTTCGAGTTGTTTCTGGACCTTCCAATTGATCCTCAGGTCTGTAGTTTTTGTTTTGTTTTGTTTTTTGCCAGTACCATGCTGTTTTATCACAGTAGCTTTGTAGTATAATTTCAAGTCAGGGACTTTGATGCCCTCTGCCTTGCCTTTGTTGCCCAGAATTGCTTTTACCGATGGGCCCAGTGGGACTCACCTGTAATCCCAAAACTAGGAAGGCTGAAGCAGGAGGATCACTGTGATTTCAAGGCCAACCTGTGCTACATAGTGAACCCAAGGCCAGCCTGAACACAGCAAGACCCTGTCTCAAGGAAAAAAAAAAAAAAAAAAAGAATTGCTTTTACTATTCTAGGTCTCTTCTGGTTCCCTGTGAATTTTAGGATTGTTTTCTCATAATTCTATGAGATGTGCTATTGGTATTTTGATTGGGATTGCATCAAACCTATATAATAGTTTTGGGAGTATGGCCATTTACACTGTGTTGATTCTTTCCAACCAGGAGCATGGCATATCTTTCCATTTTCTGATATCCTCTTCCATCTCCTTTCTCAGGGTACTGTACTTATCAATGTACAGGTCTTTCACTTCTTTCATTAGATTGATTCCTAGGTATTTCATTTTTTTTGTATGCTATTGTGAAATGTGTTGTTTCCCTCATTTCTCTCTCAGTGAGTTTTTATTTGTGTACAAGAACACCATTGATTTTTAAGTGTTGACTTTGCATCCAGCTACTTTGCTGAATTTGGTTATAAAATCTAGAAGTCTTTTAGTGGAGTTTCAGGGTCTTATATGTAGAGTAGCCTGTTATCTTCAAATAATGGTAATTTCACTTCTTCCTTTTCTATTCTTATTCCTTTTCTCTTTCTCTTGTCTAATTGCTCAGGCTAAAGTTTCCAAGACTATGTTGAATAAGAGTGGAAACAGTAGACTTCATTGTCTTGTTCCTGATTTTAGAGAAAAAGCTTGCAGTTTTT
Source organism: Chinchilla lanigera (assembly GCF_000276665.1). Classification (NCBI taxonomy): domain Eukaryota; kingdom Metazoa; phylum Chordata; class Mammalia; order Rodentia; family Chinchillidae; genus Chinchilla; species Chinchilla lanigera. The sequence continues at coordinate 849,929 of NW_004955561.1, forward strand.
GTTCACTTAATATGTTGGCTGTTGGTTTGTCATAGATGGCTTTTACCAGACTGAGACAAATCTGTTCCAATTTTCTGTAGGGTTTTTCTCATGAATGGATGCTGGAATTTGTCAAATGCTTTTGCTGCATCTATTGAGATGATCATGATTTTTGTCCTTGGTTCTGCTAATATGGTGTATAACATTAATTGATTTACATACGTTGAACCATCCCTGCATCCCTGGAATGAATTCCACTTGGTCATGGTGTATAATCTTGATGATTTGCTACCTTTTTTGCCAGTATCTTATTAAGGATTATTACATCCATGTTCAATAGGGAGAATGGCCTGTAATTCTCTTTCTTCGTTGGGTCTTTCTCCAGTTTTGGTATCAGGGTAATGCTTGCTTCTAGGAATGAATTTGGGAGTATTGCTTCCCTTTCAATTTTATTAAAGCATTTGAGAAGTACTGGTGGTAGGGCATCTCTAAATTTCTTGTAGAATTCAGTGAATCTGTCAAGGCCTGTTTTCATTGTTGGTAGGTTTTTAATTACATCTTTGATTTCACTGATTGATATTGTGATATTTAGAATTTTTATATCTTCTTGATTCAACTTTGGTAATTCATATATATATATATATGGATTTCTTCTGCATTTTCCATCTTATTAGAATACAAGTTTTCAAAGTAGGTATAGATGATCTTCTGGATTTCTGCAGGGTCCATTGGAATTTCAACCTTTTCATTTCTAATTGTGTGGATTTGAGTATTTTCTTTCCTTTTTTTGATAAGGTTGGCTAAGGATTTGTTGATTTTATTTAATTTTGCAAAGAACTAACTCTTAGATTCATTGATTCTTCGTATTTTTTTAGTCTGCAATGCATAATTTCTGCTCTGATCCTTATACTTTTCTCCCTCACATGAGCTTTTGGAGTAGCCTGATCTTTTTCTAGAAGCTTGAGTTTCACCATTAAGTTGTTTCTTTGCACTTGCTCTATTTTTTTTTTGATATGAGTATGCACTGTTAGACACTTCCCTCTTAGGACTGCTTTCTTTGTTTCCCATAAGTTGCACTATGTTGTATTGTTGTTATTATTTAATTGTAGAAGCCATCTAATTTCTTCTGTAATTTCATCTGTGACCCATTGGTTGTTCAGGAAACTGTTATTTAATTTCCAAGTGTTTATGAAGTTTTCGTGGTTTCTTCTGCATTTACTGGTGGTTTCTTTTGCCATTGATTTCCAATCTCATTGCACCATGGTATGACATGCATGGGATAATTTCAATTCGTTTGCGTTTACTAAAGCATGTTCTATGAGCTAGCATGTGGTCTATTTTGAAGAACATCCCATGTGCAGCTCAGACAAATGTGTACACTGATGTTGTGGGGTGGAACACTCTGTAGACATCTACTAAGTCTATTTTTTCAAAAGTTTGGTTCAGTTCTGACATTTCTTTATTGATTTTTGTCTGGTTGATTTGTCTTTTCAGGACAGTGAGGTATTGAGTTCCCCTAATGCAACTGTATTAGTGCTTATTTGATTTTTTCATGCCCATTAATATTTGTTTTTTATAGTTGGGTGCACTGGTATTTGGTGCATACATATTTATGATTGTTATCTCTGCTTCTTGGATTGTTCCCTTTACTAGGATGTAGTGATCTTCTTTATCTCTCTTAATCAGTCTTGGCTTGAAATTCACTTTTCTGCTAGTAGAATACCTACCACTGCTTTTTTCTGGGTTCCTGTCCCATGGAGTATTATTTTCCATCCTTTGATTTTCAGTCTATGAATTTCCTTTTGAATTAAATGTGTTTCTCCTATGCAGAATATTGTTGGGTCTTGCTTCTTGATTCTTTCTGCCAGTCTGTGTGTTTTGATTGGTGAATTGAGACCATTAACATTAATGGTTATAACTGGTATGTATTGACTTATCTTTGTCATGTTATTTTCCTGTTGTTGGTTCCCCCACTTTTATTTTCCTCCCTCTGTTTAATTGTTTGCTGTGCCCCATGTACTCCTTCTACTGGGGTTCACTGAGTTCTAGTCCTTCTTATCTCCTTTTAGAATGTCCTTCAAAACATTTTGGAGTGCTGTTTTGTTGGTCATAAATTTCCTCAGATGTTCTCTGTCATGGAAGTATCTTATTTCTCCATCAGTTCTGAAAGATAGTTTTGAGGGTACACCAATCTGGCTTGAAGATTGTTTTGCTCTAGAACTTGAAATAATTCACTCCAAGCTCTCCTTAACTTGAGGGTTTGATCTGAAAACTCAGCTGTGATTCTGACGGGCTTTCCTTTATAGGTGATTTGTTTCTTTTCCCTAACAGCTTTTAAGATTCTATTCTTGTGTAGAATTTCTGGCATCTTAACTATGATATGCTTGGTTATAGATTTTTTTTTTTTTGTCTTTTCTACCAGTACCAGGAATCAAACTCATGACCTTGTGCTTGCCAGGCAGGTGCTTTGCCCCTGGGCTAAATCCCTAGCCCCTTATAGATTCTTTTATTATGTCTAATTGGACTTCTACATGCTTCACTTACCTGTATGTCAAATTCTTTTTCTCTACCAGGGAAGTTTTCTGCCATGACATCTGTGAAGTTTTTTAATATCATTTGTGCTATCTCCTGCTTTTTCATTGACTCAAATCAACCTTAAGTTATTCTTCTTCACCTCATCTAGCTGCTGGATTAATTTCTCATGGTTGCTTGCAATTTTTAAGACATCTTTATTTTCATGATTGCTAACCACAAGCCTGTCCTCTGTATCTGAGAGCCTAGTATCACATTGGCTTAATCTGCTACAAATACTTTCAAAGGAAATTTTATTCTCCTGGACATCTTCTAGAATCTGCCTTATTGATTCCATTTCTTTCTTATGTTGAGCATTCATGGCTTCCATAATTTTCTTAAGCTCCTCTATTTTTTTATCTGTATCTGCTCTAGAGCCACTGAGTATCTGCTCTGTATGCTCTAAGCATATCTGTGAAATTATTTCTGATTTGATTTTTTCTAGAGCCTTATTCAATTTCTTTGTTGTTACCACTTCAGAGAGGCCAAGTGGGTGGCTTTCAGATTGTCCCACCTCAATGGCCCCTGGGTTTGCCTTTGGTGAACTGGATGCCTGGGGTTGCATCTTGTTTAAGTGTCTTCCCTTTTTCTTTTCTTTTCTTAGTTTAAATCCTGGGGTGATGCTTGTAAATTGCCTAGGGTGAGTTGCTTTATTGTTAGTATTTAGAACCTTTAGGAAATGACTACTTCTCCAAGGTATCTTCCAGGTATAGTTTGTTTTTGAATTTTGAGTCTGTTGCAAGGTTCTACCTCTTCAATTTTGGGGGGATAAGAAGTGGCTGTCTGTTTGACCAAGCCTCTGGTCCTTTGGCAGTGTGCCATGGTAATTTCTGTGACCTTTAGTCAATCTCAGTATCAGAATACCAGGAAGAACAGCTGGTTAGAACAATTATGTCACTTTTTGGCTATAGTAGCACCATCAGCAATGACAATAGCATCAAATACAGCCCAGAAAATGACAAATTGAGCTAATCATTAATTTGCCACCTTTAACCATATAAACTAGATTTGTGGTTATATAACAAAATCTAAAATAAACCAGAAAATTATATGCAGTATACAAGTCCTTAAAATGTCAATTTTGCCCTTAGGAGTTAAAATTTAAAATGGGTGTAGGAGAAAATAGACAAGTAGAAAAACAGGAATAGATTAGAAGTAAGGTTAGAGGACAAAGAAGGATCATGCTAACTTTGGGAAACTGGTGCAGAAGACTAGAGAGAAAGAGAGAAGGAAGAGATAAAAATAAGAACAGACCCACAATCACAAAGAGGATAGAAACCACATTCACACTTATATAAAAACAAGATCAAACAATGAAAGAGAAAAAATAAAAATACAAACAAAACCACAGTGATAACAACAACAAAAAACAAATGAGAGAGAGAAAAAGAAGAAACAAGTCCACTTCCAGCTTTGTTTCTGCTATCACTGGTAGACAATATGTGGAGACAGAGTCCTGATCTGCATTGATTTATCCCAACAAGCCAGCAGTAGCTTTTTGGCAGGGTAGGAGATAATCTCTGTGAGCCTGCACCTTCTGGCCAACACCAGACACATTTAGCCTGCTACCATCAGCACACCCTCCTTGGGCCAGAGCCCAGTTGTGAGCCACTAGATGGAGCCAGCAGCTGCTCTGAGTTCATCTGGTCTCTCTCCAAGATGGCTCCCAGCCAATCACTCTCTCGCATGGGATGATTGCACCCCCAGCACTCACCGCCGGCTAGTGCAATCCTTCACATGTGCTGCTCCCCTCCACTGCTGCATCTCTTCATGAAGGCTTCTGGGGTCACCAATAGCTACCATATGTCTGCAGGGTTAAACCACTCCTCTAACTCAGTGAGTCCCATCTTAGGGAGAAGGTGCTGCCAGATACCTCCTTCTTTGTTGAAGTTTCTCCCTTCATTCTCTTCATGGACTTCAGTTCATGCTTCAGATCTTTCCTGGTCCAGAGGACCCACTTCCCTCCTTCTTTTCCTCATGTTGCTATATTCCAGTGTCTGAACAGCACTCTCAAAGAGGCTCTTTCTCTGCTATTTACCACTCCACCATCTTGGTGCTCCCCATCTATTAGTGCTTATTTGATTTTTCACGCCATTAATATTTGTTTTATATAGTCAGGTGCACTGGTATTTGGTGCATATATATTTATGATTGCTATCTCTCCTCACAGGTTTCTCCCTTTATGAAGATATACTGACATTCTTTGTCCTTTCTGGTCAGTCTTGGCTTGAAATACAATTTGTCTGCAAATAGAATAGCTACTCCTGCTTTTTTCTGGGTTCCTGTCACATGGAGTATTATTTTCCATCCTTTGACTTTCAGTATGAATTTCTTTTTTAATTAAAAGTGTTTCTAGTGTATAGTATATTGTTGGATCTTGCTTCTTGATCCATTCTGCCAGTCTGTTTCTTTTGTTTGGTCAATTGAGACCATTAACATTAGTGGTTATAACACTGATATATATTGACTTCTTGTCGTGTTATTTTCCTGTTGTTGGTTCACTTTTTTTCCCTTCTGTTCATCTGCTTGTCTTGCATGGTAGATTCATTCCGTTGGCATTCATTGAGTTCTAGTCCTTGTTATCTCTTTGTAGAATGTCCTTCAGAACATTTTGGACTGTTGGTTTGGTGGTCATGAATTTCTTCAGGTGTTCTTTGTTATGGAGATATCTTATTTCTCCATCAGTTTTGAAAGATAGTTTTGTGGAGTACCTTAATCTGGATTGGAGGTTGTTTTCTTTTAGGGCTTGAACTAATTCGCTCTAAGGTGTCCTTGACTTGAGGGCTTGTGTTGATAAGTCTTTGTGATTCTGAATGGGCTTTCCTTTATAGGCAATTTTTTTTTTCCCTTATCAGTTTTGATATTCTATTCTTGTGTTGAATTTCCAGCATCTGAACTATGATATGCCATGTGTAGATTTTTTTATCATGGCTAACTGGAGTTCAATATGCCTCAATTAACTGTATGTTAAATTATTCTTCCTTGCTTAGGAAGTTTTGTGCCATGAGTTCTTTTTGTTTCATTTTTTTATTTTTGGGTTTTTTGTGGTTTTTTTTTTCTGGTACCAGGAAGCAAACTCACAACCTTGCACTTGCCAGGCAGGCGCTGTGCTGCTGAGCTAAATCCCGAGCCCCTGTGCCAGGAGTTCTGTAAACAGATTTTTTGTGTCATTGGTTACACTATCTCCTATTTTTTCATTGACTCCAATCAATCTTATGTTATTCTTTACATCATCTAGCAGCCTTTGCATGGATTTTTCATGGTACCTTGCTATTTGGGTGGTTGTGTGGGAGTTGGAACTCAGAACCTTGCACTTGTCAGGCAGTCACTGTGACACTGAGCTATATACTCTGCCCCAACCTTGCTATTTTTAAGAAGTATTTCTTTTCATGATCCCTAATTGCCGTTCTGTCTTCTATAGCTGATATTCTATCCTCACATTGGCTCATTCTGCTATTTGTACTTTCAATACAATTTTTAATCTCCTGGATATTTGTTTCAACCTGTTTTATCTCTTTCTTGTGTGTTTGGGTCTCTTTCTTCACTGTCCCAGGTATCAAAGACTTGGCCTAGCCCCAGTCTCCTAAAATGAGTTACAGTGAAGGCTTAAATAAGAGAGACAAGAAATATAGTTTTATGGGGAGTCCACAAAGGACAGAACTCTCTTTAGGAGCTAAGAGAAAGACTGTCTGGATCACCTGTAGTATTTATTGGGTTTCCACAGAGTCAGGAGGTGCAGGAAGAGGAGGGCACATATGAGGCAAAAGCCCACAAAAAATGAGTAGAGCCTTGAGAAACAAAGTAAATCTTGCCAACTAAGAGAACTGTTTGACAATAAGTTGGCAGTTTTATTGCCCCTAAATCCTTCAAGTGAGATTTAGCAGCCTGAAGCATCCTGAAGTATTATCTTATCTTCAGAGACTGTGAATATGAACTTTTTCAGCGTGTCCAGAGGTCCCTTTGTGGTCACCAATTTAACCCTACACAGTCCAGTCCCCAATAGTCATGGGCTTCAATTCTCACTTCAGATCCTTCCTAGGTCCCTACCTTCTTCTCTTCCTCATATTGCTATATCCCAGCATCTGGACACCAAATTCTGGAGAGGTTCCTTCTCTGCTGTTCACCACTCCCCCATCTTCCCAGAAGTCCTTGAAGATGCCATTTCTTTGGGTTAGATTTTTATTATATCATCAGCTTTGTTAATAAGGCAATAGAATCCTACAGTCAAAGTATGACAGATGGGAGAAAAGTACAGAGCAGCAGAAGATACAGCAAAGAACCCACAATTTACTCCCCATGTTCTATCTTCTAGAACACAATTATATTTATACCTCTCTCTTTTATGCCACTTTTCACATTGTCCTCACAGTAGAATTTTTCAGTTCATAGAAGATCTGAGACCTGCTCTATTCTGGAGTTCAAGAATTTGGATATCTTATTGTCAAAAGATTGCAGTGATCCAAATAAAGTCATTGTGGTCTGCCAAAACAGATAAATGTCTAAAAAACGGTCACAATTTCTGTTGCTATAAGTCCATTGCAATGTTATGGCCACTGTCCACCACAGCCTGCTGGTATCACCCTTTCATGGTACAAAACTTCCAGAGGTCTTTTGTGGTCAGGAACTTTACCCTACACAGTCTGGTTTCCAACACCCATGGGCTTCAATTCTCACTTCAGATCCTTCGTGGGTCCCAGGGAATCACTTCCCACCTTCTCGTCTTCCTCACATTGCTGTATGTATCCAAGCATAAATCTTGGTGCACTCTTTCATCTTGGTACAAAATGTCATCAGTCATTACCACAGTGACATTTTTAAGTGATACCTTGATTCTTTTTTTTTTTTTTTTTTTTTTTTGGTGCTGGTGATAGAATCCAGGGTCTCAGACATGTTACGCAAGTTCCCCTACCAATGGGACACTCTCTCAGCCTGTGATCACTTTATGCTTTTTAAATTTTTTTAAATCATGGTGAAATATATGTAAGAATTGCCATCTTAATCATTTTTAAATGTATATTTCAGTAGCTTAGCTTAAGTACACTCACAGTGTCATGCCATCACCACCACAGTCCATCCAGGAACTTATTCATCACCCCAAACTCAGACTCTCTACCCTTTAAGCCTCCCATTCCTCTCTCCCCTCACCTCCTAGTAACCTCTATTCCCCTTTCTGTCTCCATACATCTGACTATTGTAGCTACTTCATAGAAAGCAGTCATCTCATATTTGTCCAGTTCTGACTAGTTCATTTCATTTAGCTCATTTCATTTATCATGTTTTCAAGGTTCATTTTTGGTGTGGCATGGGTCAGAATTTTCTTCCTTTTTAAGGGTGAATGATAGTCTACTGCATATATGTGTAAAGAATCTTTTTCAGTACTGATGGACACTTGGGTCATTTCCACATTTGTGCATATAAATATTTGTTTGAAGCTCTGCTTCTAGTTCTTTTGTGTGTACACCCAGAAGTGGAATTACTGGATCATTTGCAAAGTCTTTAATTTTTTGAAGAGCTTCCACACTGTTGTCCATGGTAGCTACACTGACTTATATTCTCATTGACAATACACAAGCATTCTAATCTCTCCACATCCATACCAGCACTTGTTATTTCCAGTTCTGTTTGTTTCTGATAGTATCCACTGTAAAGAGTAAGAAATAGAACCTCATTGTGATCTGTGATGCTGGGCATTTTTTCATGTGCTATGAGCCATTAAGATATTCTTTGGAGAAATGTCTGTCTAAGCCCTTTGCCTTTCTAAATTAGTTTGTATGTTAATCAGTTTTGCATTACTATAACAAATACCTGAGCTAATCAATTTATAAGAATAAAAGATTATTTTGGACTACAACTTTAGAGGCTTCTTTCCATGACATGAGCCCTATTGCTCTGGGCCTAGGGCAGCATCATGGTAGGAGAAGCTGGAGGAGCAAAATTGCTTGCCTTGTGGCTTGGAAGTGAAAGAGCAGAAAGAGGAAGGGCCAGGCCTCACAGCTTCCTTCCAGAGCATGTCCCCAGTGAGGCAAGACCTCCGCTGGGCCTCTTGTCTTAAAGTTTCCACCACCTCCAAATAGCACCACACCGGGACCATGCCCCTAACACGCATACTCTGAGATGTCAAGATCCAAGTTTTAAAAGGTTATTTTGTGTCTTCCTGTTTATTTGGTTGTTGGTTGGTTGTTCCTTGCTGCTGTTGTGCTTGTTAAGTTATAAAAGGTCTTGATATATGGTATTTAATAACACTTTACCAGATATGTGATTTGCAAGCATTTTCTCCCATTCCTCAGGTTCTCTTTTCACTTTATTGTGTATTCTTTGATACCAGAAGGCTCCACCTTTAATGTTGTACCATTCGTCTATTTTTGTTATTGTTGCCTGTGCTTCCTGTGTCATTTCTAAGAGTTTTACAGTTTTAGTTATTACAGGTAGGTCTTGATCTATATTGGGCTCATTTTGTACGGTGGAAGAATCTAAATGTATTGTTTTGCACGTGGATATCCATTTTTCCCAAAATTCTTCGTTGAAAATACTGTCCTTTCCCCCACTGAGTGGTATTGGCACCCTTGTTGAAAATCATTTGACCTCATATATGAGGGCTTCTTTCCAAGTTCTCTGTAATAGTCCATTGGTCAGTCTGTCTGTCTGTCTTCATGTAGATGATCACTTTGAGTATTCTTTTAGAATAATTCTGATGTTTGCCTCCCAGATTAAAGGTCTTTCACTCTATTATCTGTGTCCATACCTCTGCCAAAAGGGCTCCCTGAGAGCAGAGACCATGTCTTTGTTATTGTTGTAACCTCTACACTTGGCATAGTGCCTGGTACCTAGCAGGAGCTCCAAAAACATGTGACCTGGAGGGAAAAAGATCCCAGTGGGCCACTGTGTGCTCATCCATGCTCAGTACTTCAGTGCATCCTCAAAAGAGATCAAACTCCATAACACAATAAGGAATGTCTAATTTTCTGGAGCACTTTTGAGGAGACATTATGTATAACATGGCAAAACATGGAAAAGCTCCGCTAAATATTTCTTTTCTTTTTCCCCAAAGTCTATAGTCCTGCTGGCTACTTCATTTTTCTTGCTTCTCTTCTTCTCCTTCCAGGTCAGCCTACAAAATATATGCTCTATTGTCCTCAACTAGTCAGCTCTCCTCCCCACAGGGTCAACCTACTTGGCCAAATAAGGGCCTTGGAGTTGGTTAATGCAGCAGAACCCTCTATTGCTGTTCAACCTGAATGCTTAGGAGCTCATCCTTGCCTGGTCTCAAGCAGTTGATCCCGGTCTTTGCCCCTTACATGGGTATCCTGAACCATCAGAGGATGTTAAAGAATGGAAAGCTCTACTGTGAGAAAATGGGGTTTTCTCCAGTGAGTTTTAAAGAGATAGTGAGTGAATGAAAGAAGGCAGGAAGAAAGGAAGGAAAGTACTTCCTTACTTCCTAGGAAGTAATGTAAGGAAACAAAATGAATATCCACTGAGATGTGAAGTTCACAGTCCCACTCTGCCACTTGTGAGCTAAGTGCACATGTGGCCTAACTAATTTCAAACTACCAGGAAGGAAGGAAGGAAGGAAGGAAGGAAGGAAGGAAGGAAGGAAGGAGGGAAGATTAGCCATCAAGTAGCCTTGATCAGCATCAAGACCCCGCTGCCTGCCAGAAGCTGCAGCTCCCCCTTCTGCCAGGTCACCTGTTCTTTAACAGAAGCCACCATGAAGCTGTGAGTCTGAGCAGAAGTGCCATTTTTGTCGCCACAGTGTGCCCTGGTTTGCTTTCCTGTTCCTGTGGGCATAGTGTGTGAGCACTGTGGGCCTAGGGCACATCATGGTGGGAGAAGCTGGAGGAGTAAAATCCCTTGCTTCATAGTCTGGGATCCCTTTGTCAGCATCTAGACCCCTCTCTCTTCCTGCTCTGGTCCACAGAAATCTTTAACATCATTATCTCCCTGGTGCTGTCTCCAGTCCCACTGATCTGTGCTTACTGAGTATGGACCTTTTCCATCTTAGCTCCATTGTCTTTGTTCTGTCCTGAATCCTGCATATCAAGATTTCCAGAGAAAGGGATGTAAGGTAAAGAAAGAATCCCATCATTTGAGCCTCACCCTGTGCTCAGCACTAAGCTAACCAGGCCATAATGTTGTGGTTAAAAGCACTTAACTAGTGTGTTGGGGCTGAATATGTTCTGCCACATACAAGACCTGTGGTTTTGGGCAAGTCACTTGACCTATCTGTGTCTCTGTTTTTGTTATAGGAATGATATCAGGACCTCCAAATATAAGAGAAATAGTATAACTCCCAACCTGCTAGACGTCGTATATGCCAAGTTCATGTTCTCTAAAATCAAAGAATAAATGAATGAATTCTAGGAATAAAGGAGGTTAAGAGTAGGAAATATTTACTGAGGGAGAGTTAGCTCCTGAGGGCAGTAAGGGTCCCCAGTGGGTTGCCAAGGACCCCACTTTTCAGAGGAAGTTTTAGAGCACACTCATGTAGGTACAATGTGGGTTATAGCTATGCTCAGCCAATAAGATTGTAAGTATAATACCTTAGGTAATATTGATCCAGCAGGGAAGCAGGTCACAAAGCAAGTGCACATGGAAAGAACAAAGAGATCATGAAGGGATGAGTCTGAGGGTCATGATCACCCACCGAGATGACTGCTATCTATCTAGATTTCACTAGACCAGGTGTTACCACTTGCCTCAGTCTTGGTCATTCCATCTTTTTCTCGAGGCCTGGCCTCCAGCAGATGTGCCTCTGGCCACAGTTGTAATAAGTCTTCATCTTTGCCCTGACTCTGTCAAGGACCCAGCCCTATCTGACTGCCTATACTATTTCTACCCACACAATGAGAATAGCCGTCTATAATATTTTCTTATATTGAAAAAATAATACTTGCCTTCTAAGACTAGTCTGAGCTTAAATGGTTAATACTTCAAGCAGATTCTCACTTCATGTTTGTTGGTTTTGCTATTATTATTATTATTATTATCATTATTACTATGCTCAGGTACTGTCTTCATTTGATCCTCACAAAAACCTTGCAAGGTATTATTCTGCCTGACTCATGGGTTTTACAAAGAGGAAACTAGAATCCAGATAAAGTGAGTAATTCGCCCATGGTTATTGCTATGGTCTGAATGTTTGTATCCCCTCTAAAAAAAACTCCTATGTCAGATTTCTAATCCCCGAGGTAATAGCAGCAGAAAGGCAAGGAGTAGTATCAGGAGGAAGAGCTTTTTTGAGAGGTGATTAATACTTCATGAATGAGATTAGTGCCCTTATTAAAAACACTACAAAAAGCTGTCTCATACCTTCCACCATGTGAGAACACAACAGAAAGGTGTTGCTCTGTAAACCAGGAAGCAGACCCTCATCAGACACCTAATCTGTCTACCGATGCCTTGATCTTAGACTTACAGCCTCCAGGATTGAGAAAAATAGTTTCTGTTGTTTATAAGTAGTTCATGGTATGGCCTTTTGGTATATATGATATTTAGCAGCCTAGATGGACTGAGACAATTAGAGGTCTAGTAAGTGGTACTACAAGCAAGAACTAAACTTGGGTCTGTTTGTCCCCTGGGCCTTCTCTGTGGGTAGAGCCTCTTCCAAAGGCAATTACCTCCAAGGTATGCAGTGGTCAAGGCTCCTCTGGGGGAAAGCAAGGCCCAAGAGGCCACCAGTAATTACTCCTCCTGGCATTCCCAGGAAGTAATGTAGGGAAACAAATTGAATATCCACTGAGATGTGAAGTCCACAGTCCCACTCTACCACTCGGGAGCTAATTGCACATGTGGCCTAACTAATCTCAAGGATTTCGTCTGGAAAACAGAAATGACAACACTGCTAAATAATAATCCTAACCCTATGCTGGGAGCGCACAATGAGAATAGCAGGACTGGTGGGGTGGTGTGAGCCATAGGAAAGTGCTTTGTATATTGTGAAAGATATCACAAGTGGAAAATTGCTATTGAGAGTCAGCATAGTATAGTGGAGAAGAGACAGTCATTGTGGCCAAGAGAAATGGGGTCAAGTCACAGCAGCAGGTATCCTGGGTGGGTGACCTCACCTCTCTGAGCTTTGTGTCCCTACAATTGGTGTGCATCAGACTCTTTCAGTTGCAAGTAACAGAAAGCCTAACTCGAACAAGCATTTGCATAAAAAAGGGAATTTAGTCTGGACACTGTTCAGGCATGCAAACAATGTCAAGTCACAGGCTTGCTGACCAGCTCTTAGCTCTGCTCTCCAAGCTGTTTCCCTTTCTTTGATAGTAGTCCTTCTCTTACCCACCCAGCCCCATAGAAAACAGCCCCCTGGTGAAACTTTTTAATGGAAATTCCAGAATTAATTCTTTTTGACCTGGCTTGGATGATGTGCCCAATTGTTGAAGCCTAGATGGATCATTGGCACTGGGAGATACTCAAATGGGCTGTGCTCTGGGATAAGAGGGGCAGGATGAGCCCCAGTAGAAACCGATAGGCTGAGAATGTGGTAGAAGTAGTGGATGCACAGAATGCAAAGTACTGGTACCCAAAAATAAGGGGAGGGGGCTGGGCCGGCAGCAGCAGATGTTCCTGACAGAGCTATAGGGGACACGATGACACTGCCCACCCGGGTGTGAATGGGCCCTGTATACAAAGCAGGAGATTAGGATGATGATTGTACAAGATGGGGCTCTGGCAAGCAAAATCTGAGCTACTCAGAAGTCAGCCCAGTGGGCAGCAAAACAAGCACCTGACTGAGGCAAATGTGGAAAGTTCCAGAATAGGCAGTAAAATAGAGCAAACACGCACACACACACACACACATACACACACACAGACTCCAGTACTAGAGCCAAGGGCAAGGTCAGCCTCGTCAGGGAAGAAACTGGGGGCTCAGAATGCACAGGTTATGATATAGTTAAGGCCATGGCCAAAAGCCCAACTCTGATAGAGCTGGTGCCTCTGGCTTTTGGTTGAGTGGACAGCTTGTCCCGCTTTAAGGGCCAGGCCCAGCAGGCTAAGGTAACCATAGCAACTAAAAGTTATGGAAGATGGATGAAAAGCTTGTAAACACAGCTTCCACCCATGCGGCATAGCTTCAGGTTCCTAGGAGACAGCCACATAAAGACCAGTTTGGCTCGTGGTGACCAGGAAAAAAGGACTATTTCTGGGTACTACCATCAGCAAAATCAGAGCCTGCAAAGCAGACAGGGAGACAGGCGGGACAAATAGACATGCGGGCTACAAAAGCAGGGTCTTGATGGCGTGCAGGTCCAGCTGCTCACCAGTGCCCAGAGATGAGCTTGCATCCGCTCTGCCTCTGCTGTGCACCACCCACAGCCCTTCCAGGCCTAACTCCCTCTCCCAGCCTCCTCACATGCTTCTTCCCAGCCTCCAACGCCAACGGGTGAATTACCACAGACACAGAGGGGCAGCAACTAGGCATCCTGCCTGCCAGCTCCATGTTGCTCCGTCATAAATAAGCAGCTGCATCATACAGTTTCTGAGCTGCACAACCAGCAATGACAAGCTGCATTTCTACCCACCGCAGGCAGCACTGGTGGGGCTGCAGCAGGATGCTGATAGCTTCGTTCCTCAAGGCCACAGCCAAGCCAGCACTCTACTGCACAGCGTTAACCAGTGCTTTGCAGACTGGCTATGATAGTCCCCACTCCAAGCATTTAAAAGACATAAATTCTGTGTTTTCTCCAATCTGATTTTCCAAAGGCAAAAAGAAAATCTAGCAAATTCGTTTTGCCTGATAAATACTTAAAATTTTAGGTGCACAGAACCCAAATAGTAACTATGGCAACACAGGCCACTCCAATAAGACTGACACAGATTATTTCCAGCACAATAGCCTGGCTTGTGCTCAGACAGCAGAGGTAATGTTGGCTGAAAGCAATTCCTGAATTGGAGTATAAAAAAAAATTCTCTGGCAGTGGAAGCTTTAGATTTAGGTCTCTAGTTCCAGGCTCTAAGAAGGTGAATTAACTACTGCATTGCTGTCCTGCCTCTCCACCCTAATGACCTGGCTCACTCTTTGCTCTCTGCATAGGCCTCTTCACTCTCCAGCCACAAAGGCACCCACATCCCCAGACTTGGTGATGGAGCTAAGAAATGAGGCTGTGAAAATCACAGCATCCAACAACTTGACTAGACTGTAGGGGTCTCCTGAGCAGAAGCCTGCCGAAGGCAGGGTAATGTGCTGTGGCTCTGCACAGAGTTGGGGCTCTGGGCCATGGTGGGGGAAGAAGCTGTCTTACCCCATTTGTTTTACAGATTGGGAAATCAAGACCCAATAAAATTAGGGTACTTGGTCATGAGCCCTCAGAATCCAGGCTGCTGGTTAAGGCCACTAACTGTAGAGTAAGACACAACAGCACTTGACAAATCATCAAAATTCAGCAAGTGTAGTTTATTAAGATTAGATGCATGCAGAATTTAAAAGCACATCAGTGAATTTTTTTGTTTGGCTTTTTTTTCTGTTACTCGGCATGTATCTTAGTTACTTTTCTCCCTGCTGAGACAAAATATTTGACACTCAAAGTTAGGAGGAAAGGTTCATTTAGCTCACAGTTTAGAGAGAATTTCAGTCTACAACCAGCTGGCTCCAAGGCAGGGTGACATATAGCAGAGGGGCAAGAGTTCATGGTAATAGAAGACAGCAAAAGCAACAAGAGGGGAAAAAAAGCAACAAAAGGGAAGGGAGACAAGCCTCTTTCTGTTCCTTAAACTGTATGTAGTCTACCTGCCCTAAGGTAAGATGCCCTTAATCCCAGCATCACACACTCTAAAAAAGCCCTATGACCACATGAGGTTTTGTGGAAACATCTAGACACAAGCCATAACAAGGTGGAACTCAAGGTCTTGTGCATGTTAAATAGGCACTTTGTCACTGAGCTACACCCAAGCCCCTCAATGGGTTTTTCAGACTCTGTTACACTTTGATCCGTTGCCCTTTCATGTACTTTTGAGCTTTTACTTATGAGTGATTTTGTAACATCCTATATTGATAATTTGGAAAATATTGGCTCATTGAGTTGTGCAGGTCTTACAAACATTGTCACATTTTATTATCCAATAGCAAATTCACTAACATCAGCACCAATCTCATGAGATAAGCCTCTGAGGATTGGGAAGCTACTAAACACATGGCAACTGATACCGTCACTTGAAAGCTTGAATGTGATCTTCAATAACAAATATTGCCAGTTGTTTTCCTTGACAGGCTCATTTCTTTTTGAGAAATTCTATTGAACCTAGAGTAACTATAGTATTAGTTAAAGAACAATAATTTTTTTTAAAAGGGTAAAACCATGACTGTCATACTGACATAAAATGAACGCATGTTAAAGTTGTTTTTTTTTTTTTCACAGCACTCAAGAGGTTAAGGCAGAAGGATCTCATGAATTTGAGGCCAGGCTGGCTACATAGTGAGTTCAAGTTCAGGCTGAACTACATAGCAAACTACTGTCTCAAAGAAAAAAAAGATTTTTTAACTCATAATGAGGGATCCAGGCAGCTCAAAGGAAAATTAGAGGCACAAATTTATACGAAAAGAATGTTGATAGGAAAGTGGAGATGGACATTAAACTGGTTTTTCCATTGGATGAGGAAGACATGTCCCTCTGCCAGGCAGAATTCCCTAATGCAGCTATAGACAAACTTGTTTTACTGTGCTATCAGCTACTCACAATTTAAGAGAGTTGTAAGTGGCTCCCATAGAAGCAGAATCAGCTAAGGGTGCAGTAATGAGCAGTTCTTTGAAGCACAAATCTTCCCCACATTTTATGTCACTCATCCTTTCAAGTAAAAATGTTATTTTATTAAAAAAAAAAAAACAGCTAGTTCAGCTCACAGCTCTGAAGTTGCTCAATTGCTTTTTCAGAGACAGCTATCCTACTTCCGTACACAACACAAGTGCTTTACATGTATCCCATTCCATTACACAAAGTACTGAGAGGATACAGTATGTATACAGAAAAGTTGAGATTAAGTAAGTTAATTAATTGTACTGCTTAATCAAGATCATTTTTTTTTGAGATAGGGTCTCTCTATGTAGTTCAGGTTGACCTTGAACTCACAGTGTACCACAGGATGGCTTTGAACTCATGGCACTCCTCCTGCCTGAGCCTCCCAAGTGCTCAGATTACAGCAGTGTGCCACCATGCCTGGCAAAATCACTTTTAAGTGAAACTGGAATTTCATTTTGTTTTGCTTTATCACACATGTAGCAGAGAACATGCGGACTGCAGTGCGGTTGGTCTGCCATATTCAGGGTTCTACATCATGGAATTGACAATCAGGGATTGAAATATTAGGAGGAAAAATTGCACCTGTACTGAACATATGCAGACTTTTCTATTATTATTTCTTAAACAAGAGAGTAGAGCAACAATTTATATAACATTTAAATTGTACTAGGTAAATTAATCTGGAGATGATATAAAGTATATGGTTATATAAAAAGTTATATATATGGTTATATATAACCTATGCATAGGTTATATAAAAATACTATACTATCTTATATAAGATACTGGCACATGCATAGATTTGGGGGTGTCTTGTAATCAATCCTCTATGGATACCGAGGGAGGACCATACTGCTAATGTTTGGTGCCACTGCCCTAATTTCAGCTAAGGGGGAAGAGATCTTAGCTGCCACTGCTTTTGTACCATATGTCCAAAAAGTTAGCACAGTGAAATGCAAGAGATAGTATTAGTATTGCTGCAGTGGCAAGCAGAAACTCTGAAATGACACTGAGGATTTGGAGGCATACTTATTTATGTCAACAGGCACTGACTGAGATCATTCCCTGAATATCAGGCCCTGATCTCTAGTGGTCTAGGGCTTATATGGGTTAAGCAAGCAGGAGGTACAGAGACAGAATGGTTTGTCAATTGGGGATTGGTTTATACAATGTTCATCATAGTAACTACCTATGCATCACAGTGACCAGCCGTTTCTAAGAGACAGGAGCAACCAGAACCGGAACAGAAACTACTACCAGGGTAACTAAGAAACTAAAGTATACTGTCTGGGAGGGCAATTTTCTGTTACACTTCCTCCCTCTGTTAGTTTCCCCAGCAAATCTTTGCTGGGCATATTATATGTGATCTTCTGAGACAAGGCCCAACTAGAGTTTAGGCCTGTCTGTTCTGTGACATTATTCTGGCAAGGTAGTAAAGGAGTTAATCTGATCTAGGAGAGTGTCCAATGTATCTTGGATGCTCATCAAATCTTGGTCAAGTGTTTGATTGATTATTCTGTTCTCTTGGGGCAACCGTCCATATAGTTTAAGGCAAAAAAAAAGACAAAAAAAAAAAAAAAACCCCACACACACGGCTAGCAGAGGGTGGGGGGAGCAAGGACGCAAGGACTGGGGTAAGCAGAATCCAGGTCAATGAACAAAAACCACAACTAGCAAGGGTTCAGGGAAGCAAGGAGTGGAGTAAGCATCCCCAAAAGACACAAAAATCAAGGGGAATAGGTATGGAGCAATCCTGTGACAGATGTCCTCAGGCTTCAGTAGTGCATGCACTGGCTCTTCAGAGTGAGCCTTGGAGGAGCTGTCCAGATAAGTTTTTCAGTGGATCTAAAGCTGGATTTATGGACCTTATAGAGGTAGTTAATATGTGTCTTGAGTATATGTGTATGCAGGAATGTCTACAGATATAGCTGGTCTTTTAACTGGTTACAAACTGTATGTAGTGTTTATTTAATCTAGTTTTTTAGTTACCTCTGCTCTAAATGCAGGGTCATTGTCACTGCCAGTGATCAAGGGTAGGCCATATCTAGGGATGATTTTTTTTTATAGCAGAACCCTACAAACTTTTCTTCTCAATGCAGGTAGGAAATGGGAGGTTAGGGCTGGTGGTCCAGACACTGAAGCCTGAGCTGGCTGCAGGGGTATGGGAGCCAGTGCAGTGGGTTGAGTTTGCATAACAAATGGTGAGGGAAGGTCTGGCTCTGACCTTCTGGGAATACTGGGTTTTTAGTCAATTGGATCCCCAGAGAGGATTTAGGCCTCTGGACTGGATTATTTTGCATTGTTGGTGGTAGGTTTCCAAACAGCAACAGGAAGCAGTTTGCTGTGCAGATCATCCCTGCAGGGGAGTTCTGGCCAAAATTGTTTTGTCCAAGGTGACCACAGCACATCTAGCCTGTTGGGCTTTATTTCTCACAGAGCTACTTCCATCCATGGACATTGTGTATTCAGCATCTGTCAGGGGGCCCATTTTTTAGAACAGTTCATCCCAGTACAGTATGTGGACCCTGGAAAGTTAGGTCTCAGTCTAAGGTGAGCTTATCAGCTTTCTTGATCAGAAGGACAATGGCTGTTATACTGTGGAGGCAAGTGGGGGAGGAAGTCCTTGGGGGCTACTGGGCCAAAGTCTGAGTAAGCATAGAAAAGCTTCAAGAAATTTATGGAGTTTCTTTCTTGTAACCACTTTCTGTTAGATATTGTAGCAGAGCTTTTGTGTAGGCAATGTATATGGAGGGCAGTTGTGGTGGTGGCATGGCAGCCTGGGGATCTTGAGCTGGCTTTATAGGCAGGAGAGGTGTACTGTTTGATGCAGATGGGGGTTGCCTTGGGACAGCTCAGTCACCTTTACAGGCAGTAAGGGTGTACGTTTGATGCAGATGGGGGTTGCCTTGGGACAGCTCAATCACCAAAGGGGCATGATTCATAGCAGGGTGAGTCTTTTGTCTATACTTCTGGAAATGAGTCTCAAAATTTCAGGGTTATGATTACCAAGTATTTTAGGTAACAGCTAGCAGAAACACCAATATGACACCCAGGATTTGGAGGCAGATTTATTTGTGTTAATGGGCACTAATCAGAATCATTCCCCAGAATATCAGGCCCTGATTTCTGGTGGTCTAGAGCTTGTATTGGATAAGCAAGCAGGAAGTACAGAGGCAGAATGGCTTGTCAATTGGGGATTGGTTTATACAGTGTGCATCATAGTGACCAGCTATGCATCACAGTGACCAGCTGTTCCTAAGAGACAGGAGCAACCAGAACTGGAACAGGAACCCGGGCAACTAAAAACTGAAGTACACTGGCTGGTGGGGCCATTTTCTGTTACATTGCTAGAATAATAGCTTGGACCTGGTGGATCCCCTGGCAGCCTGTTTTGGGGGGCTCAGGGGTCAGTGGACCACACTTTTAGAACTATGGCCATTAAGGAATATGACTAATCAAAGTGACCTGGAGATGAGGAAGCAAAAAAACCAAACCTCTGCAAAGTGGTCAGACATCACAGGGGGTCACTGTTCTGGGGCAGAAAGTCATAAGTGAGACCTAGAAATAGCGGCAAGAATCTGGAGAGGGGAGATTCTAAACATAATAATAGAATTCAATAAAGGTCATGACACTTTTGTTGTTATTACATACTGGCAATCCCAAATGGTGCCATCAACAAAATACTCCTCCCTACATGGGCAGATGTCCTCACTATATAGAAGTAAGGACCCTCGAAACAGGAGCCTAGCTCTAGAATAGCAGGAAATGTAAGGAAGAAATGGCTATCAGTACATTTCTGTTCTTCTGGTGTTAAGTGGGGCTCAGAACATGCATCCTGACATTTGAGAAAACAGCAGAAGCACGGCTGCTGTGACCTCTAGCCCTTCTCCACTGAGACAGGCAATCAAAGAGTTCTCCAACCTGAGGATACCCAGTCCCTCCATTTAATCAAGAGGGCCTCAGAAGTCCCAGTGAGAGCCTCTGGGAAAGAGAAAGAAATAAGGAGCACTCCACTAGAAAGGAGGAGGGCATATCACACCGATTTACAGACAACATGATCTTAACATATTAGAAAAACCGAAAGACTCCACCAAATACTAGATCTGATGAACAAATTCAGTGAAGTTGCAGGATTGAACTGGTCCTCTTTCCATTGCTGGGAAAAAAAATACCTGCTATCCAGGACCTAAAGGAGAAAGGGACGTTAGGGCACACTGTGTCAAAAGCTTCGCCTGTTGTCAGCTTCTCTGAGGCAGAAACATCCCACGAGAGGGACACAGCAGAGAAAAGCCATCAGCCTCACAACAAGGGAAGAATCAGAGAGAGAAGGGGCTGGGATAGGACGGGCCCTTATGAGAAGAGAGGAGAAGGGGCTGAGACAGGAAGGGGCTGGGACAGGATGGCATACCCCCAGTGGTCTGCTTCTACCTAGACCCATGCCTGACAACCCACTCAGCTAATGGACCAGTGCCTACATGATCCAGTCACATCTGCAGGCTGAACATGCTGCACTGGGACACAAGCCCTCAATACGAGAGTCTCTGGGGAGACTTCATATCACAGGGGTATAAAATCAACATGCAAAAGTCAGGGCTGCTCCTGTACACTACTGAGCTAGCTGAGAAAGAAATCAAGAAGGCAATCCCATTTACAGTAGCTACAAAAAAAAACCACTTAGAATTAATTTAACCGAGAATATGAAAGATTCCTGTAATGAAAACTATAAAACACTAAGGAAAGAAATTGAAGAAGACACCAAAAAAATGGAAGGGTAGCCCATGTTCATGGACTGGAAGAATTAATGTTAAAATATATATACTATCCAAAGTGATTTAAAGATTCAGTACAATTCTTATTAAAATATCAACAACATTCTTCACAGAAACAGAACCAGATTCCAAAGATCTGCATAGATGCACAAAGGAAGCCAAGTGCTATGGCACACATCTGTAGTCCAGCGCTCTGGAAGACTAAGGCAGGAGGATCAAAAATTCAAGCCCAGCCTGGGCAACTTAGTGAAACCTCATCTCAAAATAAAAAAATAAAAAGGCTGGGGATGTAGCTCAGTGTGGAAGGCATGGGTTCAATCCCCAGTACTGCTAAAAAAAAAGAAAGGCAAGGAAAAAAGAGAAGGAGCAAGGGGCACAGAAAAGACCCTGAATAGCCAAAGCAATCCTGGGCAAAATGAAAAAAGTGGAGGCATCAGAGTACGTGACCTCAAAACATAAAGCTCCAGTAACCAAGATAGCACGGTGCTAGTATGGAAGGAGATAGATAGGCAATGGCGCAGCATAGAAAACCCACAATCAAATCATATACTTACAGCAAACTGATTTGCAACATAGGTGCCAGGGAGACACTGGAGAAAGATGATGTTTTCAGGAAATGATACAGGAAACACTGACTATCCATACATGGAAGACAGGAGCTAGATCCTGATTTTCATCAAGCATATAAATAATCTCAAAGTCCTTAAAAGACTGAGATGTGAGACCTGAAACTATGGAACTACTAGAAGAAATTAGGGCAAGTGCTTCAGGACATTTGTGTGAATGGACATCTTCATGAGACCCTAAAAACACAAACAACAAAAGCAAAAATAGATAAATTTGATCATATCAAACTAAAAAGTTCCTTACAGCAATGGAAACAATCAATAGAGTGAAGACACAAACTATGAAATGAGAGAAACTATTTGCAAATTATTCATTTATACAAGCACTTAATATCCAGAATATATAAGGACCTCAAACAGTTAAACAGCAAAAAAAAGTAACCTGGTTTTATTTTTTTAATTTTTTTATTTTTAAAGATAACAAAAACACATTAGCAAACAAACAGACATAAACAAAACAACCCCCAAACGATAGAAACAATACAGAGTTTCAGACAAGGTGACAGAAAATTAACAACAGGTATTGTATTACATATTGTTATCTTCAAATTGGTTACTCAGTTAAACAAATATAGGTATTTAACATTGATCAAACAATTAAACATTAACTGTTCCTTTCAATAAAGCAATAGAAGTCAATAGTACGATTCTCTGTTATCCTCTGTGCGTGTGTGTGTGTGTGTGTGTGTGTGTGTATTTTTTTCCCTTCTTTTTCTCTTTTCCCTCATTCCAGTTGTTCCCTCTTTTGAACAGTTTCTTTCCCTTTCACAATATCTATTATACCTTTCAGACTTTATTTACTCTTTCAGTGCCTACACTAGTAAGACAATACAGTATTTACAGATGTGGGTCTGATTTATTTCACTTATGAGTATGGACTCTAATTGCATCCATTTACCTATGAAAGCCTCAAGTTTATCTTTCTTTATAGCTGAATAATATTCCATTACGTAAAAATACCACGTCTTTTTTTATCCATTCCTCAGTTGATGAGCATCTGTGTTGTTTCCACAATTTAGCTATTACAAACTGAGCAGCTATAAACATGGGCGCACATATATCGCAGTAGTATGATGTTTGTAGTTCTTCTGGAAAACACCCAAAAGGGAAATAGCTGGGTTGAATGGTATCTCTAGTACTAGTTTACTGAGGAATCTCCAGACTGATTTCCACAGGGGTTGCACCAGTCTACACTCCCACCAACAGTGAAGAAGCATTGCTTTTTCCCCACAGCCTTGCCAGCATTAGTTACTGGTTGATTTGATGATAGTCATTCTCTCTGGGCTGAGATGAAATTTCAGTGTTGTTTTAATTTGCATTTCTCAAATGACTAATGATGCTGAACATTTTTTCATGTATTTATTTGCCATTTGTATTTCTTCATCTGAGAAGTGTGTATTCATCTCAGCTGCCCATTTTTGGACTGGGTCTTTAAATTTGGGGGTACTGATTTTTTTTCATTCTTTATATGTTCTAGATAGAAGTCCTTTGTCTGAGGGACAGTCAACTAAAATTTTTTCCGAATTTGTGGGTTTTCTTTTTACTCTGTTGGTGATTTCTCTAAATGTGCCAAAACTTTTCAATAAGATGAGATCCCAGTTGTTGATTCTTTGAAGTATTGCCTGTGCAGTTTGGTTTTTGTTCATGAACTCTTCGCCTACACCTACGTTTTAAAGATTTTTACCTACTTTCTCTTGCAGTAGATTTAACATGTCTGTTTTAATATTTAAATCTTCAATTCATTTGATTTGAGTTTGACCCATGTCTAACCTGGTTTTTAAAATGGGCCAGGTAAGGTGGCACATGCTGTAACCCCAGCACTCGGGAGACTGAGGCAGGGGATTGCCTCAAGTTCAAGGCCAGACAAGGCTACACAGTGAGTTCAAGGCAGCCTGAACTGCATAGTGATATCCAGTCTCAAAAAATATGCAAATAATCTGAGTAGACTTTTCTCAAAAGAAAATATATGAAAGCCCAATGAGCATACGAAAAAATGTTCAACATCACTAACCACCAGGAAAATGCAAATTAAAAACTGAAAGTTATCATCTCACCCTACTTAGAGTGGCTATTACCAAAAATATGAGTGGGCATGGTAGAACATGCCTGTATTCCCAGCCACTTGGGAGACTGAGGCAGGAAGATTGTTTGAGCCCAAGAGTTCAAGGCTTGAGGTTAGCCTGGACAGCACAGCAAAACATCATCAAAGAAAGAAACTCTGAAATTCCCAAAACTAAACATAGGGAGAGGGCTTCAGGACACCAGTATAAATGGATGAAAAAGTTTTTTATAAGACCCTAAAAGCACCAACAACAAAAGTAAAAGTAGACAAACTAGATTAATGAGAGAGAGAGAGAGAGAGAGAGAGAGAGAGAGAGAGAGAGAGATTGAGAAAGGAAGAAGAGGAGGATGAGGAAGGGATAGGGGAGGAAGGAAGTGAAGGAGAAAAGGAGGAAAAGAAAAGACAAAAATAAATGCTGGTGAGGAGGTGGAGAAGGAGAACTCTTCTGGTAGGAATATAAATGAATACAGCCATCATGAGAAATAATATTGAGGTTCCTCAAAAAAACTAAAAACCTGGGCTAAGGGTGTAGCTCAGTGTAGAGTGTGAGCTTAGCATGTGCAAAGCTCTGAGGCCAACTCCCAGTACAAAAACAAATACATATGTACATGCATACTTACATACATATATGCATGCATACATACATACATGATCCAGAAAGCCCACTACTGGGAATCCATCCAAGGGAAAGAAATCACACTAGAATTGAAGCTCCAGGATAGAGCATTGCCTAGCATGCTCAAGGCCTTAAGTTTGATCCCCACCAACACCAAAACAAAACAAAGGAAAAGAAATAAGAATGTCACAGAGACCCACACACTCTCATAGTTATTGCCACACTACTCTCAATAGCTGGATCAACCTATGTGTTGGTGAGTGGATGAACAGAAAAAGAAAATGTGGTGCATAGGTAAAGTAGAATATTATCCAGCCATTAAAAAGAATGAATAGCCAGGTGTGGTGGTGCATGCCTATAATACAGCACTCAGGGTGCTGAGGCAGGAGGATCGCTGCAAGTTCAAGGCCAGCCTGAGCTACAAAATGAGTTTAAGGCCAGCCCGAACTGCATAGTGAAACTCTGTCTTAAAAAACCAAAAAAAATTAAAAGAATGAAATACTCTCATTAGCAACAACATGGATGGGCCTGAGGAATGTTAAATGAAATAAGCCAGTCAAAAAAAGCAATCCCACATGTTTTCACTCATATGTGAAAGCTAAAATAGTTGGTCTCATGGAAGTCATACCACAGAACACTCCAGTCACTAGAGTATGAGCAGGGGAGAGTGTATATCACACACAGGAGGAATAAGTGTGAGAGTTCTGTAGCATAGTAGGTGACTATGGTTAACCATAATTAACTACATGTTTCAAAATAGCTAGAAGAGACTGTCTTAGTTACTTCTTTCTAATTGTTGAGGCAAAATATCTGACATCCAAAGTTAAAGGAGGAAAGGTTTATTTAGTTCACAGTTTGTAGAGGTTTCAGTTCATAGTTGCCTGGTTCCAAGGCAGGGTGGCATGGCAGAGGGGCATCACAGAGGAGAAACAGTTGATGGAGAGCAGAAGATAGTGAAGCAAGCAAGGGACCTTCACAGCTTCTTTCTGCCCCTTTTAAACTCTACCCAGGCTGCTTAGATTAGGGTGGTGTCAAACCAATCCGTGGGATGATCCAGCAGTCACCCACCCTTAATGCTAGCACCCTTAATCCTAGCATAGCACCATGAATCAATCACACACCCTAGATCTTGCCATCTCTGAAAAAGCCCCACATATAACTTCATGAGGCTTTGCGGGGGCACACCTAGACACTCGGGATAACCGAGGCTTTGATAGAAGAAATGATAAATATTTGAGGTATTATGAATGCTGGTAACTCTGATTTGATCCTTACACATTGTATACTTTCAGAGGCAGTTTGTAATAACTAAATCTTGAAAACAACCCAAATGGTCATCTACGGAAGAATGGATAAAAAAGATGTGGGGTTTTTTATACAATGGAGTACTACTCAGCCTTAAAGAAGGATAAGCTTGAGACATTTCTAGCTCCATGGATAGACATTGAGACTATACTCCTAAGTGAAAAAAGTCGGACACACATGTGTAAATATCACATTGTTACCAGGTGTAGTGGTGCACACCTATAATCCCAGTACTCAAGAGGCTGAGGCAGGAGGATCATTGCAAGTTCAAGACCAGCCTGGGCTACAAAGGGAGCTCAAGGCCAGACTGAACTGCAAAGTGAGACCCTGTCTCAAAAAGACAAAAAAAATCACATTGTCTCTCAGATGTGAGAAACTGAAAATGTAAATAAGAATCAGAATGTATACTAGATATTGTGAAATGGAAGAAATTGTTTAAAAGGAAAGGGAAACTAGGGAGGGGGAGGGATAAAGGAAGGAAAGGAAAAGAAAAAATTGAGAAAAGAAAGAAAAATGAGTGGTGAATTAGCTAATGGTCAACTTGTAACACCAAGGTGAACTGAATCAGCATGGTGCTAGGTATGGAAGGCCCACCTGAGGATTGTTGCCAACAGCATAAAAAGAGAACTGGACAGGAAAATGGTGCACTGTTGATTCTCCCGGAGACGCTGTCAAGCTGGATTTCCTGACATGAACTCAGCTGTTCTCATCATCAGAGGAGCCTGGGTCCTCATAGTCACTGAGGCAGACTGTGGTTCTTCTTGGGGAGCTCTGGTCCCTACCTTGAGCATCACTTCTTGGATCAAGTGCAGATCCCTCAGCCTGCTGGCCCAGATCCTTCATCCGACTGGCACAAACTTTCTAGCTTCCACTACTGGCCTTTGGACCTTCCCAGTGCAGATCTTTGATACAGACTTGCATGAGACATTGTCATGGGCTCTGGGCCTCCAGCTGGACTCGTGCAGGACATTGCCATGGGATCCAGTCCTTCACCTGGATTCTTTGGGTCTCTAGCATGTGGACAGATCTTTTTTATGCCTCTGCATTTGACTTTTGGGTAACTATTATAAAATAATCCTATAAATTATGTGCCTTGTATTAAATCCATTCCCTTGCAAATTCTGACTACAACAAAATGGAAACAAACAATTTTGGTGTGCATAAATAAGGAGAGAAAGAGGCGTTGAAGCGGGGGAGGGGGACCAGAAAAAAAGAGAAATCAAGATATACATGTACAGGTACAGATTCCCTATGATGAATCTGATCTTTATGTATCTTTAAATGGTACCAATAAACTTAATGATTAAGAGGAAGAAGAAGAAGAAGAAGAAGAAGAAGAAGAAGAAGAAGAAGAAGAAGAAGAAGAAGAAGAAGAAGAAGAAG
>NW_004955561.1:877115-1051757 GCF_000276665.1 Chinchilla lanigera
TTTTTTGTATATTAATATTCTAGAATTCTATTATTATTTCCCTTTAAAGTAGTGTTTTTTCAAAACATGGTCTAAGTTCTACCTTCATCAGAATCCTCTAAGTTGCTTATCAAAACCTGCAGAACTCAGCGATAGCCCAAACCAACCAAATCAGTATCCCATGGAGGCAGGGGAGGGGATAATCTTGAGTCCGGGAATCTGCACTCCAACATGCTCACAGGTCACCCTACACACAGTGAACAGCAGGACCTTGAGTCAGGCGGAACTTTCCATGCTGCTAACGAGACCACTAGTGGATTGTGATGAAACAGACTACAGTAAAAATTCTGAATGTGTCTCTTGTAATAAGGACAGGAACTGTTTCATGAAACCTTTGTTTACGTGGTATAAAGTGTGTGTATGCATGTATGTGTGCATTATACTAAGTTGTGTTTTATGCACTGAGTTCAAAAAAGAGAGGCATTCCCCTTGATGTCTTTTATTTTTGTGGCTGACTGGAGATTGGATCCTGGACACCTCATACAATGCATACCGCCAGTTCTTTTTACAATTTTATTTTGAGACAAGGTCTCACTAAAGTGTCCCAGCTGGTTTTGAACTTGTGATCCTCCAGCCTTGGTCTCTCAGGTATCTGAGGTTACAGGCACACACCCATCACATCCAGCCCTGAGTGCCTTTTCCATTATTTTTAATGAGACTTTGCCTATAATCGAAATATTGGGTGGAAAAGGAACATAGTATAATTTCCCCCCAAGTGACCCCATGTGGAGCACACTAGAGGACATCTATGTGTGTACACAAAACAATTAATTTTGGCACTTCCAGACTCAAATTAAAGTGGTGGGAAAGCATCAGTACGACTCTGGAATGGGTGAAAATTTGCTGTTGTCACCTATTCAAGAACTGTTTCCTCGTTTTTCTCATGAGATTGCAAAGCCTGTGTCCCAGCTCTTACTACAGTGCAGCAGCCTTGTAGTGGAAATGAAGGAAATGAAGTATCACAAAGCCCTGCACCAGTAACTCCAGAGCCCCGTTCAGGCCCTTGCTGAGCAGGGCTGTGTGGTTCTGAGCTCTGTTCCCAGGTGGGCCATAGGTTGGAGCCTGGAATAGCTTTTGCTATTTGAATACTTTGCTCCTTGTACCTGTATTTGCTTCAGTGGGACTGTATTTGTGGCCTGCTCTCAAAAAAAAGCCTGAGAAGCAGAGAAAAACACAAATCCTTCCATTCCAGCACCTACACCAAATGCTCTCGTGTCCATACCCACCTTTGTTACCTTAAATATATGTCACAAGTTTCAGTCACTCACCTAATGCTTTATGTGTTCCATTTCCACCTACCTCTGATACTTTTACCTTTTTTCTTTTCACTGAGCCATATTTTTATGTAAATAAAGTTTTCATAAAAAGCACTTTATGCCACTCCTGTAAAAGGAAAACTAGTATCACTAGCCAATAAAGAAAGTAACTATAAAAATAAATGTTAGGGAAAGAGAACCAAATTACAAGTTAAATTCTATTCCTGCCGAGGCTCTGAAACTGAATGACAACTGTTCTCTCTGTCCGAGTTTTTTTACACCATTATCAGAAGGCATGAGAGAATGAGAAGGAAGGGACTTTCTCAGTAGCAATTTCACTTTATTTCCACTTTGACCTGAAACCGAACAGATGCTTCTTAGAATCAGCTGCTGCTCTGAGCGTCTCAGTCTTGGGAGCAATGGTAGAGATCATGGTTCCCAAACTGCACTGTGTATTGGACCCTGCTGGAGGTAGATTACAGCCCAGAGGGTGGGGCCTGGTCCCAGAGATTTTGACTTGGAACCAGAGTTTGACTGGGCACACACCTCTAATGCCAGTACTCACTTGGGAGGCTGAGGCAAGAGAATTGCTGAGTTTGAGGCCTGCCCATAGTGAACTCAAGGCCAACCTGCACTACATAGCAAGATCCTGTCTCATAAAAAAAAAATTAGAGTGTGTGCTTTCCTCAGATGGGGCCAATACTACCAGTCCAGACCACACTCGAAAACACTGACTAGATCAACCCTAGACATCTCTCAGAACCCTTCTTAGATGAGGCCCCTCCCCACCTCCGTGAAGCAGCCTCTGCTCTTGCTATCCACAGAGGCTTCTGAATGAGTCCCCTCCCACCCAATCTCACCCATTCCCAAGTT
This sequence comes from Chinchilla lanigera, assembly GCF_000276665.1. Classification (NCBI taxonomy): domain Eukaryota; kingdom Metazoa; phylum Chordata; class Mammalia; order Rodentia; family Chinchillidae; genus Chinchilla; species Chinchilla lanigera. The sequence continues at coordinate 879,284 of NW_004955561.1, forward strand.
TTTCACCCAAACAGCACATTTTCCTATTCTCCCTTCACAAACCCCATGCTTTGAAACACTATCAAACAAACACACTTGTCAAGTAATGATGCATTCACCTCCTCATGTTTTATTAATCAAAGACAAAGGTAACTGCCAATCAGAGTTTGCAGTCAGCATAGGGTAACTGGTATTTGTACAATAAGTTGATATAATTCTAGCCCAAAGCAAAGAAATCTGATGTTTTAGTTTAATTAGCCTGTGCACCTAATCCTTGGTAAATGGGAGCTTGAGGCTAGTCTTTCTTGCAGGGGGTTAGTCTTTTTAAAGTACTGGCAGTAGCTCACAGGCAGCCCTCCCTTCTCTCCACTCCTACTCTCTACGACCCCTGGAAGCCAGGAGCTCAGGTTGGGACCACCTGGTGTGTATCACTCACTGGGTGATTAATCACCAATAATCTTCTGTCATTTCTTCTATGGACCACAGTGGTACCACACCTACCCCCTTTATAAATTGTACAGTACCTTGCCCAGGGCCTTTAAATTAGCAACTGTCAAAAAAAAATTTAAAAAGAAAAACAGTACTGACTTCAATGATATGTTTGATTATACCACAATTGTGTACAAGGAAGAACAAGTACAGCCCAATAAAGTCACACTTGCAATAAAACCCACTTGTATTGTAAATAGAAGAGTTAAACTCCAATATCACCCGTTAGGGGAGAAAAATGAATCAACAAAACAGTGGTTTAGCCTGGCATGGTGGTACATGCCAGGGGAGGCTGAAGCAGGAGGATCGTGAGCTCAGAAGCACCTTGACCATTATATTGAGACCATCTCAAACTTTTCTTTAAAAAATTAAACTTAAAAAGATCTTTTTACAGTTTGTAGAGACTTGAAAATGACTACTTGCCTGAGGAAGTTGACCAGTGCATGGTTCCATTTGACAGTACTGACTTGTACCTTCTGGAAGCTGGTAAGGCTGGTAAAAATGCTTGAAATGAGTCTGATTTAATCACAGCAACAAAGTGGACCAATGGTAAGGTCTTAATGGATTGGATCCACCTTCTTCAAAAGTATGTGACTCTGGCCAGGCAAGGTGGTGCACTCCGGAGGCTGAAGCAAGAGGATCACTGTAGGTTCACCAGGGATACACAGTGAGATCTTGTCTCAAAAAACAAAATACCAAAAAAGTATGTAACTCCTCATTTTTACAGAATTCTGCTTAGAACTCCTGTTCCCCAAAAGCCATGCTTGATGGTGGTTCCCACCATCACCTAACACTGGCTGGATTCTGACCAAATTTTTGTTCATTAATGACATGTGAGGAACCACCCGGAGATGGAAACTGGGAAAGACTAGATTTAATATCATCTAGGTACAGGCAGGCTGAAATTGGAGTGATATCAACAAATATCTGGAGGGAGGCTAAGTGTATATTGGGGTTGGGGTTGGGGTTGTCCCCATTCCATGGGTCATCCCATGGAATCTGAATGGAATGTTTGAGAATGTGGCAAGGACAATCCGCACAGGTGTGCATATAAAGCTGGGTCTTCTGGTGTCAGGAGACCGCAGGTTCAGTCCTAAATTTCTTTATGGCCATCAGTTCTGTTTGCTGAGGGCAGCATGGATTCCTGTTGTTTACAGAGGGCATCATGTGTATTGGGAAGGTCTTTCTCAGGTTGGGCCTGAAATTACAGGGGGGAGAGAGAGAGAGAGTATTTGGGAAGGCACCCTCCTCCCCTCCAAGAAATAGTTCTCTATTCACATGTGACAAGATTTGACCAATACTCAGTACTGTTCCATCTGATGACATTGTGTATGCCAGGTATCCTCTTTCAAAAGCCAAACACCAGTGGAATAAACTGTTGCCTATCACTTATCCATCAGTGCTCCTTCCTGCCTTTTCTTTGTGAATGGGAGGGTCCAATGTCATTGCAAATGCTACTTTGAATACTTACCCCAAAGAAATTCCAAAGGATTCTTTTCACTACTGATGATTCTGAAAAAGATGCAAAAAGCAAGATTTGGGTTGCAGTTTCATTTGTTGCAAAGACATTAGATTTAGCTAATTTTGTAGCTTCTCTGAGCAGATCTGGATGTGTGTGATTGTCCCCACATCAGCCTGCCTGATGGAATAATGTTAAAACCCAAGGAGCTCCTCCCTAATGAAGTTCCTGCTCTGGTCTGTTGCTACGGCAACTCAGAGTTGCAGCCCAAGATGACAGAAAATACATTAAATATTGCTGCAAATCTGTTTTTCCCCTCTTTAATGACCTCAGAGCCAGAATTGGTTAATAGCATACAAGTTTAGGAGATGGTGCCCATGATTTCCATTTTTTCCTTCAACATGGAAACGAATGATATTTACATTTTCTAGTATAGTTGCCATCCTGCAGCAGGCATTTAGAAAATATCTTAGGACAATTAACTGTAATTGGTAGACTTACCACAAACACTTATTTCTTTTGCTTCCTGAGACCTCACTTAAATGACAATCAAGGAATATGTTCATATAGTCAGAGAAAATGGAAAATAAGCCAAGCATAACGGCACATGCCTATAATCCCAGCACCTTGCAAGGCTGAGATCCCAGTCACTTAGGAAGACCTCCTCTCAAAGTAAAAACAAAAGAGCTAGGGATGTAGCTCAGTGGTAAGGCTCTGGGTTCAATCCCTAGTACCACAAAAAAAAACAAAAAAAGAAAATAATATCACAGTAAGCAAGAACACTGTCATTCCTTTTTTTTTTTTTTTTTGGCATGGGGGGACAGGGTCTCACTATGCAGTTCAGGCTGGCCTTCAACTCATTCTGTAGCCCAGGCTGGCCTTGAACATGCAGCAATCCTCCTGCCTCAGCCTACCAAGTTCTGAGATTACAGGCATGCACCACCATGCTCAGCTAGTCATTCCTTTTTTTAACTCTTCTTTCTATTGTGTAAAATGCAAATAACATCAAAATTGCCATTTTAACTATTTTTCAATGTTCAGTTCAGTAGAATTAAGCACATTCACATGAATGTACAACCATTACAAACATTCATCTCCAGAACTTCTTCCTTATCTCAAGCAGAAACTCTATATCTGACCCTAAGCCATTCTCTTCTTTCTTGGCCCATAGTAACCATTACTTTGTTTCTTGCTGATACAGAGGAAATATAACTCCCAATCTGCTAGATGGTCAAAACGCTGAGTTCATGTTCTCTACAACTGAGGAATGAATTCTAGGAACAACGGAGGTTAAGAGTAGGAAGAATTTATTGAGAGAAAGAAAGCTTCTGTCTAAGAGGGACAGGAGAGGGCCCAGAAAGTGGGTTGCCTGTCAACCCCACTTCTCAAGGATGTTTTATTGAGCAAAGCCACAAGGTGAGGTGGGTTCAAGGTGGGACAGAACTATAATCAATCAATAAGATTATAAGTATAGTTGCTTAGGTAATATGGATCCAATGCAAAATCATAGGATGGATGTGATGTGGGATAAAACTATGGTCAACAAATAACATTACAAGTATAGTTGCTTGAGAAATATTGATTAAATGGGGATCAAATGGGGAAGCAAGTCATGTAGCAAGTGCACATGGGACAGATAAGGACTTTTCTGGAAGGAGTGGATTAAAGAGGTTTGGTTCTGCCCCCCAAAATGATTGATGCTTACTTAGAATATTAATCACTGCTGTTCCTCTCTAGGGGAAGTATATGGGTAAGTACTTTTTTTTTCTTGAAGTCTGGCCTTTTTTTTTCTTGAAGTCTGGCCTTCAGTGAATGCATCTCCAGCCACAATTGTCTTTTGCATTGACCTCTCAAAGGCCCATCCTTTTCTGACTGCCTACAATATTTCTACCTAACTTAGCTACCTGTAATACTTACTACATATTCTGCAACACTAGGCACCCCGTGCACGTGAAGTCTACTGTGTTCATCCTTTTGTATGTGGCTTATTTCACTTAACACAATGTCCTCATGGTTTATACATGTAGTAGTATTACAGACAGCTAAGCTAGTTAGAAATATCATAGGCAGTCAGAGAGGGTGAGGCCCTCGAAAGTTGTTAGTACAGATGCGTTACAACTGTTGGGGGAGGCACACTAATTAAAGGCCAGACCTCAAGACAAAAGGTGTAATGACTACACCTATATACTTCACCTAAGGATGAACAGCAGTAATTGATATTCTAAGTAGGTACAAATCACTTTGAGTGAGAGACCAAAACCTCCCTTTCAGGAAAAGTGAAGTGACCTGCTTCCACATTTGATCCCCATTTAATCAATATCACCTAAGTGATTATAGTCATAATCTTATTGGTTCACCATAGTTTTGTCCCACCCACCTTGTGATTTCCTGTTGGATCATGTTACCTAAGTGACTATGCTTGTAATCGTATTAGTTGATTACAGTTTTTCCCGTTTTAGACCCTCCTCATCTCATGGCTTTGCTCTATAGAACTCCCTGAAGAAGCTGGGTCCTCAGCAAACCACTTGGGACCCCTTCTGTCTCTCTTAGATAGAAACCTTCTTTCCCCCAATAAATATAGCTTTCTTTCTCCCAATAAATATTTTCTGCTCTTAACCACCATTGTTCCTAGAATTAATTCTCTGATTTTAGAGAACACGAACTTGGCATATTGGACATCTACCAGGCACAGGTTGGGAGTTATATATCGCCTCTATATCAGGAGTATGTATCAAATTTCATTTCTCTTTAAGGTTTAAAATACTGTATTTTATGTTTATTCCACATTTTTGTGTACCTATTCGTCTACTGTCTTAGTTATTTTTCTGTAATTGCTAAGACAAAACACCCAACACCCAAAATTAAGGAAGGAAAGGTTTATTTATTTGTTTGTTTGTTTGGGGGTTTTTTTTGTTTGTTTATTTGTTTTTTGTCTTTTTGAGACAGGGTCTTGTTATGCAGTTCAGGCTGGGCTTGAACTCACTTTGTAGCCCAGGATGGCCTTGAACTCGCAACAATCCTCCTGCCTCAGCTTCCCGAGTGCTGGGATTACAGGCATGTGTCACCACGCCCGGCTTAGGAAAGGTTTATTTAGCTCACAGTTTATGGAGGTTTCAGTTCGTAATCAACTGGCTCCAAGGAGGGTGGCATGGTGAGGGGGAATGGTTCAAGACAGCAAAAGCAACAAGAGCAAAAGTGGGGAAGAGCAAGCCTCTTTTTCTCCCTTATATTGTATGCAGGCTACCACCCGCTAGGCAGGTGTAGCCCTCACACCATTTCCACCCTTCTCTTGCACTGGATGAGGATGTTTAAAAGTGAGGACCTGGCCCCCTGCTGAGGCCCCTCATTAAACTTTTAAGTTTCTCAAACTGACACAATGTGTTCGGGTTTTTTCTCCTCTTGGGCTATAATCATAATGCTGCTGTGAACATTAACATGTAAATACTTTAGTACTTGCTTTCTATTTTTTTGTGAAAGTACCCAGAAGTGGAAATGGGTAATTCTACATTTAAGAATCAACGTCATGTTTTCTGTAGAGGCTGAGGCAAGAGGATCACAAGTTAAACCCTAACCTGGGCAACTTAGCAAGACCCTGTCTCACATTTCCACCAGCAGTGTACAAGGATTCCAATTTCTTCACATCCGTGCCAACAACTCTTGTTTTTGTTTTGGGTTTCTGCGGGTTTTTAAAGATATAATAGCCAAAGTAATGGATGAGAAATGGCATCTTGTGGTTACATTTTACATTTCCCTAGTGGTTAGTGTTATGGGGGATTTTTTTCCTATGTTTATTGGCCATTCATATTTAAAAGCCAGAAAGCAGACAGAGGAGTAGTAAATTTCTGAGCAAAGTTAAGGGGTTGCAGATGAGAAGTAAACTAATTGGTTAGCTTGAAAAAGCTCTCAGGTTGGTTGTGGTGGCACATCAGTGGTGGCACTGTAATCTTAGTGCTCAGGAGGCTGAGGCAGGTGGATCATTGCAAGTTCAAGACCAGCCTGGACTACAAAGTAAGCTCCAATCCAGCCTGAACTGCATAGCAAGACCCTGTCTCAAAAAGACCAAAAAAAAAAAAGAAACAAAGGAGAAAGAAACAAAGAAAAAAAGAAAGAAAGAGAGACAGAAAGAAAAGAAAAAGCTCTCACAGACTCAGACCTTGCTGGAAGGATGAATGGGGTGAGAGTTGAGGTTAAAACCATACTCTGCCCCAGCAACCTGAGTCATTCATCACCTGGGCCAAAGAGAGACTTTATCCATGGAAACATGAACTGGAAGGGTCCAGATTTCAACACAGTCAGAATTTAGCTCAGCGCCACAGCGCCTGCCTAGCAGGCATGAGATCCTAAGTTCAATTCCTGATACCAGAAGAAAAACAAAAGACAGATTCCAACACAGAGTACCGCCAGGGGGAGTCAGCTAAGCGTTCAGGATGGAGAGCTGGTATGCTGAGTAGATACACCCCAGTTCCTTTCCTTGACTCTGCTCCCAGAAGGCAGGCCACCATTTATTGCTCCCTGGCAGAAGTCTAAGGGATTTTCTCAGGAAAATTGAACTGCACCATGGGAAGAAAACCACAGGTAGGAGCATGCAGGTTCCCCTGGCAAGCCAGCAAGGTTATCCACCAAAAAGCCTATGGTGAAGTCCTCCCACTGATGAACTCTGCCATGTGCATACGGCTTACTCTAAAAGATGAAGTGACAACTAAGGATCACCGAATATCTGAGGAAGTCTCTATCATAAAATAAAACAGTCTCTCCCAAAATTGAATGAGGAATGAACAAATGAGGCCAAGAACAGAGAAAGCTTCAAATAAAATTTACAGTTACTACCCCAAGCTGGGCATGGTGGCACACACCTGTAATCCCAGCACTTGGGAGACTGAGGCAGGAGGATCGTTGCAAGTTCGAGGCCAGCCTGGGCTACAAAGTGAGCTCAAGCCCAGCTTGAACTGCACAGTAAGACCCTGTCACAAAAAAAAAAAAAAAAGACAAAAAAAATTACTACCCCAAGGAGTTAAGACATTGCATCCACCAGTTAAAAAGCAAACAACAGGATGCTATAAAAAATAAAAAGACCCTTTAGATAGCAAAAATGATAGTAATATGGAAAAAGTTAATAGGTTAGAAGTACTACAAAGGCAAAATGATGGAAAAATTAGAGGTAATACATGGATAAAAGGCTTAGGGAATCAACCAATTTCAACTAAGGAAAAAGCAAAGATTATATAAAAAAAAAAATTTAGAAAAATTGCCTGGAACTAAAAGACATTAGTATCCAACTGAAAGCTCTACAAATGAAGTACACCAAGGATACAAGAAGACCCTAGAAATGATCAGACAAGTCACATACAAAGGAATGACATTAAAAATTATATTGAACTTTAAACCAGGAGTGGTGGCGTACGCCTGTGATCCCAGCACTTGGGAGGCTGAGGCAGGAGGATCACTGTGAGTTCAAGACACCACCCTGGGCTACATACTGAGACCCTGTCTCAAAAAAAAATTATACTGAACTCAAAAATGAAAGTGAAAAAGACAATGGAACAATGCTTTCAAGGAAAAATAGTTTGTGACCTACAATTCTGTGTAGCCATGCCACAAATACAGACTAGGGGAGGAAAAAAGACCTTTTCAGATAAGCAAGGATCCAAAACACTGAATCTTCCATGCACCCTTCCTTAGAAAGCATGGAAGCATATATGCCACCAAAACAAGCCAAGATATAGGACTTGGGAAACTCGGGTTCCAAAAAACAGCAAAGGGAACTACCAGAATAACACCTCGGGGAAAGCAACATAAAACCAGTCTCTGGTTTTGGAGCAGCAGGGATTTGAGGAAGAAGGTTCCAGAGGAGAGAGTGTGTACAATAAGCATGAAAAACTATTATTAGGTCCATGAAAAGCCCAAAAGGAAGGAAAGAAGAGGCAATAGGAAATAATGAAAATAAAATGAAGGAAGGAAGAAGGGAAGGAATGAAGGAAATATTAACTCCAGGAAAAACAAAAATGAGAATAAGAAAAGAGATATAACTATAGTGTATTTTTTGAATTCACAATGGATAGTAATTACATAATCATAAAATAATAATAAAAAACTATTGATTTAACTAAAATTATAATCTTATTATTGAAATTTGCAAGAAGGGGTATAGGGTAAATCATGGACATTTTTAACAGCAAGTTAAGAGATAATTTCTAAAACTGATAAATCAAGCCGGGCATGCAGGAGGAACACAAGTTCAAGCCTGGGCAACTTAGTGATTTAGCAAAGAACAAAAGAAAGAAAGGAGGGGAAGACGGTGGGGAGGGGAGAGAGAGAGAGAGAGAGAGAGAGAGAAAAGAAAGACAGAGGGGAGGAAGGAAGGAAGGAAGGAAAGAAGGAAGGAAAAGAGAAAGAAGGGACAGAGGATATATAGCTCAGTGTGAAAGCTCTGCTTGGGTTCAATGCCTAGTACCACAATCAATCAATCAACCAACCAAAACAGAAATATTAGTATTTTATTTTGATATGCATCGATAAATACTTTGATGGCTGCAATCTAAAACTTGGGAAAACAATGGCCTGCTGAGTTCTGTCTGACATGGACCCTGCTTATGGCCGTGGCACTGACCGAACCCCAGCCTCTCAGAGATAGCACAGAAGCCTCGTAGTTAAAAATCCAGGTTCTGAGTTCAGATTGCCTGCATGCTCAGTTTGACTCTTAATCACATAGCAAGGCAGGGCCGGGCTTGCAGCTCAGTGGGACAGCGCCTGCCTGGCAAGTGTGAGGTCCTGAGTTCGATTCCCAATACCAAAAATGAAATAAAATAAAATAGCAGGGTGAATCAGGGTAAGTAATTCACTGCTTTGCCTGTTTCTCCATATGTAAAATGGGAACAGAATAGCACTTGCCTAGGATTTCTTGAGAATGAATACTGCAGACAGCACAGAGCCCAGACCCCTAGAGTGTCTGTGTTTAGCATTATCATCCCTTGTATGGTTCTAGCAGGATCTGTCACCCCCACCTCCTTTCAATATCTTGCCAAAAAAATCATTATGATTAAATTACAGGTGGACAGATACAAAGCGAGTAACTGGAATTCAACTTCTGCTCTTCAAATTAGAAGTAGCTAAATTCCAAATGCAAAGCAATGTAGGCCCACTGTCTTCTCTACCTTTCTATTTCTGCTTGGGTCAAAAACCAAAGACAATAGTGGATAACAGTATTGGTAGTAATCAATAGTCATGACCAGAAGTCAGTTAAAGACAGGACCAATCCTGAATTCATGTTGTCTACATGAGCATGGGCTAATTAATTACATGATGTTATGAGGCTGAATCACACACACGACAAAAGACAGAGGTTGAAGTCCTAACCCCTAGGGCCTCAGAATGTGACTGTATTTGTGACAGAGGGTTTTAGTTTTTTTTGTTTTTTGTTTTGTTTTGTTTTTGAGACAGGATCTTGCTATGTAGTCCAGGCTGGCCTTGAACTCACCGTGTAGCGCAGGCTGGCCTCGAACTCGAAGCGATTCTCCTGCCTCAGCCTCCCAAGTGCTAGGATTACAGGTGTGTGCCACCACACCCAGTTTTGAGACAGAGTTTTAAAAGAGCTAATTAAAGTTAAATGAGGTCATTCAGTGCACCCAAGACACCAAGCCAGACAAGAAGGGGACGCCCAACTGGGCTCCCGCCAGCCTGGAGTCACCAGGTCTGATGGAGCAGTGCTGGCTAACCTGGTGCATTTGGGGGCTTGTTCCGCAGCTAGAGATAATATGTCACTGCTTTACCTGAAACCCGTGGCTCCCGTGACCAGGCTTTTTCACGCGGGTTACACAGAACCTTCACAAGCTGCGTGGTTTGGGCAAATGACCCAGTCTCTCTATGCCTCTTTTTCCCCATCTATGGTGAGGTTTTCATACCACCTTCCCTGGAGACTACCGCGGAGGCTGAGATAACACTCGCAGGACACTTGGAACAGTGTCTGCCATAGAGCGAGTGCTCAGCCTCGTTCACCTCAGCACCACCACTACCTTCCTCCCTGTGCCAGGGCTGCCTCCCGGCCACTCCCTCTGGTGCTGCCTGGAGCTGTCATCCCCAGCAGCCTGCACTGCACAGCTCTCTCCATGTCCACCCTTCTGCGCAGAATGTCTTCCGCCCTCCAAGTCTGCCCTACCCTCTGGGGAGCCCTCCCGCATCTCCCTCGTCCACAAGGTGCCTTCCCCTGTGTGGCTGAGCTCCCAGCTCTGGCTGTAGACGGCCCTCCCATCCTTTGCCCCTGTGTGGGCCTGGCCTCCCCAGCCAGACTCTGAGCCCTTCGAGGGCACAGCACACATGTGTCCCCAGAGCACTTGATGTGTTTCAGGAAGCCAAGGAGCAAGGAGTCCACTTTAGAGCAGTGGCTCTCAACAGGCCAGGCTGGGGCAGCAACTCTGACCCCCAGGAGACACTCAGCAGTGTCTCCCTAGACATTGTGGCCTGTCACACGGCATGGGGATGGCATGGCATTTAATGGGTATCAGATGAAGTTGGTCCTCAGCAGAAAGAGCACAGCAAGGGGTCACCTAATGCCAGCTGTTCACGATGCTGAGGCAGGGAGCCTTGTCTTAGATAATTGTCCCCCAGAGAGGGGGCAGCAAGGAGCACCACTCGCTGGACCTCCCGAGCTCCACAGCTGGTCCGCACATCCCCACTCCTATCCTGCTCAGCAGCCCTGGGTGCCAGGAAGGTGCAACAGATGAACTAGGGCTTGAATCCAGTCTCCTTCTGTGCTCTCAGGTGAGTCTGACAAGACCCTTCCTCAGCGGGGTCCCACTGTCAGCCTCCAACACGCAGGTTCCTCCTGGCCCTGCCTAGCTGTCTGTGATTCTGTGATCTGCATGATGCTGGCTAAGTGGTATCAATATGCACACATTCTGCCATGTTCCAAGAGAGAAATTCCCAGGTGGACCAGCCTAAATCACCAAGAACTCTCGTTACACTCTGGCAGACCTGAGTGCGGACTGCCCTGGCACAGGTAGGTGGCCTGGAAGCTGCAGAAAAAACAAGCTAGGGGCTGTGGCCTTGAAGGCTCCTGGATAGCTAATCTGAAGAGGCCTGTTGGTTGAGCAAAGTGCTCCACAGGGGGCCCTGACATATGTACCTTTGTGGCCCAAGAAACAGGTGAGAAACCTCACCCTGCGGACATTGGTTTTGGGAAGGGTGGGTCTTGTGGGCACAAGGAGCACAGTGATGCCCGCGGCTCCCCAGGGCCCTTGTTAATTGTTTTTCTTGGTTTCAAGAGGAAGTAGAGCCAGGTGTGGTGGCACATACCTATAATCCCAGCACTCATGTGCTGAGGCAGGAGGATCACCAAGAGTTCAAGGGCAGCCGGGGCTACATAGTGAGACTATGTCTCAAAATAAAAATAAAGAGGAAGTGGAGTGGCAAGGCTGTACACTCAATCTATGGCATTAGGACTGTGTGTGGGACCCAATGCCATCACCAACCACATGGCCCTGGGTAAATGGTTCAATTTTGTGTGAGTTGGAAACAGTTGTAGTACCAACTTCACAGGCTTGAGCTGCGGATTCACTGAGACTGTGGAGTCTTAGGTTGTCACAGGGCACAGCAGGACTGAAAACAAACGGCAGTTCCTATTATTCTCTTACCCAGGGTCTCTGGGTAAGAGAACAGGAGAGGCTGAGACGGTCACCACAAGTTCTTACACGAGCACCCACATCCAAGGAAGATGGTGGTGAAGGCCAACGCTTCCCTCGCCCTGCCCTGTGCTAACCGCAGCTGTAAATGCTGCCCACACAGCAACTCAGGCCTCACAATGACCCTGGGGACAGGAATGAGTGGGAGAACAGACTCAGCCTTCCAACCACGGGGCACAGCTGCTGAGGGAGGACAGGGCCAGGGCAGCCGTGCAGTGTGCCCACCGCCCCAGGGAGGGTCCTCTTCCCCCAGCTCCAGCCCTTTCCCTGTCCCTGTCGCCCAGCAGAGGTGGGCGGGCGCTGCCCTCCCACGTGGTCCAGCATGAGATACATGTTTGAGTAAGGAGCCAGCACCAACTGTGGAGAGGTGGGTGAGGGATGCTGTAGGAAGGCAGGAGACAGGTGGAGCTGGGGCTGGGGTAAACCCGAACTTCACCCCAGCACCACTTGGTGATTAGGGGTGCTTCTGGGCCCAGAAACATGATTTCTGTCCCAGCACAGTGAGGGTTTAGCCGAGTTCAAAGGCTCTGCTAGCTGGTGAAGGCCGAGCTGGTCTGGCAAGAAAAGACCAGCGTCTGCTGCTGAGGCGGTTTGGTCACATCCTATCTCCAGGAAAGAGCGCCACCTGGTGAACAATTCTGAGAGTGACCCATTGCACCTGGCTGTGACCTTCCCATAGCTGCTCTGCCCAAATTCAGCCGTGCAGTTCTGGGTGAGGTACTTTCAGTCTGTGAATCCCAGAATTCTGATCAGTAAAATAAAGCCCCCAAATGACAATGATGATAATGCTATCGTATCTAGCACTCCCCTACATATTTTCTCACCACTTAATTTGAAATAGAAAAGAGAGTTTTGCCCTTTGAGCACTCAAGATACTAGCCACAAGCCACAGTCAGCCTGTCCAAGATTCAGAACCCACACACTGAAAAGTAACAACCTGGGGGAGAGGAGGAGGGAGGTGGATCCCCAGGACCCAGGAGGGATCTGAACGGAGAATTAGAGCCCACAGAGAAACTGAGGAGACAGACCTCAACACAGAAAAAGGAGGCAGAAATCTGGCACTTCTCCCTGGCCACTGGCTTGTGGCATGAGAGGGGAGGATTGACTCTACAGAAACGCAGTGAAAGCAGCCGACTCCAGAGGTCTCCCGGGAGAAATGCACCAGTGGAAAAGAGCAGAGAATGCTGTGCACTATGACAGCTGGTGAGTGACTCAGTCCAAGTGTCTGCAGTGTCCCCTGGAAACAGTACTTGGTCAGATGCCATTTAGGGAGGTACCAACTTAAACCAGGACTCAGAGCAGCTGTGGGTTTGCTTCATCACAGAGTTCCCAGTGTTAAAAAGTCACAGTGACTGGGTGAGGGACAACCACGGGATGGGAGACATCCAGTGTTGGGGAGCAGTGGTCAGGCCAGCAGGAAACACACAGAGTGCTGTAAGCTAAAGACTCCTGCTCCAACCCCACAGCCAGAGGCCAGGATCAACCTGAACCTCTGTGGATTTGAAAGTACCAGAACCAGCACCTAGCCATAGTCCTGTAGGCTGCTGGGATTATCCAGCATGATCTGGCTTCCAAACTGGTATGCCAGTGAGAGAAGAGCCACACTCTGAAGTGGACACTACCACAAAACTGTAGACCCCAGAAGATAACCACAGGCTTGAAATCACAGAGGAATTTATTTTTCTTTTCTTTTTTTTCCCATTGCTTGTGGGCTTGTTTGGTTGGCTGGTTGGTTTTTTGATTGTTTGTTTTTTTCTTTTTGTGAGTAAGAACATTGTTTTTAGTTTTTTGTTTGGCTTTGTTCTTGTTTTTGTTTTTTCCTTCGTTCTTTCCCTCCTCTACCAGTTTCCTGAGGTTTGGCTAATCTTCCTTTGTCCTTCAGTCTTGCTTCTAATCCCTTTCTCTTCATTTCCCTATTTTTTCCTCTTGTGCCTTTTAAATTTTCTCCCTTTAGGGTAAAATCACTGTCATGACTGAATATTTACTGTATATAATTTTCTGATTTGTTTTAGAGTTTGTTATATAACTATAAATCTCAAATCTATGGTTAAAGGCAGAAAATTAATAGTTATCATAGTTTGTCACTTTCCAATCTGTGCTTGATGCAATTATTATTGATTACACTACTTTAGCCAAAGTGACATAGTTGTTGCAATCAACTGACCTTCCTTGTATGTCAACACTTAGGTTGTATGGGGAATATAAACACTACTATAGTCTTGTATCAAAGAACTAGGTGCTAGGCCAAATAGGCAGCAACCTTTCATCCATAATAAATTGAAGAGGCAAGATCCTAGGACAGGCTTAAAAGCCAAAACCCAGAAGACATCTCTAACAAATAGTCATTTCCTAAAGAGGTCTTCATACTAGTAATAAAGCTACCTACCATAAGCAATTTACAAGCCTCAGTGTAGAAAACAAATAAGCAACAACAGATAGATGATAGACTGATAGATGATAGATAGATAGATAGATAGATAGATAGATAAATACATAGATAGAACATAAAAGCAAGATGCAAGCCATAATCCCTAACTCACCCAAGGCAAATCAAGGGCCATTGAGATGGAAGGAATCAATAGCTACCCAGCTGAATTTTATGAAATGGTATCAGCAGAAGAAAAAAAACCAAATCAATAAGTATCTTAAGAAAAACAAAACAAAGATAATGAAAGAGATGACAGCCATCATGAAGGAAATGATTACTGAATCTAGAGTAGATACAAATTTTAAGAAATAGAGGATAGGAAAGACAAGGAAAATTCCAGGTTACCCCCCCCCCAAAAAAGGACATGGAAACCATGAATGCCCAACATAAAAAAGAAAGAATTAGATTCCATGTACAGACTCAAAAAGAAATCCAGGAGATTAAAAATTATATTGAATGCATATGCAGCAGAGTCAGCCAATGTGAAACTAGCTATATCAGATCTAAAAGATAAGGTTGTGGTTGGTGTTCATTAAATGAAAGACCTCTTAAAGTAGCAAGATGCCATGAAAAATAAATCCAACAGCTGCTAGATGATGCAAAGAAGACTAATATAATTAACTGAAATCAATGAAGAATCAGAAGATAGCACAAAAAGCATAAAATACTGTTTGTAGAAGTAATGGCATAAAATCTTCCAAACATAGAAAAAGAAGTTGACAAACAGTAACATATACAACTCCAAATAATCATATCACAAAAAAACTACACCAAGGCATATAATAGTCAAGATTCCAGAAGTTCAACACAAGAACAGAATATTAAAAGCTGTTAGAGAAAAGAAACAAGTCACCTATAAAGGAAAGCTCATCAGAATCACAGCAGACTTCTCAGTGTAAACCCTTAAATCAAAAAGAGATTGGAGTAAAGTATTTCAAGCCCTAAAAGAAAACAACCTCCAACTCAGATTGATGCACTCCACAAAATTATCTTTCAAAACTGAAAATAACAAACCTTCATGATAAAGAACACCTGAAGAAATTCATGACCACCAAACCACCACTCCAACATATTCTAAAGGATATTCTAGAAAAAGACAATGAAGACAACAACTCCAAGAACCCCAATGGAATGAATCCACCAAACAAGACAAGCTATTAACACAAAGGAAAGAAAGGAAACCAACAACTGGAAAATAAGTCAGTATACATCAGTTATAACCACAAGTATAAATTATCTCAATTCACTAATCAAAAGAAATGGACTGGCAGAATAGATAAAGAAACAAGATCCAACAATATACAGCATACAAGAAACACTCTTAATTTAAAAAGAAATTCATTGACTGCCAAGAGTGGTGGCACATGCCTGTAATCCCAACACTTAGGAGGATGGTGCAGGAGGATCACTGTGAATGTGAGGCCAGCCTGGACTACATAGTGAACTCAAAGCCAGCCTGAACTACACAGTGAGACCCGGTCTCAAAAACAGGGGGAAAAAAGAAAAGAAATTCATAGACTGAAAGTCAAAGGATGGAAAATAATACTCCATGCAACAGGAACCCAGAAAAAAGGAGGAATAGCTATTCTATTTGCAGACAAAGTGGATTTCAAGCCAAGACTGATCAGAAGAGACAAAAATGTCACTACATGCTTGTTAAAGGAATAAAGAAAAGATAACAATCATAAATATATATGTACCACATAGTGGCACACCCAACTATATAAAACAAATTCTGATGGATATGAAAAATCAGATAATGGTAATGGGGACCCAAATATCTCACTGTCACAAATAAATCAACTAAACAAAGAAAATCAACAAAGAAATTTCAGAGCTAATCAAACTTTCAATAAATGGACTTAGTATACTGTACAGAGTATTCCACTCAACAAAAGCAGAATACACATTCTTCTCAACTGCACACATGTTGTTCTTCAAAATAAACCACATACTAGCTTATAGTGCATGATTAAGTAAATGCAAAGGAATTGAAATTATTCCATGCATATTATCAGACCATAGCGCAATGAAGTTGAAAGCCAATAGCAAAAGAAACCACAAAAACTCATAAACACATGGAAATTAAATAACACCCTCTTGAACAACCAATGGGTCACATATGAAATTAAGGAAGAAATTAGACAGTTTCTACAAACAGTAACACCAATAAACATACCAGAACTTATGGGACACAATAAAAGCAGTCCTACAAGGGAAATGTATAGTGGTGAATTCTCACATCAGAAAAACAAAGTACACTCAAACAGCTTAATGTTAAAACCTAAATCTTCTAGAAAAAGAAGAGCAAGTCAAGCCCAAAGCTCATATGAAGGAGAAAATTATAAAGATCAGAGTAGAAATTAATGCAATGGAGACTATGTAAACAATATAATCAATTAATCAAAGCATCAGTTCTTTGAAAGATGAAATAAAATAGACAAACCCTTAGCTAGCCTCATCAAAAAAGAAAAAAAATGACCCAAATCCATGTAATTTGAAATGAAAATGGTGAAATTATAGTGGACCCTGCAGAAATCCAGGAGACCAGCAATACGTACTTTGAGAACCTGTACTCCAATAAGATGGAAAACATAGAAGAAATGGACAGACTCCTAGACACATATGAATTGCCAAAGTTAAATCAAAAAGATATAAAAATTCTAAGTAACACAATATCAATCAGTGAAATGGAAGTTGTAATTTAGAACAATTACCAACAAAGAGAAGCCCAGTTCCTGACAGAGTCACTGCTGAATTCTACAAGAATTTTAGAGAAACCTAATACCACTACTTCTTAAACTCTTTTAATGAAACTGAAAGGAAAGCAGTCCTCCCAAAGTCATTCCTAAAAGCAAGCATTACACTGATACTAAAACCAGAAAGGGACCCAACCAAAAAAGAGAACTACAGGCCAATCTCTCTAATGAACATAAATGCAAAAATCCTCAATAAAATACTGGCAAACAGGATGCAGCAAGTCATCAGGAAGATTGTATCACAACCAAGTAGGATTCATCCTGGGATGCAGGGATGATTCAACATATGCAAATCAATAAATGTAATATGGCATATGTACAGGGCAAAGGATAAAAACCACATGATCATCGCAATAGACACAGAAAAATCATTTGACAAAGTCCAACACCAACTCATGATAAAACCCTATAGAAAATTGGAATAGAAGGTCTTTATCTCAATCTGATTAAAGCCATCTATGACAAACCAACAGCTAACATAATACTAAAAGGTCAAAAACTGGAAGCTTTCACTCTAAAATCAGGAACAAGGTAAGGATGTCCGCTATCACCACTCCTACTCAATATAGTTCTGGAAACATTAGCCAGAGCAACTAGACAAGAGAAAGAAATAAAAGGAATACGGATAGGAAAAGAAGTTAAATCATTATTATTTGTTGATGACATAATACTCTGTGCAGATGACCCCAAAAACTCCACCAAAAGACCCCTAGATTTAATGATGAAATTCAGCAGCATAACAGGATATAAAGTCAACAGTCAAAAAACAATAGTATTCGTGTACATGAATAACAAATTCCCTGAGAGAGAAATTAGGGAAACAACATCTTTTACAATAGTGTTAAGAAAAATAAAATACTTAAGATTTAACCTAACAAAGGAAGTAAAAGACCTTTACTTAGAAAACTACGGTACTCTGAAAAAGGAGATGGAAGAGGACATCAGAAAATGGAAAGATTTCCCCTGCTCTTAGATAGGCAGAATGATTACAGTAAAAATGGCCATACTTCCAAGACTGTTATACAGATTTAATGCAATTCCAACTAGCATATCTCACAAAATTAGAGAAAATAATCCTAAAATTCATTTGGAACCAAAAGAGACCTAGAATATCCAAAGAAATTCTTGGCAACAAGGGCAAATCAGGGGGCATCATGATTCCCAATTTGAAATTATACTACAGGGGCAAAACACTTTCTAGACCGCATTATATTCCTCTTAAGAAGAAGCTATATTTCTCTCAATAAATTCTTCTTACTCTTAAAAAAAAGAAAGAAAGGAAAAAGAAAGATAGAATGAAAGGAAAGAAATTATACTACAAAGCTACCATGATAAAAACAGCATGATACTGGCAAAAAAAACAGACCTGAGGCTCAATGGAACAGATGAGAACATGCAGAAACAGTTCCCAGCACACTCAGCTACCTTATCTCTAACAAAGGGGCCAAACACCTTTACTGGAACAAAGATAACTTCTTTAATAAATGGTACTGGAGAAACTGGTTTTGCACATGCTGAAGATTAAAACTAGACCCATGTCTATCATCATGCACTAAACTAAAATCAAAATGGATCAACAATCTAAATATTAAAACAGAAACACTAAATCTCCTGGAAGAAAAAATAGGTATAACTCTTGAAGACATAGGTGTAGGCAGAGACTTTATGAACAAAACCCCAACTGCACAGGAAATGCTATAAAGAACCAATAACTAGGATCCCATCTTATTAAAAACCTTCGGCACAGCAAAAGAAACCATGAATAGAGTGAAGAGACAACCCACAGTATGGGAAAACATTTTAGCCAGTTCTTCCTCAGACAAAGGACTAATATCTAAAACATATAAGAATAGAAAAAAATCAGACACCCCAAATTTAAAGCCGCAATCCAAACATGGGCATCTGACATGAGTACATACTTCTCAGATAAAGAAATGGACATAGCAAATAAATATATGAAAAAACATTCAACATCACTAGTCATTTGAAAAATGCAAATATAACATCACTGAGATTCCATCTTACTCCAGAAAGAATGGCTATTATCAAGAAATCAACCAATAACAAATGCTGGCAGAGCTGTAGGGAAAAAGGAACCATTTTTACACTTTTGGTGGGAGTGTAGACTGGTGCAACCACTGTGGAAATGAGTGTGGAGATTTCTCTAAAAACTAAAACTAGAGGTTTCATTTGACCCAACTAGTTCCCTCTTAGATATCTTCCCAAAACAGTTAAAAACATCATACCATAGTGATATATGCCCACCCATGTTTATATGGGTGGGCACCATCTATAATAGCTAAATCTTAGAAATAGTCCATATGTCCATTAACAGATGAATGGATAAAGAAAATGAGGTATTTAAATATTCTGCATAAAAAAGGATAAATTGATCATTTGTAGGAAAATTGATGCATTTCAAGACTAAAATCTTAGATAAAGTAAGTCAGACACACAAGTTTAAATGTCATATTATTTCTTTTATGTGAGAAAGCCAAAGGATAAACAAGGAGCAGAATGAAAGATAAATACTGAAAAGTAGGAAGAACATGTTCAAATGGGAAGAGAACAAGGGAGCGGGTGGGAAGGAAGGGAAAAGGAGAAAAGAATAGAAGGGGAAAAATGGAAACAAAGCTTTTGTGAATGGGGAAGGGTAGAAAGGTTGAAGGAAGGAAAAAGGAAAGGGATGGGAAAAAAGAAGAATCAAGATATATCATGTACAGGGACAAATTCCCTTTGATGAATGTGATCAATATGTGTGACAAATATGTACTAATAAAAATATAAAGTTTCTAAAAAAGAAAGAGAATGAGTAATGAACTAATATAAAAGAAAATTGTTAGAAGTGCTCTATAGCATTTCTTCTGGGCAGTCTGGTAAGCTGTAACATTTCCTCTCTTCTTTCTTATCTATATTTTTCTTCACATTTGTTTGCTTTTAATTGTGGTAAGGACAACTGTGAGGAGACTTCCCTCTTAATGGATGAAGTACTACATGAGAGCATGAAGTTAAAGAGCCTATCATTCTTTCCTGAGATTTCTTTTTCTTTTTGAAACAGGGTCTTGCTATACAGGTCAGGTTGGCCTTGAGCTCACTTTGTAGCCCAAGGTGGTCTCAAACTTGCAACAATCCTTCTGCCTCAGCCTAACTGAGATTTTATACTACCAGCTCCCCTAATGCTGTCAGAGTGCTTACCACATGGTGACCCTGTTCTGTGGGTTCTGCTCATATTCACTCATTCAATCCTCAAAACAACCAAGTGAGGAAGACACAAAAACTGCACTAATTTGAATCCTATAGTAAGAACCCTGGCAAGATGATTTACACTTGATAAACATTACCACACACAACCACTCCCATGAAGCTATACATGCATTATAATATGGACCTTAAATGTCCCCTATAGGTCCCTGTATTTTGTCATGACAAGATTGCTCAGGGCCCAGCCTAGTGATGGTGAGCACTCAGAAATGGATGGGCCAATCCGTTCTATACTTCAGTCAACCCCTTCCTTCCATGCATAATGAACCCCAAAAATGTGTTCAAAGCCAAATGTGTGAAAGTTGAGCACAGAGTCACATGAGTGGTGTGTGTGTGTGTGTGTGTGTGTGTGTGCGCGTGCGTGCACGCTGGGGGACATTGGTCCACCCTCTAAGAGGAGCAGCCTGGAGGAAGGGCTGAGCATTTGGGGTGACCTTCAAAGGTGACTATAGCCCTCTGCTCTTACTCTTCTGCACTAGGCGTGAGGTAAGTGGCTTTGGCTTGTGTTCCCAGCATGCTGCACTGCCTTACCACAAAAGCAGTAGGCTCAACCCGCCAAGGACCTAATCCTCTAGAACTGGGACTCAGAATAAACTTTTTGTCTTTTTGACCTGATTGTCCTACGCATTTGTTAGAGTAGCAGAAGACTAACAGAGATTAGTGCCAACGAAGCAATGTGTGGGCCCTGGTGTGTCCCTGTACGTGCAATAAGGGTGCTTGTGCTCACAGAGCTCTCTGCTGGCAGCACAGGGAGACTGGAGTGAGCTGCAGGCAAAGCATCTAGGAGTCAGAGCCACCGTGGTCTCGGAAGGGAGAAATGTTAGAAACTGCTTCCCCAAAGTCACAGTGCTCCCTTCCCAAGCTCCTTTCACCTCCGTCACAGCCCCTAAGCGCATTTACAAACCTATTTGTCCTCCCCTTCTCACCTTTACCATCCCCTGAACTCTTTAACAGCACCTGCACCCTAATCAGCTGGACAGCCCAGCACTCTGCAGAGAGCCTGTCCTGTGCTGGTTGCTCAGTAATCACTTGTGAAGCGAAAACCTCTATGCCTCTTCCACTCAAAGGCCCTCTCTCCTATCTTTACCCAGTCCCTCCTCTTGTTGCCCCTAATCCATAGATAGCCCCTTGTTGCTGACACACAAGTGTTGTGCTCCAGCTAAGAAAACAGTCACCTGGCTGATACCACTCTCCTCCTCTCACTTGGGCATCAGATCAGAGAGCAGCAACAATGCCAACAGCAGCATGCTTCCTACCGAGCCCTTCCTGGCACTGTCTCCAGTATCCTCACAACACCCTTCAGTAGTGCTTGTTATTCCAGCTCCACTACTCAGGCTCTCAGGAACAGAGGTTTGTCACCTCAGGCCTTCTGGAAAGCTGCTGCTAACTGGCCAGGCCAAGACATGTTGGGGAGACACTTATGGAGAAGAAGAAAGCCTCACCCCAAGACTGTAAGGGTAAGGGCTGAGCAGAAAGAGCCTCAGGAGGTGGCACCCAGACCCCTCCAGTCTGGCTCAGTCCAGGCACAGGTGGCTGGGCAGGCGCTGTGCCTGCCCCCGGAGGTGGAGCTAGCTGCACTCTCACCCCAGGTTCTCTCTCCAATGTGACTGAGCAGTGAGATCCTCTGGCTGCCGCAAAAGACTAATTCTCCAACACCAGAGCAGCAAGTGCTCGAGAAAGTTTTGTTTTGTTTTTTGAGACAGGATCTCACAATGTAGTTCCAGCTGGCCTTGAACTCACACTGTAGCCCAGGCTGGCCTCAAATTGGTGATCCTCTTAGTGCAGTTTTTGTGTCTCTTGTCCCAGCCTCCGAGCGCTGGGATTAATTACAGGTGTGTGCCACCATATTTGTTGGCTCAATCCATTACTGAATTCAATACCCTTTTGCATGTAAGGAGACTCAAGCGCGGAGAAGTTGAAAGATTTGCTCAAGGTCACACAGGTACTATGTGGCCCAGTTTAGATTTGAACCCTGGTTTTCTCCCTCTAAACACCCCACCCCAACCAGTACTGGGGATTAAACCTTCACATTGAGCTACACATCATTAGCCCTTTTTATTCTGAGACAGAGTCTTGCTAATTGTCCATCTTGGGCTTGAACTTGTGATCCTCCTTCCTCATCCTCTCAAAGTGCTGGGATTACAGGCCTGTACCACCACTGACAACCAGTCTTCAGATAAACTTTCCCAGTGCCTGACTTTTTCCTGGCAAATTCCCAGCCCCCAGATTGTAGAACTGCTGTGGAAGGGTCAGTGCTATCAGTAGGTCTTTTCTGGGGAAAGTAACAGAAAACTCAACCCAAGTGGGCTAAAGCACTATGTTGCCTAAACACATAAACAATCTAGTGATAGACTAGCCTGGGGCTCAGCTCCTGTCGTTTCATGGGGGTTGCATTTTTCTCCATTTCTCAAGTCTGTCTTCAGCCTGACTCCTCCAAGGCCTCCAGTCTCTTCCAGCAGCCTCAGGATGTCTTTCACCTCGGGGTACAAAGAGGCCTGTTGCTCCTCAGGATCACCTTCTCCACAAGTGGAAGGACACCTGCCCCTTCCCAGCAATCCCAGAAGTCGCAGTGTTTTATTGGCTAGTCTGAGTTATGTGCCCATCCCTAAACCAATCACTGCAGTTGTCCCTCTTCCACAGTAGATCTGATCTCTCCCTTGGCCAACTGGGGACTGCATGTTTGAGACTTGGAGTTTAGAGGAAAGCCTCACAAAGATCACCTGAAAAGAGAGAAAGAGAAAGCACAAATCTAGGCTGGGTAGGTAAGGCAAGAGAGTGGCTGGGGACAAGGCACACAATATCACATAAAGTTGATAGTTCTCACTTGAGTTTATAGTTCCACAGCCTGGCCTGCCCTAACTTAGCCAAAGAGATGAATAGTAGTCCTTAATGGAAGAATGTTTTCCACCCTCTGCCACATTGTACAAAATAAATGGCAAAAGCATGTCTTTTCTGGTAAAATGAAAATCAAAGATGTATAAATATACCTAACCCATTCAAGCATATTGAATGATTGAAATGTTTTTCCAGCATAATTTGCCTTTGAAATTAAAAAAGTAATGCTATTTTTTAAAACAAATCAAAATTAATTTGTTAAGAATAATTTATTAGCATACATCTTCAAAAGAAGAGAAAAAACACAAAAAAATTAGGGAAGAATTAGCAAAGATGAGTGATTTAAATTATGTCTATTATCAAAAACCCTTCTCAACAGACTCCAAATGCTGAATTCCTCCTTCATAATGTAGCCTTACTCTGTCAAATATTTCATGAAAATGGGTCACTGGCTATAGCCAAAAATTGTTTTCACTTTTTAATATATATTAAGATATATATATGAGATACATATATATAATCATATATGTTAAATATATGAAATGCACGTATTATATAATCTATAGTCATATACAAAATATATATATGTACATATAAAACATTTGTCCCCTATGATATTTTTAAAAGCTAGATTTTTAACTTAAGCCAATACTTTTGTCTTTTTGAAAGAATGCATCAAATACATTTCATTAAAAGTCAGCTCTCCAACATCTAAAATTCTTTCAGGTTTACTTTTATTATTGTTCTCTTCCTTCACTGTTCCCTGCTAAGCATCTTAAGGCAGGAGAGGAGCTTGAAGGAAGGTTGTTTTGTTTTGTTTTGCTTTTTAAGCCTGAGAAATGGGGACGTCCCTGAATTTCAAAGCACAAAGGCCTATTATTTGAAGCGAAGGTGCCAGGAAGGCAGAGTAATTCAATTTTGTGTGCCACTGTGTACTTCTTCCTTTCTCCTGCCAAATCAAGGATCACGACAATCCCAAGTGGGCCAAAAAGGGGCAGTCCTCTGTAAAAAAAAAAAGTGAAAGCAGTCGAGGAAAAAGAAAAAGGGGCCAGCCAGGAGCTCTGCTCTTCCGAGGGCCTGGGGAGTACTCATTATCTGTGAATAGAGCTGGTGAAAGGGGCCTTTGCCAAGCAGCCTCCGCGGGGCCGCTGGCTGTGTGAACTCCATTCATGCGCCCACTGTAAATTCTATCTGTGTGCTCCACTTCCTGACCCAGAAACAGGGAAGTGCTCGGGCCACACATCTCCTCAGGAGCTTGCAGGCCACAAAACCATTCCCCTGAAATTCTCCACTTTCTTGAAGATTTGGTAAAAGTTAAGATCATGTTTGCCTGCGACTCCTTCTCCCTACTTCTTTGCTCCCCACTCCACTTCCCTTCCAGAAACTGGAGCCTCAGTGAAGTGAAATGAAACTGGTGTCAGAATGAGGAAAGTCCTGGGGGAAGCTGGAAGCTCTCCTGTCTTTGTAGGAGAGGCTCAGTGTGTGGCTGGCCCTAAGCAGAAGCCAGCCAAGAGTCCAACAGGGGCTCCATTGCTCATGTTTGAATCTGCGAATAAGACTGGGAAATTTAAATGACACAGGACAATGGTTCTCAAATTCTCACATGCTGCAGAAAGCTCTGGAAGACTTTCTGATTCAGGACTTCTGGCATAGGGCTGCAGAGTGTGTTTCTAACAAGTGCCAGAGAGGCTGATGCTGTGACTCCAAGGACCATACTTTGCAACCACAGATACAGGAATGGCTGTGCCAGGCCCTGGGCATCAAGCAGGATATGAAATAAATTCAGATGAGATTGGGCACATCCAGGGTGGGATGGATATAGACTGAAATAAATTCAAAGCTTCAGGGGCTGAGGATTTAGCTCAGCAGCACAGCACCTGCCTGGCAAGCACAAGGTCGTGAGTTTGATTCCTGGTACCAGAAAACCAAAAAAAAAGAAAAATCAAAGTTTCAACAACATCTGGATTCAGACTCAGTAAACAGCTGCAGTACCCACCCAAAGACCAAAGCAAGGTGTGTCCTCTGGATGCCGGCTATGGTTCTCAATCTCACACAGCCATATACAAAAACTGTAATACTTGTATAACTCAACTTCATTTGAAGCCCCTATCCAACCAGGTGTTAAAAATGTAACCTCAGTTAATAGGAACTCTTCTTTCCATGCTGCCAGGTTGTGGATATTTATGGGAAACAGTGGAGATAAGAAGGAGTACATTCTGGTTCTCGCTGTTATCCCCATCCAGTTGTCAGTTGAAATTGTCATCACTTTGGCCCACAGGCACCAGTCTTCACTGATCACCACTGACAAGTCCCTCGTCCCTGGGCGGTGTAACCTCTTCCAGCCAGGCTATTTTGGGGCCAAGCTGGGAACTCGTAATCACTGGCTCACTACCCAGCCATGTCCTTTCTTCTCCTCAGCACTCTGCCCAGAAAACAGAGCACAGCACCCCACCCCCAGGACTGGTAGCATCTCTGCTTTCCTTGCATCTCCTCGGTCTGAAATCCCTTCCCCTCTGTCCCCTAGCCTGCCCAGAACAGTAAGATCTTTGCTGGTCTGAGGCAGAAGGTCTATCCCTCCTCAGAGCCTGTGCTCTCACTATTTTGGCCATTTCCAGGTGTCCTTGATGTCCCCTGGGGACTTTAAGTTTTCAAAAACCAAAGCTGAAAAGATTCCTATTTTGGTTTTTCTCTTTTTTTTTTCTGCTATGACATTTTCTTCCCTGAGTTATGAACACAGAATGGGCTGCCTGCTTGAAAGGGGAAAACTCCATAAGGGAAGATGTTATTATTATAGGTAGCTAAGGTAGGTAAAAATGAATAGGTAGTTAGGGGAGTCAGTGCAGAAAGATGAGAGCACAGCACAACTGCGGCTGGAGATGCTGCTGATGGAGGCCAGGCTTCAAGATAAAAGTTGGATGACCAGGCCTACCTGCCACCCCAAGGGATAACCAATAATTTGAGATTATACTATAGTTGGTATCACCTGGTCTAGTAAAGTCCACACAGGTATCAGTCACCCAGGTGGGTGACAAGAGCATCTGGGCCCATCCCTCCCCAAAAATGCCTTTGTTCTTTCCACATGCCCTTGTTATATGACCCACTTCCCTACTGGATCAATATTAGCAAGGCCACTGTACTTGTAATCCTGTTTGACTGTAGTTTGACTCATGTTGTACACACGTAGTGACTTTGTTGTCTAAATTACACCTGATAAAGGGCCTTGGTGGCAACCCACTTTCACAGTGCCTCCTGTCTCTTAGGAGCTATCTGTCTCTCAATAAATATTTCCTACTTTCAACCTTTGTTGTTCCTTGGAATTCATTCTTCAGTTTTGGGGAACACAAGTTCAGTGTGTCTGACATCTACCAGGTTGGGAGATGGGAGTTACAGTTCTCCTGTATCACTAGGAAGAGGACAAAATAAATTAATTTTGAACACATACCTACTAGCATTTTAGAATTACTATCTTACAATGCTTTCATTCTCTTATTTAATCCCCAAAGCAATTCTGTGACATAGGTATTATTCATCCCAATTTATAGATGAGAAAACTGAGGCTCAGAGAGATTTTTTTAAAAGCTCAGAAAGATTTTTAAAAAGTGCTGGGGTTTTGTTTTATTTTGTTTGTACCAGGATTTGAACACAGGGCCTTGCGCTTTCCAGGAAGGCACTGTGCCGCTGAGCTATATCCCTGGCCCTAGTGCTAGGTTTTAAGCCAAGGGTTTCCGGTTCTGAATCTAATTCTAATCCCTCTGTACCTCAGTTGTCCTCCAAAAGAGAAAGGAAGAGAGGGAGCCTATCAACGCAAAAGTTATGGCCCAGAATACTAATCAGGAAGTGTCAGCTAGGAAATACCCTGGACCAAGAGAGACTATAAGTCAAGATAAGAATGGTAACAGAATAACAAGATAAGCCAAGAGACAAGAACTAAGGGAAGTGAGATGCTAGTTATCAGGTTTGTAAATACCAGAGATTAAGGAGTCAAGAATTCCAAAGCCAAGACCCCAGGACATGGAATAATCATTTCCTGACTGGAAGAGACAGGTGAGGAGTACAGAAAATTAAGATCAAAACCATAATGATCTGTGCCCCACAAATACTGACCCAGCCAGGATTCAGGAATCGAAGGAGTCACGGAAATAGATTAAGGCATCAGTAGTCAAGAGCTGGACCTTCTACTAAGAAAGGATCTGTCTCCTCTTTATGTTGTTCCCCCAAGGGAGAAACTCAGAGCCTCTGAAATGGAACAGAAACCTGACTGTGAGAGCAAGGAAAGAAAAGCTCTTTGGAGAGGAGACAAAGTCCTCAGAGTCAAAAAGCACACCAGTGCACACAGAGAGCATTGCCTACCATACTGCCTTCTAATAAAACAAAACCAAAATTCATCTCTTTATAAAACAAATTCCTCTAACACTAGTTCATAGGTCCAAGAGGGGCTAACTGCCCACTGTCCAGGACTGGATTCCCTGTGACAGTGATTGGCTCAGGGCTAAGCATGTGACCAAGGCTGGCCAATCAGCATCAGTCTCTTTGCCTTTCTGGAACTATAGGAGAAGAGACAGCTTGGTCCACTGGGCATGCTAGACCCATAGAATGTTTGTCCAGAACTGGTGGTTATTGGTCTGGAACAACCCCTGGGAAGCATTTCCCTGAAAAGAAAGCCAACAGCATCAGGAAGTTGTGCTAAAATACAGAGGAAAAGCTGGACAGAGAGAAACTATATCCTAAAAACATTCCTTGAGGCCCAGATCTCATCATGATAAATTTATCCACTTGAACTTCTCAGTTCAGTGAATCATTGAATTCCTTCCTGTAGTTGACTGTCACCTTTGGAAAGAGTTCTTGCTAACTTCACTATGCATAAAAATTTGCACTGAATAATGAAAATATGGATGCTGAAAGCACAACACTATTTTGTGGAATTACATAAAGAATAAACCCTAAATGAGATTTCACTCGGCTTTTTCTATTTTATCTCTGAGTGTAGCCAGAGATGGCTGGCTAAGTGAAATTGTCTTTAACACCCAACAAAGGGCAGAGAGGTTAGGATTTCAAGAGCATTCTCTTCAGCCAGCAAATATTCACTGTGGGTATGCCCTACATAAACTCTGAACACAGTTAGTCCCCAAAGCCATCAATAAAAAACCTTAATTCCAACACTTAGCTATTCACAGGCTGTGTGAGGCTCACACAAAGACTGTTGCACACTGTCTGTGTCCAATATGTGCCTAACACCTGGTGGCTTTTCAGTATTTCCACAAATTGTTTGACATTCCTCCTTTTCAAAGGGGGGACTGAAGTTACTGCCCTTTCAACATGGGCTGGACTTAGTAACTTACCTCTAAGAAACAGAATGTGGTAGAAGTGAGGGTTTGTGACTTATGCCTGCCTCTGCCTCTCTGGGGACCTGAGCTTTTGGGCCCAAGGCACAGCACTGTGAAGAAGCCCAGGCCACAGGGAGAAGGCCCCTGTGTGTGCTTCAGGTAACACCCCAGATAGACTTCCACGCACTGGCAGAATTAACTGGCAGACAAGTGAGCAGGCGGGCCCTCAGATGCCCAGCCAGACTTCTCATCTTCCAGCTGGACACAAGCCCAAGTCAAGGGGCAGAAGAGACTGGCATTCCACTGGGCCCAGTCTGAATTCTTCACTCAAACACATCATGAAAGATCAGCCACTGCATTTTGAAGTAGTTGGTTCCACAGCTGTAGATAACTACTACAAAATCTAAGAACAAAACAGCAATGGTGATTAGCTCAAGTGTTAGTATGGATCTACTGATTGTCGTATGGAGAAAATTGCATCCACCAAGGCTGGGTGAAAAAGAGATGTTCAAAGAGAGAAAAGACAGGGAAAGGGGGTAGACAAAAACACCCTGGACTTGGAGATAGGACATGACAGTTCAAATCTCAATGATTTACCAGCTGTGCACACTTAAGCAAGTTGTTTATCTCCCAGGGCCCCAGTTCCTTCATCTATAGAAGCACAGATTTTTGTGAAAGCTAAATTAAATGAAATAATGATACAAATGTCACCAATTGGTCCTTTACGGATATGGTGGGAGTCTTGGCTGAGCCTGGGGTGTGTGAGATGGATTGAGTGGCTGTGACTTTCAGAAACATCCTTAAGTGACAGTATTCAAGGCCTTCCCAAAGCTTTATTTCCCAGAGGCCATTCCACGAGATACTAGTCCACAGGATGTTAATAGTATGTTCTGTGCAATACTGGTTATGTGGGACCTTGACAGGCACTACACAAATAGTTTGCTTACATACATTTACCAGATAACCCAGCAATCCATTTATGGGCGCCAATCTTAAAGAGAGAAAATTTTATATTCATATCAAAATCTATACAGAAACACTTATAGCAGCTCTGCTCATAACCATCATAGACTGGGAACAATTCAGATATCCTTCAGTAGGATAAATAAACTTTGGTACATCCCTACAATGGAATACAAATCAGCAATAACAAAGACCTAACTATTCATACATACAACAACATAGCTGTGTCTCGAAGGTACCGCTTGAATGAAAGAAGCCAGTTACAAAGACAATGCATTGTGATTTCACTTATATGACACTCTTGGATTAGAAAATAATCAAAACAGAAACTGTAGTGGTAGAAAACAAATTAGTGGTTGCCAGGATGAAGTGGTAGGGGTATAGCTATATAGAGACAGCAAGAGAGTTTTTAAGGTGAGACAGATCTGTTCTGTATCCTGGTTGTGTTGGTGATGATATGAATCAAAATCTGTGAAATTTCATAGAACTGTAAAACTCAAAATGTAAAACTCAAAAATGTAAAACTCAAATTTCATAGAACTGAACCTCAAAATGTTCATTTTTACTGTATATTGTGGTTAGGATTTTAAATGTCCCCCAAAGGCTCATTTGGTAAAGGTTTGGGTGACAGCCTGTGGTGCCATTGGGAGGGAGGTAGATCCTTTAGTGGGTAGAGTCTGGTGGAAGCAAGGTCACTGGGAACATGCTCTTGAAGGGGATATGGGGACCCCAACCCCTCCCTTTCTTTGTTTCCTGGCCACCAAGAAGTGAGCAGCTTTTCTCCACCACACACTCCCTGCCGTGATGTTCTGCTTTGCCACAGGCCCAAAAAGCAACAGAGCCGATAAAACCTCTGACACCAAGAACCAAAACAAACCTTTTTCTCTTTTAAATTGATTTATTTTAGGCATTTTGTCCAAGTCACAGAAAGCTAACATGCTGTATGTCACTTTTCAAAATAAAATTAAAGGCTGGGTGTAGTGGCACATGGCTACAATCCCAGCACTTGGGAGGATTGCAGCAAGTTCAAGGCCAGCCGGGGCAAGTGAGTTCAAGACCAGTCTGAATTATATGGAGACCCTGTCTCAAAAAAACAAAAAGTCAATTAATTAATTAAATTAAGAGTTCATTTATATTTGAATTTTTAATATGTTAATAAGCATCTGTGATTCTCACACTTTTTTTTTTGTTTGTTTTTCTCCGGTACCGGGAACCGAACTCACAACCTTGCACTTGCCAGGCAGGCGCTTTTGCCGCTGAGCTAAATCCCCAGCCCCAGCATCTGTGATTCTCAATGACTAGGAAATAATATGCAGCATTTCCTTAATTTATTTGCAAAAAACACTTCTTTCTCAGAGCATCTCAAGAGCCTACTGTTTTCTAGATTTGTTCTGAGAAATTAAGGTGTAGTAGCATGAGGTATGAGCTGGTTCCTTAATATCTAGGATACAGGAAGACTGAAACAGCAGGTTGTGAATTGGGTAGTACACACTGCAATCTCTGGCCCTAAATATCCCAGGATGAAGAGGAGGTGCCGATAATAAAAAATAATAAGAATTTCTGGGATTCTTTTCCTTTAATTTTATAAAATGTCTAATTATAAACACGCCCTTCCTTTTTTTCCCCACTTACCTCCTTCTCTCTCTCCCACTCTCTCTCTCTCTCTGTCACACACATACACAATCAATCAGTGTGTGCATAGGCACTGAAATCAGTCTAGATTACAAAGGGATTGTTAGGGATTAAATCTGAGTGGTAAGGCACTGAGAAATTTGAAATAATTTATCTCATTTTGCTCTTCTAGATTTTTCCAAGGAATGTAAATTACTTGCAAAATAAACACACACAGTTAGCTAAGAATTCATCATAAGAAAAACTGGGCCACAGATGTAATTCAACAATAGATTGCTTGCTTAGCATGTACAAGGTCCTGGGTTCCGTTCCCAGAAGTGCAAAAAATCAAATAAAAAAATAAAAAGGAAAATTTCTTTGAATTTTGAATCCTATTCCTTTGAATACCTACCATGTGCCAGGTACTTTGCAAAGCATTTTCCATACATGATCCCTCTAATCTAATCCTCACAATTTATGAGAGGTACTCCGACTCTTAGGAGTGATATGCCAGTTTAACTGGATTAAGAAATACCTAGCAGATTTGTTTGTTTGTTTGAGACAGGGTCTCGCTATGCAGTTCAGGGTGGTCTTGAACGTGCTATGTAGCCCAGGCTGGCCTCAAACTTGCCACAATCTTTCTGCCTTGGTCTCCCTAGTGCTGGGATTATAGGCATGTTGCCACCGTGCCCGGCTTGTAGCAGGTTAGTAAAGCACTTTTGGGTGTGTGTATGGGGCACGTACAAAGATGACCGGCAGGTAGGTGACAAAGTGAGGGGAAGACCTCCCTGATTGTGGGTAGCATCATCCAATAGGCTTACAAGCCAATGGAATGGAAGGGGAAGAAGGAGGAAGTCAGCCTGCATTAGAGGAGTTCCATGCTGCTTGAGGGGGTGCATCTTTTTTTACTGCCATTGCCTATGGACATCAGTGTCCAGTTTCCTCAGCCCTTTGGTGCTGACTCATACTGGCAACTCTGGCCTTCAGCCTCCAACTGGCACTGCATCCTTGGTCCCACTTGTGCTGTGGCTTTTAGCTTCCTGGACTGTGTAGTGCTGCTCCCTCAGCTCTCCAGTGAGCAGATGGCCATGGTGGCCTCTCCCACCTCTGATCCTGTCAGTTTATCTACTCAATCCCCTTGCATAGCCAGTACAGGCACTAGTACTTTTTTTCTTTTTGGTACCAAGAATTGAACTCAGGACCTTGCACTTGCCAGGGAGGGGCTGCAGGCACTAGTACTAATTCCATACTCTTTTTTTTTTTTTTTTTTTAAGAGTGTTGAGACTGAACTGGGGTCTTGTGCCTGCTAAGCCAGCACTTTACTACTGAGCTACATCCCCAGCTCTACCAATCCAACTTAATGTTTGTTTGTTTTTATGTCTGTGAAGTTTTTTATAATATGTAATGGGAATAAAAACTCCTGTTAATCCCAGCATTTGCAGGCTGAGGCAGGAGGATTGCAGTGAGTTCAAGGCCAGCCTGGGCTACATAGCAAAACCCTGTGTCAAAAACAAAACAAAACAAACAAAAACTGTTAAATCCCAGAGGTGATCCTATTTTCAAGATAAAAAAAATAAAGCCATACATAGTGATACATTCCTGTAACTCCAGCACTCTGGGAAGCTGAGGCAGGAGAATCACAAATTCAAGCCCAGCCTGGGAGATTTAGCAACTTAGGCAGATCCTGTCTCCGAATAAAAAGCCTGGGGATATAGCTTGGTGTGGAGGCTCTGGGTTCAATCAGCACTACTGAACAGCAACAACAAAGATCAAGAAATGAGGTCTGAGGTTATGCTATAGCTTCACTTTGGAATATACATGCACACACCCAGCTGTCTTCATATATACTCCAGTCTAAAAACACCTGACAGAGACACCAACTATTAGAACTCAAGGGCTACGATGTTGCTCAGTGGTGGAGCACTTGCTTAGCATACATGAGGCCCTGAGTTCAATCCCCAATACCACCCAAAAAAGCAAATAAAAAGCAGGGCGTAATGGCACATTTCTATAGTACCAGCACTCTGGGAGGCCGTGGCAGGCAGATCAGCCTGGCCAAAAAAGTGAGACCCTGCCTCAAAAAAAAAGTAAAGAAAACGCTAGGAAGGTAACTCAGCGTGAAGGTACTAAATTCAGTGCCCACCACACACACATAAGTAAACAAATTAAATAAATAAATCTCAAACTCAGATATGACCACCAACCCAACCCCATATATTTTAATAATTCTTTCCTAGGTAACCAGTTATGTGGTAGATTTAAAAACAAAAAAACTTGGTCACTGTCTTGGTTACTTTTCTCTCATTGCTGAGACAGAATACATGATGCCAAAATTTAAGAAAGAAAGGTTTATTTAGCTTACAATTTATGGAAGTTTCAGACCATACTCAGCTGACTCCAAAGCAGGGTCATGTGCCTGAGGGGCAACTGCTCATGGGGGAGGAAAATCGCAAAAGCAACAGGGAAAAATGGGGAGGAGAGAGAGCAAGCCTCTTTCTCTCCCTTATATTGTATGCAGGCTGCCAGCTCCAGGGTGGGCACTCACACCCATAAGCCCAGCATTGGACCATGAATCAATCATAAACTCTAGAAGCCCGCCCCATGACTGCATGAGGCTTTGGAGGAACATCTAGATACAAACTATAATAGTTTCAGTGATTTTGGGCTCCTTCTTTCAAGAGTTAGATTTATCATTCCTCAAATCTCACTTGTCCTTGAGACTTACTTTAACTGAGAGGGTAGAAATAATACATGTAAGTCATTGTATACTAGACTTGAGTGTTCCACCTTCACATTGTTGGGACCACTAGACTACTATGGTTTAAACAAGCCCAAAATGAAATACATTACTTAGAGGTAAATGCCCAGCCATTCCTGTTATCCCAAATAAGCCCAGCCCCCAACTAACTTTCCAAATACATCTAGCCATGTGAGTGAGCCCAGAAAAAATCAACAATCTACCTGGACAATCTAGAACATAGTGAAAGGTAATAGTTACATACCACATTATATTTCAATCTTTGACATATGGAGGTCCCATAAGATTATATAACCTAGTAACATAGTACTTTATATAAATATACTACTCAATGACATTCATACAACAAAATTGCCTAGTCACATATTTCTTCAAACATATGACACCATTAAATGATGAGTTATTGTGGATTTAAACCAGTAACTTGTGGGATGATTTGTTATACAACAAGAGCTAACTGATATAACTTAAATTTACAAGTGAGAAAAGATCTCACTCCACTAATATGTCTTGACCAAGGCCATTAAAGTAACATAATATGATATCAGCCCTTCCAGTGAGCTCCTCTTATACCCTCTTTCTTAGTAGAGAGATCAGCCCACATTCCACACCCAGAGAATGACTAGTTCTCACACTCCCTTCCATGTAGACTGAAGCTCTTTGCCTCTCAAAACAAAATCATCTGCAGCTGAAGATCTCTTCAGCTGATGAGAACATTCAGAAGATTATGATCAAAAAAGGCTGAATTCTTTCTACATGAAAGAAAAAAAATGTTTGCATAGGAAAATATGTGTTGAAACCAATTAATTTTTTTTCTGTATTTTTCCAAGATTTACTGACTCATAAAACACATTAACTGTGGCAAGCTGAGTTTCAATTAAGACAGAAGGCAAGGGTCATTTACCTACATTAAATGCTTTTTCAATAATAACAGACTCCTGAACAAAAAGAACTTGCTGTAGGGAGACTGTGACAAATTGTTCCTGCAGCTGTCATTTTCATTCAGACACAAGTGGCTCTCAACAAGAAAATCATATTAGCTCAATATATTAGATAGCTAAGTTAGGTAAAAATATTACAGGCAGTCAGATAGGGCTAGGCCCTCAAGAGAGTCAGTGCAAAAGCTGAAAATGCATCAAAACTGTGGCTAGAGGTGCACCTGTTGAAGGCCAGACCTCATAATAAGGATGCAGTGGCCATGCCTACCTGCCTCCTGAGGGATAAGCAATAAACTGAAGATGATGCTCACCTGGTCCAGTAAAGTCTAGATAGACATCAGTCACCCAAATGGGTGACCAGGACTTCCTGATCCATCCCTTCCTAAAGAAGATACTTGTTCTTTCCATGTATACTTGCTACATCTATACTTTACATGTGACCTGCTTCCCCACTGGATCAATATCATCTAAGGGCTATACTTGTAATCTTACTGGTTAATCAGAGTTTTCACCCATGTTGTACTCATCTTGTTTTCCTACTCTTACCTTCAGTAAGCTCAGTTGTTCCTTAGAATTCATTCTTCAATTTTGAGGAACATGAACTCAGCCTATCTGCCATCTAGCAGGTTGGGAGTTACAATTATTTCCCCTATATTGAAAACATGACACAGAACCCACTCCTAATACCAGGAGATGTTTTTTGAATGTGGGTAATTCCTTATCAAAAGCAGGAACCAGGATCATAAGACAAACATACTTGCTAATGAAGGATAACTTAGCATACTGTTTTACAAAATACCAAAATACTAGTACATATTAATCACGATACTCTTATAATCACCAACTTTTTTTCCCCCAACTTTTTAAAAGGTTTTTCTTTACCCTTAGAAAGGACAAATGCAAATAATAATAAATCCCTCAGACTCCCTGAGGTGAAAAGCAACGCCACACATAAAATGCTTTGGTGGCCACTAGGGTCCCGCAGGACAGCCCTTTTCAGCACAGGGAAAAAGGGAAAGCACTTGGGTGGCATGTGGGGCCTCCGTCCCGGCAGCCCATTCCACATTTCCTACTCCCTTTAACACTAGCTGTGAAGGAACAGCTTCTCGCCTTCCCTTCCTCCCATTTCTCATATTTTTGACAGTTCCCTTTGTTGATTTCAATTGCTTAGCCCCTTGAATTCCTCTTTGCCTAGAACCTTCATTCTCTCCCTTCTGCCTTACCTGATACACAAAGCTCGTAGCTGCTCCTCACCTGACTGCCCTTCATTCCTCTGTGGAAGACAAAGAAAGAATTCACTCTCCAACAGGTCAGGTTACTCAGCAATTTCCATGACCTTCTGTTCTCAAAGATCTCTCACTCTCACTCTCTCTCTCTCTTTCTCTTTCTCTCTCCCCCGCCTCCTCTCTCTCTCCCCCCTCCCTCCCCCTTCTCTATCTGCAAAAACACTTGATGTGTTGTGATAAAACAGTGGGTGTACAGTTGGTTACTGGTAAGATGGACTGAAAGATTTAATCAGAGACATCTCACCACGCTCCACCCACTACTTACCTCCCTGATGCTGAGCTCAATCCCAGAGCCTCCTTCAGGCTCACAAGCATTCTACCCACCACCCCAGCTACACCCTTAGCCCTAGAGTCAAGTTTTCTACCCACTCATTTGTAATGGATCTTCCTCTGGTCCTCCTTCCTTGACCTTACAGCCCATTAGCATTCCTGGAGAGCACAGTGTGCAGGAATGGAGAAAATCAGCTTTGCAGGACTTGCCTTTGGGAAGTTTTTCTTCATAATTTAAGAATATGTTGGAGCCAGGCATGGTGGCACACGCCTGTAATCCCAACACTCGGGAGGCTGAGGCAGGAGGATCATTGTGAGTTTGAGACCAGCCTGGGCTACAAAGTGAGCTCAAGGCCAGCCTGAATTGCATAGCAAGACTCTGTCTCAAAAAAACCAAAAAAAAAAAAAAGGAGAAAGAGGTAGAGGAGGGAAAAGAGGACACAGGAGGACCATATCCCATGCTGCTAGAACTTGAATCACGAATGTCTTCCACAAGCTTGGTACTCAGACCCTGGCATCACTGAGAGGTAGTGGAACCTTTAGGGGGTGGGGCCAGCAGCAAGAAGTGAGGTCGCTGGGCATGGGATTTCCAAGGAGATAATAGGACCCAAACCCTTCTGTGTCTCTTTTCACTCCCTGGCAACCATGAGGTGAGGCACTTCCTCCCTGTGTACTCTTGCCATGACGTGCAGCTTCACCACAAGCCCGAATGCAGTGGGGCTAACAGCCAGAGATGGAAGCCTCTAAAGCTGTGAGCCAAAAGAAACCTTTTCTCTCTGCAGGTTCATTATCACAGGTATTTTTACAGCAGTGGAAACCTGGCTAACAAATGTGCCAAAGAAACAACTTGGGCAAATGCTAGAGGTGAATTCTTCAAGGGGTGTTTAGAGATCACAAGACCATTTTACCTGAATAAAAATTACATACTTGGCAATGGAAGGAGATATACTCAGGTGAAATAGGAGGCCTGTCTTAAATAGTCTTGAAGAAGAAGTACATGAGTCAAGTTTCTCCAGAAAAACAGAACCAAAAGAACACACACAGAGGCTGACTTACAATGGGGGTTATGTCCTGATAAACCTATCATAAAGTCAAAAACTCATAAGTTAAATCCTCATAAGTCAAGGACTATCTATCTATCTATTTATCTTTTTTTTTTTTTCATTTATAGAGCTGATGATGTATAACTCAGTGGTAGAGTGCTTGCCTAGCACATGCAAGGCTTGAATTTCAGTCCCAGCACCACACACACATACACACACACACACACACACACACACACACACACATCTATATATCTATATCTATATCTATATCTATGTACGACTTGGCTGTCATGAATATGGAGGCACAAGATCAGCAAGTGAGTCAGCATGCTGAAGACCCAGGAAACATGATGAAAAGAGGGAAACTCACTATCCCATTTCAAAGGCAGGTACAGTTAGTTGTTTGTCCTCTCTGTTGTATTCAGACCTTCAACTGATTGCACAAGGCCCACCCACATCAAAGGGAGCTTTGTGCTTCACTCAGCCTACCAATTTAAATGTCAGTATCATCTAAAAACATTCATATAAATTTTCCACATAATGTTTTGCCAAATATTTAGGCCCAGCCAAGTGAACACGTGACATTAAGTCATCACAGGAAGTGTAAACTTTAATCTGTGGCTCGGTGTTTACAATATGTAGTTCATAAGGACCTAGGCCAACTCTGCCAAAGAGGCTCTGTGGCAACAAAGTCTTGGGAAACACTGCATACTAAGGCATGTTCACAAATCAAAGCTATGAATCACCCAACAGGAAAGAAATGGTCTGCCAACCCCTCTGCCATCACAGACGCTGTTTTCTATTTAACATCTACTAATTTCCTATGGAACTAAAGTTTCACATAACACACACTGGGAAACACTACCGTGAGCCATGAGAAGACAGTACAGGTCCAGAACATAGAAAGGAGCCAGGTATGATGTGCATGCCTGTAATCCTAGCACTCTGGGAGGCTGAGCCAAGGGGATCTCAATTTCCAGCCCAAACCTGGCAGCTTAGAAACTTGTGAGACTCTGGCTCAAAATTTAAAAATCAAAAAGGCTGGGGGTGTAGCTCAGTGCAAAGGCCCTGGGTTCATATCTCCAGCACAGAAGGAAGAAGGAAAGAAAGGAGAGAGGGAAGGAGGTAGAAAAGAAGAAGAGAGGAGACTGTGGAGGGAAAGGATTTGAAAAAAGAATTTTAGTAAGAGAATTTTGACAGCAGTATGCAGTGATAATAAAAAAGGAAGAACTTCTAGAAGCAACAAGCCCAGCTAGGTAGCTACGTTAGCATTCAAGCCTGAAGTGACAGAGGCTTGCGCCTGAGTGGGAATGGAGAAGGAAAGGAAGATAACGAGCTGTTTTGGGGGAAAGTGCTTGAATACATGGATTATAAATAAGAAAGAATACTAGAAAGGTCCGAAGTTTGGAGTTTGGTAAGTAAGATATAAATACCCACTAGCGGGAAAAAATGGAAGGAAAAGCTGGTTTAGTGGCAAATATATATGTTAGGCTGAGGGCATAGTTCAGTGGTAGAGCATGTGCTTAACATGTGTGAGGCCTGATTGGATCCCCAGAACCATTAAAAATGATATGCTGAAATTATGATAGACAGAGGTCTGTAAGAAAGGTGTAGCGGTTTTTAAAATTCTAAGATTTGTGTGGGAGACATCAAAATTATAAATCAATTTGGGAATCATCAGCCGAGAGTTGGAAAGTAAGTCACTCTCCCCTCTTCTCCTTTCCCCTGGAGAGGCCACTCCCCACCCCCATTTCAGAGGGCCTTGATTTTTAGGGAACACTTCCTAAAGCAGCCTCACAAAGAAACATGGAAGCATAGTCATTCCGGAGCACAACTCTCTGCTCTATGTTGGTGGCCAAGCAGGATGAGCAGGAAGCTTAAGAAAACAAGCCTTGGGAGGCACTCCTTACGTGCAAGAATTAATGTTGAAATTGCATCACATTTACTTAGCACAAGTCAACTGTGGACAGAAATATTATACTCTTTGTTTCATGCTGATGGTAACCTCTGCTGTTAGGCAAAGCTAAAAACCACACATGCACTTTTTGGACTGTGTACTGAATAATGCTGAAGATATATATGTTCAGCATTATTATCAATGAATCCAGCAAGGACTGATCTAGTGCCTCTGTATACATGGCCCTTGCATGGCCCCTGGTCTTTTCCCTTCTTCTCCACACTGGATCTCCGAAGTCACACATGTGTCGTATTTGAATCCTGGCTGCAAGTCAGGCTTTTGAACAAATTGCTTAACTGCTCTGGGCCTCAGTTTTCTTATCTAGAGAAATGGAATAAAAATGTTATTTGCTGGACGTGGTGGTGCATGCCTGCAATCCCAGAACTCAGGGAGCAGAGGCAGGAGAACAGTTGCAAGACTGAGGCAAGCCTGGGCTACATAGTAAGCTCAAGGCCAGCCTGTACTACATAGCAAATAGTTTTTTAAAAACAACAAAAATATATTATTCACTTATTTATGCATTCATCCATTCAACAAGTTCTTTTGAGATCCTACTGTGTATCCGTAACTATGTCAGGAGTTATGTCCTCTCATGATGGCAAAAGATGCAGGCATGGTTCCCGTAGTCATGGAGATTAAATCTTACTGGGTTCATAGGAAAAAACAAAGGAGATAATATATACAAATTCCAAGGTACAGTGCTTCATGCATAGAAGGCATTTCCTTTCTTTCCTGTAGATCACAGGACACAAATTCAAGTGCCTATGATGGTAGCCAACATAGACATGCACAGCAGTGAGGACTGGGGCAGTCTGATCTGCAGAGCCCGTGCCTTCACTAAAGGACAGTGATCAATTGATCTACACAGGATACATATTCAGGATTCTTCCACATTTTAAAGAGAAGCAGAAGAAACCCCTATTTTTAAATGTTAGCAACTAACTACAAACCCAGGGTGAGCCAAATAAAACACCCATGACCTGGAGAATGCAGTTTGAAAACTAACCCTGAGAAGGCAGGGCATGCAAGGAACTCCCATCTCAATACCTGTGAGCCATCGTGAGGGAAAGTGAACGAATGGGGCCTTGATTGAAACCCTTATTCACTCCAGTTTGGTCTCTGTCAGTCACTCTAACTTCATGCTCTGTGAAAACAAGAACCTACCTGGCAGGATCATTATCACTAGAAGAAAGGAAAACCTCACCATGGGTCATCAGCTCGTATGGCATAAATGACTCTAAAAACCAGACATAAGGAAACATGAGAAGGTCCTTAGCAAACAGCTCAAGAACCAAACTATGCTAACTCGATTTAAAGGTGTCCACTAAAGGGGCTCACAGATACACCACAAACAGTCACTCTGGGTTGAAGGGTGGTATTTTCACAGAGTGACGCTCACTGTTTTCATGATCCCTTATCTCTGACTCATTCTTTCCAGTAGATCTATTTTGTTTATAGATTTCATATTTGGCATTTTTCCTCTACAGAGCTCACGACTTCCCTCTGTCCTCTCTTCCCTCTCCTGCTTGAGAGTAAGGCAGATGGAAAACCAATAATAAAACAATGACAGATATAAAAAGATAGGAACATTTGTATTGCTTTGAAGCTGGCCTAATAGACAAGAATGGAGCTGCTTTATAGCATCTTGTTTTTTAATATTCGGTAATTATAATTCTGTGCTACAAATCCCTACCCTTCTGCTTTGAAAATGTTTCTTGTATAAGGCCATGTACAAATAACTAAGCATCCAAAAGTCAGAGAAGACCCTGGCAGACCTGAGGCATGCCACAAGTCCATAAGATGCCCTGGGAAGGCCTACATCTAACAGTCTTCTCAGCTGTTGGGAAAGTCTGGGAATAAAACTGGTACCCATTCTTTGATGTGCACCAACTGGTACCCATTCTTTGATGTGCATGGCCACAAGAGTCCTATGGAAGAGATGTTGAATTCAGGCCATAGTTGAAACATACAACCATGTGTGAAAGACTGGGGAGCTGGGAGGATGGACTGCCAAAAGAGATAATGAGACCCCTAAGAAAAACGACCATGAATGAAGCAGTCTGGCAGCATGCCTTATTCAGCCTGGGCTGGCATAATAAGATACCATAAAATAAATGGCTTAAACATTCAACTACATGATCTTTGACAAACGGCCCAAAACACATACTGGAGGAAAGACGATCTGTTTAATAAATGGTGCTGGGAAAATTGGCTGTCCGTATGCAGAAGATTGACTCTAGACCCATATATCTCACTATGTACTAAACTAAAATAAAAGTGGCTCAAAGATCTACATGTTAAAACAGAAACACTTAATCTACTGGAAAATAGGATAGGCATAGACAAGGATTTTCTGAACCCCAGTGGCGCAAAAAAACCACACCAAGAATCAACAAATGGGATCATATCAAATCACAGATCTTATGCACAGCACAGAAAACAAATGAAGATACAACCTACAGAATGGAAAAACATTTTGTCAGCTGTTCCTCAAAAAGTGGATTAATATCTAGAATACATAAATAGTTCAAAAAAAAGAGACCCCCCTCCCAAATAAAAAAGCCAAATAAAAAATGGGCAACTGAAGGGCCAGGCATGGGGCACATGACTGTAATCTCAGTACTCGGGAGGCTGAGGCAAGGATTCCTGCAAGCTTGAGACCAGCTTGAGCCACATAGTGAGTTTAAGGCCA
The DNA here is from genome assembly GCF_000276665.1 of Chinchilla lanigera. Classification (NCBI taxonomy): domain Eukaryota; kingdom Metazoa; phylum Chordata; class Mammalia; order Rodentia; family Chinchillidae; genus Chinchilla; species Chinchilla lanigera. The sequence goes on from NW_004955561.1 coordinate 921,013, forward strand.
GCCAGAATTACATAGAGAGACGCTGTTTCAAAAACAAAACAAAACAAAACAGCAACTGAAATGAATAGACACTTCATAGGAGAAGTACAAATGGCCAATGAATACATGAGAAAATGTTCAGCATTGCTGGCCATTAGATCAATCTAAATTAAAACAATACTGAGATTTCATCTCACTCCAAAAAGAATGCCCATCATCAAGAAATCAAATAACATATGCTAGTGAGGCTGCTAGGGAAACAGGAACACTTCCACCTTATTGGTAGGAATGTAAACTAGTATAATCACCATGAAAAGCAGTATGGAAATTTCTCAAAACACTAAAATTAGATTTTACATTTGATCCAGCTATTCCCCTTCTAGGTATCTTCCTTAAACATCTCAAAAAAAAATCATATTACAGTGATATATGCATACCCATATTTATAGTAACACAACTCATAATAGCTAAATCTTGGAAGCTATATGTCCACAGACAGAAGAATGGATAAAGAAAATGTATTTGTACACAGTGGAGTACTATTCTTCCATAAGAAGGGCAAACTTGAGTCATTGTAGGAAAATGGATGCACCTGGAGACTATAATGCTAAATGAAGTAAATCAGACACAACCTTAAATACCACATGCTTTCTCTTTTATGAGAAATCCAAAATATAAAGAAAGAGAAAATAAAAGATAATAGGAAGTATGGAAACAGATATTTTTCAAATGGGGAAGGGATCAAGAGACAGAGGGAGATTAGGGAAAAGGGGTGAAAAAGAACTGAGATGTGCCAACTCCCTACAGAGAATGTAATCACCATGTAAGGCAAACATGTGCTTAAAAAAAGAAAAACTGGGGGCTGGGGATTTAGCTCAGCGGCACAGCACCTGCCTGGCAAGTGCGAAGTCATGAGTTCGATTCCCAGTACAGGAAAAAAAAAAAAAAAAAGAAAAAAGAAAAACTGAAAAAGAGAATAAATGGCTTAAATATGTAATAGAAATTTATCTGCTCACAATTCTAGATGCTGTGTCTGAGATCAGGGTGCTAACATGACTGGATTCTGGTTAGAGCCCTCTTTCTGGCTTGAGAAGGCAAGCTGCCTAATAGAGAGACAAAGAGAAGGTGGATCTTCTTATAAAGTCTGAGTGTTACAGGATCAACCTCCTCACAATACTTCATCTAACCTTAATTATCTCCTAAAGACCCCCTCACCAGCTGGACATAGTGGCACACACCTGTAATCCCAGCACTCAGGAGGCTGAGGCACGAGGATTGCCATAAATTTGAGGCTAGCCTGAACTAATACTGAGATCCTGTCTCAAAAACAAAACAAAACAAAAGACTTCATCACCAAGGGACTCACATGGGGCATAGGGCTTTGACATGAATGGCAGGGAGGTAGGGACAAGATTAGTCATAGCAGTTGGCTGGACAGAGCAAGCCATTACTGGCAATCCCACTCCACTGTGACACTTTTCACCCTCCAGTGCTCTTTTGTTCTGGGAAAGAAAGGAATAGAGAACTGTGCACAAGAGCTCAAGAGCTTGACTATGGCATCCTCCTCTAAAATGCTGATGAGAAGGAAAGTGTCCGCCTGCTGCTTGCAAGTATAGAACACTAGAGATTTGTCCCTCCACAGAGCTGCTGGGAAAGAAGAGGTTGGTGGGCAGGGTGTAGATCGGCGTCCAGAGGAGGTGATCAGACAACCTGGTCAAGGAGCAACAGCCAGTCTGGAAATCAGTGGCCCAAGGAAAACTGGTGAGGACATTAATGGAAGTGAGTAGAGCAGTCCCACAGGCAAAAAGGTGGAAGGACCTTGTCTTGGTTACTTTTCTCTCGTTGCTGAGACAAAATACCCAATGCCAAAATGAAGGAAGGAAAGGTTTATTTAGCTTACAGTTTGTGGAGGTTTCAGTCCATACTTGGCTGGCTTCGAGGCAGAAGATAGCAAAGCAACAAGAGCAAAGGGGGAATGGCAGCCGAACAGCAAAGCAGCCAGAGCAAAACGGGAGGAATGGCGGCAAGCAGCCTCTTTCCCTGCCTTACTTTGTAAACAGGCTACCCCCACATAAGGGACATGTAGCTCTCACATAATCTCCATGCCCTCCTCTTCCACAGGCTCAGGATGTATACAAAGTAAGCACCCTGGCTTCCTGCTGAGTCACTTAGCCAAACCTCTAGACTCCCCAAGTTGACACAATGTATCAACCATAAGAGACCTCAAAAACTTCCACACAGCAGGGCCACAGCTCAGATGATGTGGGCGAGGTCTCTGTACCCTCTTTGTATTTCCTAACATCTCTCTCCATTCTATAGAGACTCCATCCAGCAAAGCCTCTTAGGAGAAAGGCTGGACTCTCTGCTAATCATGGATAGAAGTACAGCTATAAATGTCACATTTAGATTCAACAGTGGTAACAAAAGAAGATATTTCTGCTACCCGAGTTTGTATAGCATCCTAGAGTGCATACACTCCTAGACTCTTCTGATTCCAAACTGCTAGAGAATCTTTTTTTTTTTTTTTTTTTGAGACACGGTCTCACTATGCAGTTCAGGCTGGCCTTGAACTCACTTTGTAGCCCAAGCTGTCGTGAATTCACAACGATCCTCCTGCCTCCTGAGCGCTGGGATTACAGGCGTGCACTACCACGCCCAGCACTGCGGGAGAATCTAAACACAGGTATTCTTAACACTTTGCTACCAACAGTAGCTTTTGCTGTAGTGTAAATTAAAAGTCAAGCAGAAAAGCTAAATATTGTGATTAAATTTTATGAGAATAAAATGACTAGGAATCTGAGCATGGTGGGAGCCTATGTTTATAATTGCCAGCAGCCTCTGATTTGCCAAAGGTCAAGAAATGTTCAGCGCTTACATTACTTGACTTCTAGCCTCTGCTATTGTGGACAATTCCTTCTTGGATGCTGTGTCCTCTCTTGACTTCCTTTTTTCTCTGAACCTCTCTGGCTACTTTCTCTGTGTGATGGCTGAGGTGGTAAAAGTGGAGCAGCAGTAAGAAAAGAAAACAAAAAGCGTGTGCCTCTGGAACAGCAAGGAGTTGCCTTAGTAGAACTTAGGACATATGAAGGCTTCCCCAGCCTGAGAAACAGTAAACTGAGCATGCAGTTTGAGAGGGCTACACCAATCTCTGAGTTTTGGTCCCAACTCCATACGAAGGCAAAGAAACTCCAGAATCTACTTACTCACTTTTTTCTCATCCCTGAGCCTGTTGCACTGCATACTTTCAGGTTTCATAATAAGCTCAAGTGAAAGCCAGTTGAACTGGCGGCTGAACTGATCCACTGCTCATTCTTGCCAGCCTTGACCTCATTACAGCATGGATTTGCTTACCACTCCTCTTCCCTCTTCTCAATGACTGAGCTCCTGTGTATGCCACCCCTGAACTCCTGCTGTCCTACGAGTTCCCTGCTCAGCTCTTCTCTCACCATCTAGTCTCCAGGCAGCTGTAACAACCACTCCAGGTTTAACGATGATAAATAATAATTATCCTGACAATTCCCTATTCTGAATCAACAGACTAGACTCCTGAGCTCAGAGTCTTGGGCCCCAGTTTAGTATGGGCTCTGCAAGCACCTCAAGCCACACCTATCCAAAATTGAACTCACTACCTCCTTCTGCATTCAGTCTTCCTCTTACATTCTTTTTCCCTGGTCAACTGTACCTCCATTAACTTAGCTAAACAAGCCAGAAAGCCAAAAACCCTATCATGAGAGTGAGGGCTCTGAGGTATGTGTGTGTGTGTGTGTGTGTGTGTGTGTGTATGTGTGTGTGTGTGTGTTTTACTGGCAGTTGAACCCAGAACCTTTGCACTGAACTACATCCCCAGACCATTTTTATTTTTTTATTTTGAGACACAGTCTCACTCAGCTGCTTAGTTGCCCAGGTTGGGCTCAAATTTGTGATCCCCCACTGTGGATCAGAGTGCTGGGTTACAGGTGTGTGTCAAATCCCTGGCTTCTTCAATTCATAAAGTAAATGCCATGCAAGGGCCAGGACCTTCATATTCACATATGACTAAGTATTTAATAGTTTCCTTCATTAATTATTCAGAGGAATTAAAATTTTATATTCACCAAAAAACAACAACCAAAAAAAAGCAATACTGCTAATTATTGAAAACTCACTTCTGCTGGGTGTGGTGGCACATGACTGTAATCCCAGAACTCAGGAGGCTGAAGCAGGAGGATCACTGTGAGTTCCAGGCCAGCCCAAGCTCAATACCAGCCTGAACTACATAACAAGACCCTGTCTCAAAAAAAAAAAAGTACAAATGTAGAAGACCCTGGGTTCAATCCCCAACAACACCAAATAATTTTTTTAAAAAAGAAGCTCAACCGGACATAGTGGTGCATACCTATAATCCCAGCACTCAGGAGACTGAGGCAGGAGGATTGTTGCGAGTTCGAGACCAGCCTGGGCTACAAAATGAGCTCAAGGCTGGCCTGAACTGCAAAGCGAGACCCTGTCACAAAAAGACAAAACAAAACAAACAAACAAAAAAAAAAACCCTCAAGTGCTGGGAGGGAGAAAGGAGCTGAAAAGCAATGCTGAGGTAGGTGGCCCAGGAGGAAGCTCAACAGCTTACTCTCTCCTAGCTCTCAGTTTTGAGTTGTGAGTGTGGCACTGGAGATTGAATGCAGAGCTTTGACCCTGAACTACATGCCCAGCCCTTTTACATTTTATTTTATTATTTTGAGATAGGGTGTTAATAAGTTGCTAAATTGCCCAGGTTGGGCTCGAACTCATGATCCTCCTGCCTCAGGCTCCCAGAGTGCTTGGGTTACAAGCATATACCACCACATCCAATTCCAACTCTCAGTGTTTAAAACAGTCATGGTCTTATGTGACAGAAGAATATACACAGGACTTTGTTAAACATCAGCAGGGATCAGAGGTCTGAGATAACTGTGCATATAGTCTCTAACATACGCAGCGTTGTGTTGAGAACTGCATTAATGTGTAGTGTGGACTGGGCCCGCACTACACAGCCACTGGCCTGAGGATTCACAGTACAGCACTCCTGATTTGAATATGAAAGACTAGCAAGAAAGAGGAGGGAGGTCTTCCTCATGAGTCATCATGCAAGGAAAAGCAGACATCTGTACAAGTGGTTCTAGTGATAGGTTCAAAGCTTCTTATTTTCCTATCTATCCCTGGGAAACTATGTGTTTCAAATGTATGGGATTTACTTTGACAAATAGCTTATGACAAGGTATGAGAGTCTTATTTCTGCCAGCCCAACTTGCATTTCACCAGGGGTTCTGTAATTCTACAAGCCTGAGAAAGAACCAGTCCACATATAAAATGGCCTAACGTGAGTTAGTACATTTCCATTCCTGTCCATAGAAAAAGGAGAAGAGAAAATTGCTAGATCAGTCCTGCTCTATTCTGTTCACATTTCTAGCGTCAAGCGCAGCGCAGTTACTCACCAACAGGCACTAGAAACACCCACACACTCACCAACATGTGCAGGCAGGCGCTTGTTAGGCTTTATAAGCTTGCTGTTCTCACTTATGTGGACTCTGGTTGAAATCCTCAGTAGCAATGGAATTGGGCTCATCTTAACAGCAGAATTGTATGCACAATCCTAAATTGCTATGAATCAGATAGTTATGCTCCATCCAAGACAAAGCTTCAGAACCTTTTCTCACAACATCCCCCAAAATATGGGAAACATTATCTACAAGGGCCTCTGTCATACCGCAGAAAAAGAGCATCCACCAGGGTGGAGGAAGAAAGCAAAGACAGGGACAGAATGGAAAGGCACAGGAGAAACACTAAAAGCATCAAACATTTTAAAAGATAAATGCGAATGAGCTCATTTACCAATGTCATGTATGGTCATAGGTTCTACTTACTGAGCATCACTGACTCTCTGCTATGCACTATTTTAGATGCATTAATCAATTAATTCAACACATATTCACCACACACTTGTATGCCGGGCAGGATCTAAGCAAAGAATACTTGATAGGCAACAAAACAGTTGAAACTCTCCTCCTTCTTGGAGCTTACATTACAGTAGGGAAGACTTATTTAGTCATACCAGTAAGGAGAAGGAATAGGAAAAGCCAGGAGCTGGGGACCTAGTTCAGTGATACAGCAAGTGCCCTGGGTTCAGTGTGGGGTTGAGGAGAGGCTGGGCAGGCAGGAAAAGAAGAGAAAAGGTAGCATGGATAGAAAAAGAAGTTAGAGAGGAGGATGTAAAGGAAATAAAGGTTAAAGTATCCTTGAACCTTTGAGATGCTATATTCAAAGGATAAGCCTCTGTCTTTCCCTTAAACCCCCAACATAAGGACTTGAAGTGTCCCACCATAACCGATTCATGGAAAAGTCCAAATCATAAATATGTTTGAAGAAATGTGCTTCCTTCCATATTATAGCAAACAGAAATGGCAATTCAAGAGATAACAAAATGTGAATAAAATACCCAGCGATATTCTGCTTTAATAAAGAGATAAAATGTATTTGAGCTGGGCATAGTGGCACATGCCTGGAATCCCATCACTCATGGCATTGAGGCGAGATGATTGCTACAAGTTCAAGGCCAGCCTGGACTACATACTGATTTCAAGGCCACCTAGGACAACATGGAGAGACCCTGTCTCCAAGAAAACAAAAAGATGTACTTGGAAAACACAATGTTTATTTGCTCATATAACTCATCTCTTTCATGCTATTCTAGTGAAAAGGAAAAAAAAAAATCAGCAGTCTCAAAAAAGATGTAGCAGCCACTTGGCTGAATCCCTTGCCAGAAGCAGTTATACTAGCAGACACCATTTACTGAAAACTTAAGAATCTGCTACATAACAAACTATGCTGAAACTCAGGGTTGAACATCAAGGACGTATCTACTTCCTGTGATTCTGTGGATGGGCAGCAGCCTGGGCCCACACACAGGGACAGTGAGTGAGATCACCAGGGACATGGTTCCCCAATGCCTGTTCCCTCTAGGACCTCTCACTCTATGAGAGTCTGGGCTATGCTTCCTTATGCAAGAGCAGGCCAATGGGACAGAAATGGAGGCTGCCAGGCCTCTCCAGACCCAGACTTGGTCCTGGCCAGTGACACACTTGCCATGTCCTATTGGGCAAAGCCAGTAATAAAACCAGCCCAAGTCCTACCTCTTGTTGAAAGGAGTAGAGGCACAGTGTTGAGAACTGTCAGAGACTGTCTTTGGTCAGTCACCTACCTCATTTACCATGTGCAGAAACCTCACATCATCTCAGTGAATCTCCATGGCAATTTACAAGATCGCCACCATTTCCCCCACTGTATAACCGAGAAAGCCAACTTTTGGGAGGCTAAATATCCTCAAGCATATAGATGCCAGATCTAGAACTGGCTCTTAACTGCCTTACAGTCCCAAATAACAGCCATCCTTCCATATACAGCTCAGTAGGGTTAGAGGGTTGAACTCATGTTCCTTCCTCCCCAAGGGAAACAGGAAAGCATAGTATTGGAGAGATTGGGAGCAGGGGCAAAAACACTTTGCTTTGTGTTCTTGGTTCTCAGACCCATTAGCTCCGTGACTTTGGGATACTTAGCCTCCACTTCATCACCTGTTTAAGTGGCTAAGGATGAGATAATGCAGGCAAAGCACTGCCGGGACCAAGAAAATCTGCCCTGTGCGGCTAGGGCCTCTGCATCTCTGAAACCAACCAATCACAGAAAACACTTAAAAATTTTTATCTGTACTAAATATGTACTATAGATTTTTTGTTCTTTCATTATTCCTTAAACAATACAGTAAACCAACTACTTACACACTGTGAGTAATCTAGAGATGATTTAAAGTATTTAGGAGGACATGCACTGGTCATCTGCAAACACTATTCTGTCTTCTACAAGTGATTTGAGCACATTTGAACTGTGATATCCACGAGGTGCCCTGGAATGAATCCAACGCAATGCTTATGGATGATGGTGTGTGTTCTGTAAGTATTATTGTCTATAAATTGCTGTTCTCAGTGTCCTGGTTTTACCCTGGATCAAACTGCAGCATAGCCCCTAGACCACAGTCTCCTGGGCAGCAGCTGTGCAGTGACTAGGAGCCTCATGACTTTGTCATCATTGTCCCTGCTGGCCTTGTTCCTGGTTCTCTGTGCTCTAGCCCCATGCGTTGCTACAGTGTTCACCACTGAGAGATCCTGCCCACTGCTGGCCCTCACTTTACTCATGTGTGAAACTTCTTTCTTTTTGCAGCTGCCGCCTCATGTGGAAGCTTGGCAACATCCACATTACCTACTGCACTCCCCCTGGCCACTGTTCTTTTAGTTCTGATTCTACAAAGGGAGGCGGGAATGGACATCTCCCAGTTGCTGCCTGTGCTAATCCAACTCCTTTCATGTTTTCTCCCCTTTGAAAGAGTGCAGTGTTTCAACACGAGTAACCACTAGGTGTCAGGGGTGTTTCGCTAGCCGGTTCCTTACCTTCTGCCCCAGGTTCTCAAAGACAGCTGACACACAGTTCCTCTCAAAATGAATGAGCTGCTTTCAAGGCAGCTTACTTATCAACATGAAAGTCAAGGAGAACTGATAAATTTCACCTACATGATCCTGAAAATTCACTGCAATGTCACCAACTCTGTCACAAGCTCTAATAGTTTTATATTACTAAAGCACTTTTACAGCCTTTTGCCTAAAAGGGCATGGGAAAAGTAAACAATCAGTGCTTGTTTAGGGCACGGCTGTCTTCCACTTTAGTTAACACACAACAGGACAAAGGTCCTTTGGGTTTAGCATTCATGGACACTTACGCTGTCATTTCCTTAACAGGACTATAGACAAATCTCACTTCCCAGTGAGGTCCTAAAAGGCTTCTTTGGAGGAGATTCCATCTACACCAGAAGAGAAGCAGGAGTAGGGGCATCCCTTACATAGCCATGGGGATCCAGCCAGACAGGCAGGACCCTCTTTTAATAAAGGTAATTGTATGGGAAGGAAGGAGAAGTAGGGAAAGGCCAGAAAGAAAAGAAAACCCTCAATTTACAGTGCAGGAGATCAAGGACGTTGTCTATAGTTGACAGAACAAGATGTTTAACAAATCACTTAACTTACAAAGGTAGATTTCATGCAGAACATACTATATTGAGTAGTAACTATAATGGCAGAAGAAGGAAGAGGAAATAGAATGGTGTAAAGTTAGTAAATTAAACTTGAAGTACATAAGATATTTTCCTTAGAAAATACCTAAAGTGAAAAAATCAACAAGTGCACACAATTTGGAGACATGGAGGTAATCACCAAATGAACTAAAAGCACAAAGCACAATACTCTGTTTTTGTGAAAAAGGAATGGAAAGGGATGGGCGGGGAGTGGCTGAACTATGTGACTTTCTAACCACAGTTTTATTGTTCTGTAAGCATGGCTGGGCTGGGAGTGCAGCTCAGTGTAGAGTACAGCTCAGGTATGAAGCCCTAAATTCAAACAATCCCCAGCACCACAAAGAATGTTTTTAAAGGCAAGGGTAAATAGATATTCATGTAAACCAGATTAGAAGGTTCAGCTACTGGAAACAGCTATTACTAAATTTTGGGAACACTCCTGCAAGGACATTGCCATGGGATCCAGGCCCTCAGCTATATTCTTTGGGTCTCTAGTGCATGAACGGATCCCTTGCACTCTTCTGCATTTGACTTTTTGTGTGAATATTATAAAATAATACTATAAATTATGTGTCCTGTATTAAATCTATTCCCTGAAAACCCTGACTAAAACACACACCATGCCTTGCTCAGAGTAGTACTTTTTTCATTGTAAGTCATGGCCATAATTTGCACAACATTGGTTTGATGCACTCAATCTATCGCATCTTCTATTTCTGTCTCCCTTCCTCCCTCCCTCCTCACCAGTCTCACTGGCCTCTTGACTATTCCAAAACTCTGCTGAGCCTGTTGCTGCCCTTAACCTAGAAGGCTCTTCTTCCAATCATGGCTTACTCTCATTTCCTTCAGGCTCTTCTTTGTCAACTTATCAGGGAGGCCTTTCCTACTTCTTGACATAAAACTGCATTGCCCTCTACCTCTCTAGAATTTTCTATGCAGCTCCACCCCAGCCTTCCTTAGTTTTCCTCCATAATACTTATTCCAGGAATATTATATATATACATATATTTTTAAAAACTACACTGTGTCACTTTTCCATTAGAATATAAATCTAACACGATACTACTGGTGGGTGTCACATCAGTATTCCCAAGTATGACACCTGTGTATGTGACATGATTTTAGATAAAGATACATTAAATAACACTGAATCATGTCAAGAGAATGTTTTCTGTGCAATGTTTCAGTCTCACTATGTCAAAGTCTCATTGTTTGTCTCTAATTTTTGCTAATTTATCTTTAAAAAATAGACAATGGTCTTTATAATTACAGCCTACTAAGTCTTTTGTACCAAACAGTATTTGACCAGAATTTAACATTTTTGTTTTCATTGTAGTTGTTTTTTTTTTTTTTTTTTTTCCTGAGGGGTCTGGCTACATAGTTCAGGAATGATGTGACACCCACCAGTAGTATCGTGTTAGGTCTTTCATTTAAGCAACAGACTGTACTGGGCATCTGTTATGTAACAGGCCTTCTTTTAGACACTGGGAATGCAGCAGTGAAGAAAAAGTCCTTAAATGCTTGACTTCTTATTCTAGGCTCTAGATTTATATTCTAATGGAAAAGAATTGCCAGTTCTGGACATTTCATATAAATGGAATCATGTCTGTGGTCTTTGTGTCTGGCTTCTTTTACTGAACACATTTCCAAGGTTCATCTAATATGCAATTATATTTCAATCCTTTTTTTAGGGCTAACATTCTATTGTATGGATATAGTACTACTAGTGTTTGCCTATTCATCACCTCCAGAACATGTGAGTTGTTTCCACCTTTGGTTGTGCACATCTATGTTCAAGTCCTTGCTTGAACATGCTTCCAGTCACTTAGGTACATGTATATATATTAGAGTAGAATTACTATATATGAGGGTCTGGCTTGCAGTAGACTCCGTCTAGAGACTTTCCATCCAGGTTCTTGTTCTGAACAAAGAATTGGACAAGACAAGAGCAAAAGGTAACAATGTTTTTCATTTATTAAAGGTAGGAAAAGTAGTATGCTCTGCAGAGTGAGCATGTGTTTTCACTGATAGGGTGAGAGCACAGTGGCCAACAGGTTAATGGCTGCAGACTGTTGTATAACCCACTGGAAGGGTCCTATTCTTGCCAATTTTAGCCATTTGCCACCAGGGTAGAGGGGCTCATGCCTGTGATCCCAGTTTTCCAGAGCCTTGGCAGGATACCCAGAGCTGAAGGATGGCCTGAACTTCACTAAATAAATAATAAGTAAATAATCCTTGTCTCACTAAATAAATAATCCATTTGCATTGTGTTCATTTGCATTTCACTACTGACTAGTAATGTTCAGTATCTTTTCATGTCCTCTTGGCCATAGGTGTAGCTTTGAAGAAATACCCAATTCAAGTCCTTTGTCATTTTTTAAATTGGACTGTTTTCTTGTTGTAGAGTTGCAAAACTTTCCTTTTAAAAAATATAAAGTAAAAAATAGTACAAAAATAGTGAAGGCAACACAGAGATCAGAAACTAGACTGATCAACCCTGAATATGGAACTAAAAGCAAGAATTATGGAGTCACATCAGCTAGGTTTAAATCCCTGTTCTATCTGTAAATAGCCGAGCATAAAATTCTGGGTGAAAAAGTGATATTTAAGCCGGGCTTGGTGGCACATGCCTGTTATCCCAGCACTCGGGAGGCAGAAGCCGGAGGATCCCTAGGAGTTCAAGGTCTGAGAAAGAAAGGAAAGAAAGAGAAAGGAAGGAACGAAGGGAGGGAGGGAGGAAGGAAAAGGAAAGGAAAAGAAAAGAAAAAAAAGAAAAGAACTGATATTTAGTCTGACATTGTTTCTTTAGCTTCAAAAACGGGAATCGGCCCACACCACTTCATAATTATTGTAACAAGTGAGATGGTGCACATGAAATGCTTACCCAACGCCGGGCACCACTAAGCACTCCACAAATGTTATTTATTACTAATACGCGCGACAGGGCCGCGATTAGCTCATGGCGCAGAGCACCCAGCCACACGCTGCCCCTCATCAGCCTTCTGCGCACGCTCTTTCCTACAACCTTGTCTCGCGCGGCCTCTAGCACGTAGCTGCCGTGACCCCGCGGCCTTACTTCCGCTTCCGGCAGCGACGAGCGGCTTCGGCGTCGTGGTCTGAGAACTCGGGGATCTCGAGGTGCTATAGCCCTAAGGGTCTGTGGTGGCGGCGGTAATCTGGCAGTTGGCGGCAGTGGCGGAGTGTTGCTGGGAGGGAGGAAGGGCCTGCCTTTGTCCTGCGTCGGGTGGAACTTCAGTCTGGCTCCTCCGCGGAGCCACCTCGCAGCCTCTCCCCGGCCTTCCCCGCTGCCTGAGGTTCTTGTGACCGCTAACCCCGTCGAGTGGGAGCAGAGAGACGTGAGTTCCGTTCCGGCCTGCGCCACTGATAAGCTGTGTGACCTTGGGCGGGACGTCCTTCCGCAGTCTGCCTTAGAAGGCGGAAATCACCTGCATAGTGTTAGCATGTTAAGGGCGGTAACTTACTTAGTAATGTTAAACATTGTCGCCTATCTCTGGCACAGCACAAGGATGGTGTAGCCACTACTTCAGTTGTTTTGAGTCACAAACCTTTTGAAAATCTGGTGACAGCTATTAAACCCCTCTTCAGATACATGAAGGTTGGTTTACTATTTGAGGCATTTCAGAGATCTCTCTTCACGCCGATTCTTAGATCCCAGATTCAGGCATGTGGTAGGCTTGCCCATATTTGTAGTTACTAGGTAGTGTTGTTAACCTTTTTAAAATTCATGAATAGGGGCTGGGGATTTAGCTTAGTGGCACAGCGCCTGCCTGGCAAGTGTGAGGTCGTGAGTTCAATTTCCGGTACTGGAAAAAAAAAAATACCAAAAAAAAATACCAAAAAAATAAAATTCATGAATATACTTCATAAAAGGAAGAAAGATGGATTTTATTATTTTTAACTGAAGGCCTTTGCGAGGAGCTGTATCCTACCCCTTTTTTTTTTTTTTCCTCCTGTACGGGGAACCGAACTCACGACGTTGCGCTTGCCAGGCAGGCGCTTTGCGACTGAGCTAAATCCCCAGCCCCTCCTTTATTATTTTTGAGAGACAGGTTCTCCCAAAGTGACTAAATTGCCCAGGTTGGGTGTGAATTTATGATACTCCTGTCTCAGCTTCCCAGAGTTCTGGGATTACAGATGCCACCACACCAAGCTGGAAGGCAGATTTCTTACTGAGTTTTAATCATTGGCTTGGAACTGTGCTATTCTCACTTAAATATGGTTATAATGGTTGTGTTGCCTTGCCCCTGCCTTCCAAAACAGTATTTTTTATTATAATTGAAATATTTTATTATAATTGAAATATGAGGTGAAAATATCTGGATTTTATTTCTTTTTCATTTGTGTACTTTATTAGGGATCTTGGAAACATTGCCAAAATGTCTGACATTCAAGAAGCTACTAACCAACTCCTGGATGTTAACCTTCATGAGAACCAGAGATCTGTACCAGTGACAGAAGAAAGTGGCACCAAAGAGGAGTCTGAGCATCTTCATGTCACTATTGGAGCCACTGTCCCCACTGGCTTTGAGCAAACAGCTGCAGATGAAATCAGAGAGAAATTGGGGTCATCATGCAAAATCAGCAAAGACCGGGGCAAGATATATTTTGACATTCCAGTGGAAAGTCTGGCACAGGTTTGAATGAAGCACTATTTAAAATAGTTTTCTAAACTGGTCATATTATGATCTGGTAATCCTCTGGAATCTTTGTCTCATGATTTTTGACTATGTTTAGTATGCTATATTCTCTATAGGTATTTTATAAATATGTTTATCTTAGTGTGCTGTATTAGTAAATGTAGCATTTCCTGGTGATTGAATTCACCAGAGTCCTATGTGATTTATGAAGACATTCTGAGTATCTGCTATACTTCTTTTATTTACTTCAGACTCTAGCTAAAGTTTAGATTTGGGTAAAGTACAAAAGCATAAATTTTTCTTCTGATTTGTGTCAGACATTCTTACTCAGAAGTAATTAGGAATTAGTGCTGGTGAGATGGAAGGTTAGCAAACTGTCATCCCACTAAAACAAGAGCTAAGGTACATCAGGTTATCACATAAGCAAAACATGGGCATGGATTGTGTCTGGGTTTTTTCTGTTTGTTTTTTGAGACAGAGTCTCATTATATAATCCAAGCTGGTCTTGAACTCAATATGTAGCCCAGGTTTCATATTTCTGTTTGTCTTTTGAGCCTCAAATTTGTAGGGATACTTTTGCCTCAACCTCCAGAGTGCTGGGATTACAGGTGTGTACCACCACACCCAGCTTGTGTTTGGGTGTTTTTCATCTGTACATTCAGAACTTTTAGTTTTTAGCATATAGTAGGCATCCAGGAAATATTTGTGAGATGAAATGGTAAACAGTTATGTCGCATCAAACATTTTAGTTAATACCTTGAGCAGCTTCATGAATATAGACACTGTTGTTATCCTCATTAATCATTAAGCTCAGGAAGAATAAGTGATTTATCTACAATCACTCAGCTCATCATCACAAGCAGGAGTTCAAACTCATGTTCTTAGCCACTATCTCTCTCAGCTCTTAGTGATATACAGTGTACCATAGAGAGCCATGAGGAAAATACAATAAAGACCCGCTTGATTGTCTTCATTTTCCCCTTTCTCAAACCCATATTGTCCATATAATACTTCAGGCTCCTGTCCTTCATTGTGTCCTCATCTTTCTCTAGGGAAAAGCATCTGCTGGGGAACTAAAAAGATGGAAGAAAAGGAGATGGAAACTTTAAAAATAACAAATATAGACAATAGATGCTTTTAAACTATTGTACATAAATTTTTAAATATTTAATCATTGATAGCTTCTGTCATTCAGAAGTGTTTTCACAAATCTGTTTCTAACATTTTTCTTTCTTTACAGGTTCATTGTCTGAGATCAGTTGATAACTTATTTGTGGTTGTTGAGGAGTTTAAAGACTTCCAGTTCAAAAAAACAAAGGTGAGCTAATCCAAACATGATAGCTGATTTTTAGCCATCTTCCCTAGAGAAGTTATTTCTTCTCACAATCTGCCTGTCATTTTGTGTTACTGTTACAGCAGTGCTGGGGATCAAACCCCAGAGCCTTAAATATTGTAAGCACATGCTATACTATTGAGTTATACTACCACTTATATCTTAAATTCTGACAGCCTTTTATAGTAAAATCAGGAATTTTCTGACAGTCCGTTCCAAAAGTTGCTTTTAAAATTGAGTATTGGAAAGGACTAGGTGTGGTCATTCACACTTGTAATCCCAGTGCTTGAGAGGCTGAGACAGGTTTGCTTCAAGTTCAAGGCCAGCCTGGGTGCACAGTGAGTTCAAGAACAGCCTGAACAACATAGTGAGATCCTGCCTCAAAAAAAATGAGAAAAAAATAATTAATATTGGAAAATATTGAAGTTTATAAGGATACTGTTTGACTTGCTTACAAAAGATAGAAACCTTAGATTAGCTTGGTTAATACATAGAAATATTTCCAAAATAGAATTGCTTCTAGAATGTGAACTAAACAAGTGATAGTTTGTGTCATTTATACGTAATGCTTCATTACTATTCTGCCTTGAGCCTACTTCTCTAACTTCATTTTTAAAATAAAGCCAGTGGGTGTGGTGGCACATGCCTGTATTCCCAGCACTCAGGAGGCTGAGGTAGGAGGATTGTTGTGAGTTCAAAGCCAGCCTGAATTGCATAGCAAGACCCTGTGTCAAAGATAAAAATTTTTAAAAATAAATAAATAAAGCCAAAGTAATATTTAAATACCTACAATTGTTAGGACAACAGTTTTCTCTCCAGTGTGTTTTTAACATTTTAGTCCTAAATACTGAACTGCCACTCAAGTGGAATGCTGAAAATAGATTGCAATAAAGCTTTAGGGATTTTTTTCTTAGGTTTCCAGAGTGAAATGCATAAAAATTTTTCTGCCTATCTTAGAAATCTTTCTTAAAACAATATGATATACTAGCTAATTCTCTAGTCTTTATTTCCATCAGCTTGACATTTCAAATCATTATTCAAAAACCAGTCAAACTTCAGGGCCTGGTGGCTCACACGTAATACCAGCTATCCAGGTAAGGCCAGCCTGGGCAACTTAGTGAGACCCCATTCCAAAGTAACATAAAAAACGGGCTGATATGTAGCTCAGTGGTAGAGTGCTTGCTTAGCATGCCCAAGGCCTTTGGTTCAGTTCTCAGTACCATCAAATAAAACAAAAACAGTCAAAGTGATATGAACCCACAGCCTAGAAAAAAATAAGACCAGACCTGAAAAGACTAATTACTGAAAATAGATAAAAATTTTATTAGCTGTGAATGTAAGTTTCAACACTAGTATTATATCCTTTTCATGATAGCCCTTGCCAATTGAATCATACCTGTGAAACTAATAGATAACGGGCAATCTATTTTAAGTTTTTGCTGCTAAACTTTGAAATTTTGATAATTCTGTACAGTATATAAATAAATATTAACAAATATTTAAAAGAAAACTTTCCATCTTAAATTCTTTAATTTATATGCATTTATAATATATCCTTAAATTCTTGCATTTTTGACATTTTAAAATTTGTATTCTGGGCCACTTGGCTCTCTAGAAGTAAATTTGATCATGGAATGATTCTACTTGAGCTAGCTTTTCAGTATTTCCTTGTAAGTAACTACAGAAAAGGTTTTTGGCTAAAGTCCCAGAAGAACAGGAAGACTTACAATAATTTTGATTTATGAAAAGGAAACGTCTGTGTCTGACCATGAAAACTTGTTAATCTCATGATTTTGTGAACTTAAATTGCAACATGCTCTAGGTTTTTAAAAACCCTTATTTTTTTAAACATTTGCCTCAGCCTTCAGTCTGTTGACCATCAAGTTTTTTATTTATGACTTGTTTTAATTTTCTTGAGTTGGGTATGATTGTCTTTTACCTTTGTATTTGGTTAATGGATTGGGTGCAGAATTTGGAATTGCTTTCCTCTTTCAAGAATTTTTCAGTGTTCATTCTCTTCTATCATTAGATGTCGTGGAATACTGAATTCATCCTATTTTTCCCCATTTTGTTGCTTTCTTGATATTTTTGCGTGATGAGCAAATGATTTTTAAAAAATCTTTGAAATCTAATCAGCTTGGTAAAATTTCTCATTGTTGATAATTCCTTTTCAAGACATGTCAGTCCACTTACATTTCTGGAAAATTTTCTTGAGTTACTTGAAAAAGAATTTTAAAAATTATTTTAGATCCATGTATGGAAACTGGTTATACATATGTGGGATCTCTTTTTACCTTTTCTGTGTGTGTGGCGGGGTGTATGACTGGGGATTGAAGCTAGAGCTACATTCCCAGCCCTTTTTAAATTTTTTATTTCTATTTTGATATAGGGTCTCAATACATTGCCAACTTGCCCAGGCTAGACTTAAACTTGTAATCCTCTGCCTCAGCATCCCAGAGTGGGGGGATTACAGATGTGCACCACTCTGCACAGTTTGACTATTTTTTCATGCTTATTATTTCTCTCTGATCCTTTTTTTTGGTTCTGGGAATCAAACTTAGGACCTTATGCTAGCCAGGCAGGCGCTGCACCACTGAGCTAAATCCCTGGCCCTCTCTCTGATCCTTTTTACCTTTTTGCTCATTGTTATTTGGCTTTGCTTTTCTCCACATTCTTTGTTGTGCTTTTGGAAAAAGTCTTTTATGTGCTGTTTTCACTGTG
Source organism: Chinchilla lanigera (assembly GCF_000276665.1). Lineage (NCBI taxonomy): Eukaryota > Metazoa > Chordata > Mammalia > Rodentia > Chinchillidae > Chinchilla > Chinchilla lanigera. Next base: position 938,831 of record NW_004955561.1, read on the forward strand.
GTCTGCGTTGGTTTCATTTTTTTATTCCATATTTTGTTTGAACTTGACAGGTTCCCGTTCCATCTCTTTCTGGGGCTCACCTCATTTTCTGGTTTTGTATCTCTGCTTTGAGCTCATATTTATATATGTGTTTCCTCTTATTTTTGTTTTTTGTTGTTGTTGCTGTTTTTGAGACAATGTCTTGCTGTGTTGTTCAGGCTGGTCTTGAATTCACTGTGTAGCCCAAGCTGGCCTTGAACTTGCAGCCATCCTCCTCCTGCCTCAACCTCCCGAGTGCTGGGATTACAGGCGTGCACCGCCATGCCTGACAACTCTATATTTTTTATGTCATTGTGTTTAATCAGTTTTTCATTGTTTTGTCGCATGTTTTCTAAAGATTGCTGCTTTTTGTCTTTTGTTCCCTATTTGTGTGTTCTTTTTTCCTGTTACTACTTTCATGTAAGTCTTGTGCAGGTAATTTTTGATAATTGCTCATCTTTTAATGAGGGAGTTCCTTTTGGAACTGCTTTGTATGAAAGGTTCTTCAGGTAGAGAAGCCACAGGTGTACACCAGGTCAGCAGGAACTCTCCCTGACTGACACATGAGTGTGAGTAAATGAGTCTATTCGTTTCCTTCCGTCTGTTCATTTCCTTCCATCCATTCGTTTCCTTCCTTCCTTCCTCTCTCTCTTTCTCTCTTTTCTTCTTCCTTTCATAGCTTTATCGTGGTATAATTCCTGTTCCATTGAATGAGTTCTTTTAACCTTTAGTTCTCCCTAGGTGAAAGGGATCAGCAGCTTGAGCATTAGTCACAAAGCAGAGCACAGTTGTCCTTTGTATTCATTTGGGTTCAATCAGTTGTAGATTAAAAATTTTTGAAAGTCTTTATTAATCTGCCCAGGGATTTTTTATTGTCATTATTTCCCCAGACAATATGTAGTAACTACTATTTACATTGCATCAGGTATTAGAAGTAATCTAGAGCTGATTTAAAGTGTATGGGAGGATGTGTGGGTTGTATGCAAATACTAGGTCTTTTGTATAAGGAACTGAAACATTTACAGATTTTGGTATCTGCATGGGCTCCGGGAACTGATTTCCAGGGGATTCCAATGGATATTTCCTATATATTTCCTCACCCTACCTCAACAATAGACTACTTCCAGCCAGGCGTAGTGGCATATGCCTGTAATCCCAGCACTTGGGAGTCTGAGGCAGGAGGATCATTGCGAGTTCGAGGCCAACCTGGGCTACAAAGTGAGCTCAAGGCCAGCCTGAACTGCATCGTGAGACCCTGTCTCAAAAAGACAAAAACAAAACAAACAAACAAAAACAATAGACTACTTCAGGCAAATGTGGCATGTTTGTGAAATTCTTATTCAACTTCCATTTCTCTCCCCTGCTGTTGCTTGATACAAAGAAGGTCCAGGGATGCTTCTTTTACCACATGCATGTGTTCCAAGTAAAGTTTATTTGCTACCTGCATTTTTTTTTCTTTGAGACAGAGTCTTGCTATATAGTCCAGGCTAACCTTGAACTAATGGTGATCCTTCTGCCTCAGCCTCCTGAGTGCTGGGATTATAGGTGCGCACCACCACACCTATCTTTGCTACCTGCTTTGTAGAGGTGCTTCATTCTTTGTTTCAGATATGCACGTCTTTGCCCCTCACAGTTTAAATTTTAACTTAAGCTGGGCATGGTGGTACAGGTATATGCTTTATAATCACAGCACTTCGGGAGGCTGAGGCAGAAAGGTCTGAAGTTGAAGCCTAGCCTAAGCAACCTAGCAAGACCTTGTCTCAAACTATAAAAATGTCTGGGGATGCACCTGTGTACAGAAGCCCTAGGTCGGGGGCTGGGGAATTTAGCTCAGCAGCACAGTGCCTGCCTGGCAAGTGCAAGATCGTGAGTTCGATTCCTGGTATTGGAAGAAAAAGAAAACAAACAAAAAAACCAGAGGCCCTCTGGTTTAATCATTAGTACTTGGGGGGCAGGGGACGAGGAAGAGAAATTATTTATAGTTTTTATCACTTAAGTTTTGTTTTATTTATTTTTTTTAAGATAGAGACTCACTGTATCGCCGAGGTTGGCCTCGAACTCACAGTGATCTTACTGCTCAGCCTCCTGAGTGCAAGTGCTAGGATCACAAGCATGTGCCATCCTGCCCAGCTCTTATATTACTCTTTATTGGTTTAAGGTATATATCTTAATTTATCATTGAAATCTTAATTTCATTAACTGAAGGCAGTTCTTTTCTCCTACTCTTTTGCCTTATGCCCCCTTCCCACCTTCAACAAAATGACCAGTGTACTCTGTAAGCAAAGTAATTTGTTTGACAAGAGAGAAATGAACTCTGGAGTGGTGGCACCTAACTGTAATCTCAGCACGCAGGTGGCTAAAGGCAAAAGGATCCCTGCAAGTTTGAGGCCAGCCTGAAGTAAATAGTGAGACTCTGAAAAAAATAAAATAAAATAAATAGTGAGAAATGAATGGGTTTCATTTTCTGTATTTTATAGGAAGAAGCTCTGAAAGATTTTGAAGACTTGGCCAGAAAACTCCCATGGTCAGATCCTTTAAAAGTATGGGAAGTTAACACTTGTTTCAAGAAAAAAAAAACAAAGCGCAAAAAGATAAATCTGAATTCAAGTAAAGAGAAAATTGTGAACGGACAAGGAGACAAATTAGATGAGAGAGACAATAGAGGATTTATCGACAATGCTTTAGATTCACGTATCCTAGACTATTATGAAAATCCAGCCATCAAAGAGGAAATATCAACGTTAGTAGGTGATGACCTGGCATCTTCCAAAAATGAGACTGATGAACATTCCAAAGAAGAAACTGAGCCTCAGGTGTTAAAGTTTAGAGTCACATGCAACAGGGCAGGAGAAAAACATTGCTTTACCTCAAATGAGGCTGCAAGAGATTTTGGGGGTGCTGTTCAAGATCATTTCAAGTGGAAGGCTGACATGACTAACTTTGATGTTGAGGTGAGTGCATGTCATAGATAAGGAGGCTGTCATAGATATGGCGAATTTTCAGACTAACGCAGTATCAGGGACAGTTAAACTGGGACAGTAGGGCTAGTAGCATGAGATAAAGAACATTGGGTATGGAGGCTGATAGATCTGGATCCAATTTTACGTAACAGTGGACATGACTGTCTCTTGGCCTCTTTCAAGTGGAACCAGTACATCCATACATACCTTTAAGGTTGTACTGAAAATGAGAATACTTTTTTATCCTCAGTGTTTTTGTATTTTGAGACGGCTCTCGCTATTCAGTTCAGTGTGGTCTTGAACCACCTATGTACCCCAGGCTGGCATGCCTCAAGTGCTGGGATTACCGGTGTCTGCCACCACGCCTAGCTTCAGCCCTATTTTTTTTTATTTTAAGACAGGGTTTTGCAAAGCTGACAAGTTACCCAAACTGAGCTCTAACTTTCTATCTTTGTGCTCATCTTCTCAGAGTACAGGGGTTACAGACATGTGCCACCACCCTTGGCAAAATAATACATTTAAGGTACATATTTGTTGGAGGACCATGGCGTATGCTGAGCACTTAGTAGATGAGAGCTACTAAGACACAAGTTTTCTGATTTATAACTTAGTACTTTTTCTTCTGTATATGTACACTTTCAGCTTATAAAATTCATCCAGAATTAAAACAATTTATATGTCTTATTTATAGTTTTGGTACTAAAAAAGGTGAAGTGGATTTTTAAACCTCAACCTCAGATCAGACATTTGTGCTAATATTAGCTTTTTTTTTTTTTTTTTTTGTGCTAATATTAGCTTAATTCCCACACACAAATACTTTTAGCATGCTTCTAGTCCTTCTCACTGCCTAGGTGATTGATTGGCAGTAGTAACCTAAGTCATTAAGTCTGAGTGTTGGAAGGGCCTCTAGCGACTGTCATTGTTACCAAGAAGTCAATTTCTCTTGCTTTTAGGACACTTCATTCTGGGGCAAGTTTCGGTCTGTCTCTTTGTACCTTTTTTTTTTTTTTTTTTGGCATATTGGATCAGGAGAACAGTTCCCACTTTTTTCTACCTCATACAACTGTCATATAAAAATGAATGGATTTTTTTTTTTTTTTTTTTGGCATATTGGATCAGGAGAACAGTTCCCACTTTTTTCTACCTCATACAACTGTCATATAAAAATGAATGGACACTAACCAGAAAAGGTTTTTTGTTGTTGTTGTTGTTGTTTTTGTGGGTACCAGGAAGCAAGGACCTTGAGCTTGTCAAGCAGGTGCTGTGCTGCTGAACAATATCCCTGGCCCAACTAACTAGAAAAGTGACAGCAAGGTGGCTCAGAAATCAGGTTCTTGAGCCAAGCTGGATGAATTTTATAAGCTGAAAGTGTACATATACATCCAACCTAGATGCTGTATGACTGGGCAAGTGAGTTGCCCTTCTGCCTCAGTTTCCTTACCCATACAGGAAACCATGCTGCCCAGCTCAGAGCTGATGACTGGGTGGGGTCATGAGCATAATGTATAGAACAGTGCCTTGCATGTGGGAATGTCACAGCTGTATCTACTATTGGTAAGATCATGATGAAGAAATTTTAGGAGATTGGGGAACATTTTATTTTTATTTAGGTAAACTATAATTCAATCCAAAAAAGCCATTGTATCACAGATACTATGGTTCAAGTTGGTCTAGTTTAAAAAAACACAAAAGTATGAAACAACAGGTGATAACGCAAATGTGGTACAGTGTTAACAGCTGGTTAATCTGGTTGAAGCACGTAATTAGGAAGTGTGCCAGTGGTCTTGTAGCACTTCTATGTTTAAATTTTTTCTAAAAAACCATAAACCTTCAAATATGCTTATGTTATAAAATCTGGAGGAAAATCAGGTTGTTAGCCAGAATACTGTATAGTTGATAAAAAAATAACACACTTTAAACAAAATTGTATATCATTTTATTTATATGAAGTTTAAGAAAATGACATGACTAGTTTATAGTGGTAGCAGTCAAATTAGTGATTAACCTTTAGTGAATACTGAGCAGGAAAGAGACAAGGGAGCCTCAGGATGCTGGAAATACTCTATGTATATCATTGTTTGGGTAGTGGTTACATAGTTTTAGTTTAAGTAAGAACTCATACAGTTAAGATTTGTGTGCCTATGTGCAAAGTATACCTCAGCCAGAAAAGCTTATTTGTAAAGCCTCAAATTAAAAATCTTAGTAATAAATGCAGTGTGAACAATCCTGAAGCTATTTTCTTCTGTCTTGTTTAACTTTATCATAGGTTCTCTTGAATATCCATGATAATGAAATGGTTGTGGGCATTGCACTGACTGAGGAGAGTCTTCACCGTAGAAATATTACACATTTTGGACCTACAACTCTTAGATCAACTCTTGCTTATGGGATGCTCAGGTGAAAGAATGGGTATTTTGCTCCAGATTAAAGTAGCACCTTGCTTTGGATTTTCTCTTCCAAACACTAATTTTTTTTTCCTCTCTTTGGTATGATATTCTGTTGGAATTGAGTGGATAAAAAGTAGGATTTTTCCTATGGTGATTGTGATCAATATGTATATTAAAATTGTACCAATAAACTTAATTTTTAAAAAACTAAGACTTTTAAAAAGTAATAGGATTCTTTTTCCTATATTGAATGATTCCTTGTGGTTCTGAAAATACGTAACCAGTTTTTCTGTTTTCTTGATTTTATTTATTTATTTATTTATTTATTTATTTGGTTTTTCTCCGGTACCAGGAACCGAACTCACGACCTTGCACTTACCAGGCAGGCACTTGGCCGCTGAGCTAAATCCCCAGCCCCTGTTTTCTTGATTTTAAAATGAGAATGATAGTTTCATAGACTTCTTGAATGGAGTAGTCACATTTCTGTTTAGGAAAGATAGATAGACTATATATTGGGAGAGAACAGATTTTGCTGTGCTTCATTTTTGTGAAGTGAAGCAGGTGAAAGCAGATGTTTTCAAAGTGAGTATAATATGTAAATTAGCATAGAAAACTTTTATTCATATTTTTAAATGTTACAGCAGCCTAGGAATCATTGTGGAAATGTTCTACTTTTCAGAGTATAAGACCTAGCTTTCCATCTCCTCTGCCTTTCCCTCTTTTATAGAGGGTTTCTTTCTGCCTCCTGGGCAAGTGTATCTTCTCAGGCTTCTGATTCTGACACTGCAAAATGGGGTTTGGTGTGGGACTTAAAGGATTATTAGTAAGAATTAAATGCATAAATAAGTACAAAATAACTTATATGCAGTGCCTGGCCTGTTGTGGTAGTTAAATGATTTTATTTTCTTTCTTTCCAATCTTTGGTTTATCTTTTATCCTGCTCATCTGTGGAGTCATAGTTCAAGACAGTTGGACCATATTCAAACCAAGTAATAAAAAAACTGGGCTCCTTAAGAGCTTCAAGTCTTCATTCAGACATTTACTATCTACCATCAGGAGTTATTACAGGAGCCAGGGATACAGAGAGATTTATTTTGGGTACAAATATTAGTAACCTAACTAGTTTAGGATAAAAAAGTCATGATTATGCTTAGGTTGGGCAGTAAGCAGTCTTGCAGAATCCCCCGTGTTTCAAGAAGACCAGAAACCAGGTCTTGGAAAATCACCAGAAAGCTAGGCAGTGACTCTTTTCTGAGAGCCTGTGGGCATCTTTGTTCATCTGTGTACATGGCTGTCCTCAACTAAATTTATATGTTTCTAGTTTTGAACAGTCAGCTTGTACTTCATAGGACTTTTATCTCTTTATTCCAAATTCCCTAAAGAGAGGATTTGTGTGCCGTAGTTTCCATCACATGTCCACCTTGCTGCCCTATCAGCCATGGCTAGGAATACAGGGTTGCTTACTACCACAAGGCAGTTGCCAAGTAGTCTGTTGTGTGTTGAGGGGCAGGAACAAGGAAGTTGAGCTACACCCAAGAATCTGTCTTGTGAGGGAGATAATTACCATGTATGTGCTAAGTACTTTAATGGAGTATGAAGAGATTAGGACAAGAGAAGGAAAGAGAAAACTAGTACCCTCAGGATGGGATGCTTCATTGAAGAAGTGACACATAAGCCATCAGTTATAATCCCAACTTTGTTCCTTACTAGAGTTTTGGTCCCTGGACAGATAATATTTCACTTTACCTATAAAATAATAATAGTAGAAACTTAAGAAGATCATTAAAGAGTATTTAATGAAGGATGCATGGAAGGAGCTTAAATTCATGTATGTAAAATATTAAATGCTCAAAGTAAAGATTTTTTTTTTCTTTTTGAGATGGTCTCACTATGTAGTTCATATTAGCCTTGCATTCACTTTGTAGCCCAGACTGGCCTTGAACGAACAGTGATACACCCTGCCTCAGTCTCCTGAGTGGTAGGATTACATGTGTGTGCCACCATACCCAGCCTAGTAAAGAATTATTTTATATTGAGTTTATCTTTAAAAATTAAATAAGCCATGTTTGTTGGGACACACCTGTAATCCCAGGACTGGGGAGGTGGAGGCAGGAATATGACATGAGTGCCTGACCTATGTAGTGAGTTTAAGACCAGCTGGTAACACAAAGCCAAAATCCTGTCTCACAAAAAAAAAAAAAAGAAAAGAAAAGGAGTATTGAATGTCTAATTGCCAATGAACTTATTTTGGTACATATTTTACCTGAGACATGTTTGAGTTTTTTTATTTTAATTTTTATTTTTTATTATGTTTTAAAAATTTTTTATTTTTGGTACTAGAAAATGAACTCAGGACTTTGCATTTGCCAGGCAGGCACTTGTGCCACTGAGCTATAGCCTTGGCCCTGTTTGAGTTTTTTAATGTTATCATACAGGTTTATATATAAATCAACACTTTTTAAAAATGTGTGTGTATGTGCATGTATGCTAGCATGTGTACACACATGCATATTGTCAAAGGTCTGGAAGTAAAATGAGATTTCAGGTTATGTGTGTGTGTGTGTGTGTGTGTATATATATATATGTAATAAAAATTTTTCTTTCCAAGTGCTAAGTCGTAGAGCCAACATGTAATTACAGATTTATTTTTAAGATGACTGTAGACAGGTGTTCTTTCATGCTAGTTTGATAAATCCTTGAACTTATAGCTTTAGGAATCATCATTATGGAAGCCTTAGCTTTTGGATGACATATATATTGACTGTTTTTTGGGTTTTTTTCTCCAGGCTCTGTGCACCTCAACCTACTGATATAATAGTTGACCCAATGTGTGGAACAGGGGCAATACCAATAGAGGTAATACCTTTCCATTAGTTTCTGTTTTGTGTTTTTGAGACAGAGCCTGGCTATGTAGTTCAGGCTGGCATTGAACTCACTATGTAGCCCAAGCTAGCCTTGAACTCAGGCAATCCTGTAATCAAGTGCTGGGATTACATGCTCATGCTACCACATCCAGCTTATATTAGTTTTTAAATAAGCTTGTAGCTAGAGTCACACTGATCTAGACCTAATGGACAAATTAGACATAAGGAAACCATCAAGATTAAGTCAGCGGACCCAAGAGTTTTAAAAGAATTACAATAGTAAAGTTACTACTTTGGTGCAAAGAATATAATCATGTATTTCAAATGGCCAAGTGTGATAGGACTAGATAGTGATTACTCATCTGATTAAGAGGAAGGTGAACCAGATGTGGTGGCACATGCCTGTAATCCCAGCACACAGGAAGCTGAGGCAGGAGGATCACTGCAAGTTTGAGACCAGCCTGGACTACAAAGTGAGGTCAAGGCCATTCCAGAACTGCATATCGAGACCCTGTCTCAAAAAGACCAAAAAAAAAAAAGTGAGGATGAAGATTATAAACTGGTAAGTCTGTTTTCTGTATTAGGTAAACCATTAAACTGAACAGGAAAGGCTAATTGAAGGCAGAAGCATAAACTGAAGGAAGGTGGCTTTTTATCTTTGTATAATGAGAAAGTTTTGTTTTTTTTTTTTTAATCTTTTTTTTTTTAAACTTTTTTTCCAGTACCAGGAATTGAACACATGACCTTGCGCTTGCCAGGCAGGCATTGTGCCACTGAGCTAAATCCCCAGCCATGAGAAAGTTTTTAATGTGTTTAGGTTCCTAGGGGGAGGGAATATATTTAAAAGGGAAGAATCACTGAAGGTATAGTCAGTGATAGAGCACTTGACTACCTTGTGCAAGGCCCTGAACAATCCCAACACTATAAAAAAAGGAAAACGTAAGTGTTATTTAGATTTTTTAAAAAGTTGATAAGGCTGTATACCAAGTGCTGTTCAGTAGTGTTCAAAATTACTATGATATTGAAAGGACTCATAAAACCTGCATAAAGCAAAGCAAGAAATGGAAGGATATTTTCTAAGTAGAGAATATTTAGTAATAGAATTTTAGTGAATTAGTATGTGTGCATATAGAAATTACTTAGAAGAAAGAACTCAGTAAAATCACTTAAATTTAGATGAAACATAACAGGTTCTTCAATATGGTATACAAAAAGCTAGTGGGAAAAAGCTGTAGGGAGATCCCACAGATTCTGTATGTAGGCAGAAACTGGACAAATGAGCAAGTCCATAGCAACCCAGGAAGAAAAAAAATCCAGACTGTAATTAGAAAATGACATCTGCGATCTGGAAGTTCAAAATCCAAGAAGGAAACTATAGTTTACATGACTGTTACATTCTGCTAGTGACAGAAGTCACTTTACCTACAGATACCCAAACAGAGAAAACCCAGTTGTAGTTAAAGACAACTGTGGGATAAAGCAGTGCTCTTCTCTAACACCAAACTGTGATATGTCTGTCAAACATCAGATAAGGCCACTGGATGTCAAGAAATAAACAACAGAGCTAAAGAACAGAATAAAAAAGATTCCGTTTTTTTTTGTTTTTTTTTTTTTTGAGACAGGGTCTTGCTATGTAGTTCAGGCTGGCCTTGAACTCACCTTGTAACTCAGGTTGGCCTTGAACTCATGATGGTCCTCCTGCCTCAGCCTCCTGAGTGCTGGGATTACAGGTAGGTGCCACCATGCCTGGCAATAATTTTGGCTTGTTTTGTTTTATTTTTTTTTTTTATTTTTGAGACAGGGTCTTGCTATGTAGTTCAGGCTGGCCTCGAACTTGCAGGATCCTCCTGCGTCAGCTTTCTGAGTGCTGGGATTACAGGCATGCACTGCCAAACCCAGTCCAAAGATACCTTTTACAAAAAAAGTTTGAGCTGTTTCTATGTAAAAGCAGACAGCTGGGCATGGTGGCACACACTTGTAACCCCAGCACTCAGGTGGTTGAGGCAGGAGGATCTCTGCAAGTTCGAGGCCAACCTGGACTGCATAGTGAAACCCTGTGTCAAAAAGCCAAAAAAAAAAAAAAAAAACCAAACCAAAAGGAGACCTGAGGGCGCCAATATAAGAAAACCTAAACTGCTATATGGTCAAAATGAATAAAATTGTGAAAGAAATTAACAGGACATATATGTAGATTTATTTCTTTTAAAACTTGGAGATGCTATAAATCCATGTCCTTTTGAGGCAGAAAATCTAAATAGGTGTTAAAAAGAATGTTGGGAAGTCAGAATCCTGTGAAGAGACTTACGTCAAACATGTGGTTTCCTTCTCCATTTCTGCTCAGCCAAATTTTGATGTCCCTTTTATATAGTTCCTGCAGGATTATAGACTGCATATGTCATCACCCTCTCGTCTGGGCAAAGTAAAAAGTTAGGAAGTGTTGTATTCATTGATGGGAGGTGTATTGAAGGTGGTGTTCATTACTCATCCCTAAGCAGAGTAGAACCTTTCTTTGCTTTCGTGTCAGAAACTTTTGGTTAACTTGCACAAAACATTGTTCAGGCCGATGGTACTATGTCACCTCATTTCATAAGTGAAATGTGACAGCCTTGTATTTATGTTCTGTTCCTTACAAGATTTTGATATAAAACTACAAAATCCTTTCAGGGATATGGCAGTTTATCATTCAGAAGTCTGGCATACAAAGGAAATGACTTCTCATTTTGAGATGGTCAGGTATTCCAACAGATCTGATTATATAAATTCACAATCCAAAAAGGTATAGTTATGTCAGTTTTACTTGGTTTTGTTTTTTGTTTTGCTTTGTTTTAGACAGGGTCTTGCTATGTAATTTAGGCTGGCCTGGACTCACTGTGTAGCCCAGGCTGGCTTGAACTAGTGGCGATCCTCCTGCCACAGCCTTCTGAATATTGGAATTACAGGCATGAGCTACCATGTCTGGCTGGTTAATTTTTTAAACTATGTTTAGTCAGAGACTGTTACACCTTCTGTATGTTAGACACTGTTAAGTGTGGGATTGAATAAAATACCAGAGTTGTTCAGCAGGAGTTCCTAGGTTAGTTGGGAGGCAAGCATGTATGAACATAATTAAAATTGGAACAAGTACAGTGGCAGAAGTATGTATAGAGTACTTTTAAGAGGCAGATGAAAGACAGCTTGAAGAGTTGAAGTTGATGTTACGGAGGGTATAGATGTTCAAGCTGTGTATTAATCACCTTTCAGATACTGGAACAAAATACCCAACACCCACAACTTAAAGATTTATTTAGCTTATGATTGCAGAGGTTTCAGTCCATGGTTGGCTGGTTCCATTGCTGTGGGTCTGAGGTGAAGTAGAACATCATGGTGGAAATGCATGGTTAGCAAAGCTGCTTGCTTTATGGCAGCCAGGAAGCAGAGAGTTTGGGAAGATACCAGATAGGAAGGTCAGATATAGTCCCACAGTCACACCCCCTTGATACACATCAGCTAGGCCCACCTTTTTTATTATTATTATTATTTTAAAGAGAAAAGAACAAAAACAAAATAACAAAACAACACAAAAACTATAAAAATGTTACAGAATTTCAAAACAAGATGATAGGAAATCATCAGTGGTTGTATTACTTACTGTGATCCTTAAAGTAATTTAGGCCCCATCTTTGAGTAGCCCATTTAACTATGCCCTCACAGTCCAACACCTCTCTAGGAATCTCTTAACCCCCATAAGTTGACAGTCAAGCTGGGTTTTGAAAGATGGGCAGGAGTCCAGCAGGCAGAGAAGGCATTTCCAACAAAGGCAGTTGCAAAGTTGACAACACTATATTGTTTTGTCACTTTCGAACAGAGCACTGGATTGATTATCTTACAACTGACTGAAATAACTTTCTCAATTTTCTGTAGCTTGTTATTTGTGTTTCTAATATATTCTCTTGTCTTTTAGGGGGCTACTGAATGGTCTAACTGTTACCATATTGCTGGTGATAATAGTCCACTGGCTGTAAAAAGAGCAGCTAATAACATCTCATCTTTATTGACTAAGAGCCAAGTTAAAGAAGGGTAAAATTTAAAATCTTTTATATCTTATTTTAGACTTAGGGAATCACTTTTCATATTGATTCTATGTTAATAACCTCAGTGTATTGTGACATTATAGCCAAGAGGAAGGTAGTGTGAGACTTCTTTAAATTTTAAATTTATTAGCCAGGCATTGTGGCGCACGCCTGTAATCCCAGCACTCAGGAGGCTGAGGCAGGAGGATTGTTGCAAGTTTGAGACCAGCCTGGGCTACAAAGTGAGCTCAAGGCCAGCCTGAACTGCATAGCAAGACCCTGTCAAAAAAAAATAAGACAAAAAACATTTTTTTCAATTTATCGAAAATAATTTATATTTTTAAAATACTTAAATTTCCTCATGCTATGGTGACTTTTTCTGCTTTCATTTTTCCTTTCCATTTTTGCGGTATTGAGGATTGAACCCAGTACACTGAGCTACATCCCTATCCCCTTCTCCCCCATCTCCTGCCCCAGTCTTTTTTTAATTTTTCATTTTGAGATAAGGTTTCACTAAGTCACCAAATTGCCTAGGTTTGTGATCCTTATGCCTCAGCCCTACCAACAGGCATATACCACCACACTTGGCTCTTTCTCTTTCTTTCCTTATTCATATCTTTTCCTCAAAATTGTGAAGGACTATTGTATAAATCAATTTTATTGATTAGATTGATTAATACTGGGGTAGGTTTATTCTGATTTTATAAATTTTTAAGCCCTTTCTGTGTTTTTACAGTATTTCTTATAACTGCATAATATTCCATTATATATATATAGAAATGCTTCAATTTGTTTAGTCTGTTTCCATTATTTCACACTTAAAAGAATCTGAGTTGAAAGAGACCTGAAATCTATTCCCATGATTGCTGAATGTCGTATAAGAGTGTATCTCTATTTGCTCTACTTCTGTAGGCTATTTTGTGTTGCATTAGTAGAGTGCCTTTTTTTTTGGTGGTACCGGGGATCAAACCCACAACTTTTCTACTGAGTTCCATCCCCAGGTGTTTTGTTTTAGAAATTTTCTTTTTGAAACAAGATCTCACTATATAATTCAGGATGGCCTCGAACTCACTCTGTAGCCCAGGCTGGGCTCAAACTCACAGTCGTCCTCCTGCCTCAGCCTCCTGTGTGCTGGGATTTCAGGCATGCACCACCACAGCCAGCATCTCTGGGTGTTTTTATTGTTTACTTTGAGACAAGGTCTTAATAAATTGCCCAGGCAGGACATGCCCTCCCAAAATGCTGGGATTGCTGTTGTGTGCCACTATGCCTGGCTAACCCTTTCTTTCAGAAATAAAAACTCTCCTTGTACCTTTCACAGATTTATTTTTATTCTCCCACTTCATAAAGAAAAGAAATCTTTGTTTCACATGATGATCAAAATTAGCTATTTGGCCAGGCATGGTGGCACAGTACATCCCAGTACTCAGGAGGCTAAAGCAGGAACATTACCATGAGTTAGAAGTTAGCTGGACTACATAGTAAGTTCAAGGTCAGCCTAAATTACAGAGTGAGACCCTGTCTCAAAAAGAAAAAAAAAAACAGGAGCTATTTTAAGGCTACCCTCCCCCCAATAAAGTACACAAATATCAGTCTTCCCTTTTCCAGGCAAAATATGCAAAGGGTCTTAAATCATCCTCTCCCATGGAGTTAAATTATTTCTCATAAAGCTATGAAACCCAGCATTAAGGTACAAGCCTGGTTGGTTCCTGAAAAGGGCTGTCTTTCTATACCATAGGCCTTTGATACTACATTTTGGAAATCCATCAGTGCCTGGGTATATGTGTTGTCCATCCTTTTGACTTACATATTGTAGTGTCTCAAGTGCTAGCCCACTACAAATTCTATTTGAGGACACTTGTGTTAGCCTCTCTCTGCGAGTCTTTGGGGACAACCGTACACTAAGTATTGTGGCTTAGTGTACATTTCTTATCAGAAGCTCCATCATAAGCCCACATCTCCGGTTTCCTGAGTAGTCCTTTATTCTTTTCTGGTTTTTTTCTTTTCTTTTTTTTTGATACAGAGTCTCATTGTGTAGTTCAGACTGGCCTTGAGGGCTGGGGATTTAGCTCAGTGGCACAGCACCTGCCTGGCAAGCACCAGGTTATGAGTTCGATTTCCGGTACGGGGGCGGGGGGGTTGGGAACAGACTGGCCTTGAACTCGGTGATTCTCCTGCCTCAGTCTCCTGAGTGCTGGGATTATAGGCATATGTCAGGCTCAACATCCTGGTAGTGGTCAACAGATTTGTTGAGTTGTACAGATGCACCACATACTGAATACACAGCACAGGAAGTCATTTGATCCACAGTTGGCCTTAGCGGATCCAGAAACAACCATCTCTTTAATACTGTGAGGCTTACGTTTGTAAATCAGTTGCTTTTTTTTTTTAATGTTTACTTTAAATATTCATGTTTTTCATACTTGGTACTCATGATCCTATTTTATGTCTATAATACTGTTTGTGCCCTTACCTTCACTGATTTTTTCCATTGAAACACTGGAAAGTTCTCTTGCAGTTGTTACAGGCATGATTTTTCTCAATTTGTTTTCCTAAACTGTATGATACAGATGTCAACATCTTTTTTTAGATAGTTTCTCAACTATGCTGGCTTCGAACTTGTAGCAATCCTCCTGCCTCAGCCTCCCAAGTGCTGGGAATACAAGTGTGCACTGCCACGCTGCATGTGAACATCTTTTGAAAATCAATCTAACGCATTCTTTAAATTTATATGTAGCTTTTCCATTTCAGTCGTTGTACTAGTTTTATCTCATGAATATAAAGTTCCTTCCTACATGTCACTTTTAAGATTCTGATCAGTTGGTGATGTTCTTACTATGATTCATAGCATTGTACTTCGCTGTACCAGTCCCTTTGGAGAAAAATTTTTTTAAAAACTTCATATTTCAGAATATGTCAAGCACCTTTTCCTTGTCCCTGCAGCAAATCCTGCTGGGGCTTGCCCATTGATGCTGTTCAGTGGGATAGCTGCAATCTTCCACTGAGAACTGGCTCTGTGGATATCATTGTAACAGATATGCCATTTGGAAAAAGGTATGCATTTTTTTTTTTTTTTTAAATAAGTTTTCCTTAACCTGTTGTTCTGGTACTTACCTTCTAAATATTATTTGTATGTTTAAAAAAAAACAGTACATAGAAAAAGATCTTGTTCCTTTTAACAGACTTCGTGGAACTGTTGTGGTTGTGGTTTGTTTGGAGTTTTTTTTTGAGACAGGTTCTTGCTCTGTAGCCCAGGCTAGCACCAAACTCAGGGCAATGCTCCTGCCTCAGCATCCCAAGTGCTGGGATTACAGGCATGCACTACCATGCCCAGTTGAACTGTTGTTTTTTTTACTGAACAGTGTTTGCTGTTTTGTGTCTTGCTGTGTAGTTCATGCTGACCTTGAACTCACTTCATAACCCAGATTGGTCTCAAGTTGTCTCAGCCTCTTGGTGCTACCACCATGCTTGGCTTTTTCTGAACAGTTGTTAACAGTCATGGTAGACTCATTCATTTTGTTTCTTCTGAGAATTGAGGAATATTTTAACTATATTTTGATTACAACCATTACAGGAGGAAGGTTCTTTTTGTGATTAACTGTAATTCACTTCCTAGTTCAATTATGTAATCATAGCACAAATAAAAACACTGAGGAAGACTTGATTCTGATTCTCAGGATAAATTGTTTTCTAAGCATTGGTTGATTATACTCATTAATACAAGCTATAGTTGTCAAAAAATTGATTTTGACAAAATTCTGAAGTTTATTCTCATAGCTTATTCTGTTCATATAATGGCCAAGCTCTGGCTTTTTTTTGTGCCTTGGGATGCATGAATGTTTGTTCTCATTTAATATAATCTTAGATATTTATCTTTTGCAACAGTCAGTAGTTGACTTATCAGACTTTGTTTTATAGGATGGGCTCCAAAAAGAGAAACTGGAATCTTTATCCAGCTTGCCTGCGGGAGATGAGCCGTGTCTGTAGACCTGGGACAGGCCGAGCTGTACTTCTTACCCAGGACAAGAAGTGCTTTGCTAAGGTGCTGAACATTAGCTCAAAATCTGTCTGTAGCAATTTCAGGATCTTTTTATTTAGACTTGGAGGTACTCATTTTAGTAGGTGGTGTTTTCTTTTCCCCATATTTCCTAACCGGAAGCTAAGATCCCCGGATTGTTTATAAGCAGATTGTCAGCCTGTTTCTTTGCTTTTTTTGTGTGTACACAGGCATTATCTGGAATGGGACATGTATGGCGAAAGGTACATACAGTCTGGGTGAATATCGGGGGTCTTCATGCTGCAGTTTATCTTCTGAAACGAACACCTCAAGCTTTTGTTCACTGTTCAGAGCAAGATGGACAAAGAGGGACACCTTGGTAATACAAACAATGATGGTTAGTAGTTTTTGTACTTCCCAACACTGGAAATGTCAGCATGAAGATCTTGCTTTGAGAGAATATTAACAGAAATGCAGTCTGCAGTATTTGAACTGGCCCAAAGCTCTTCACCTTGGGTAGCAAAAGATATGACTATAATGTGATGTAATTTAAAGGTTTGAGAAAGCAGAGGCTTTCAGTAGAATTCTTTTGAGGGTGTGGCTGGCAGTTAGCTTATCTGCCACCCACCCACCCACTAGGGATTGAATGAAGGACCTTGGTACTGAACCATCTTCCCCATCCCTTTATTCTACAGTACTGGGGATTAAAACCAAGGCCTTCACATTGGAGTACACCCCCAGCCCTTTCTATTCTGTTTTTATTTTTGATGCTGTGTCTTAAATTGCTGAGGCTACACTTCAACTTGTGGTCCTCTTGCCTAATCCTCCATGTGAATAATTTCTTTAAAATGCTTTACTGGTGATAAAGCTCACTAAAATGCTCTGAGGTGTAGTTTTAGAACATTTTATTTCCAGGCTTTATATTGCGTTTTCTGTTGTGTCAAGTGGAAAGGCACCTTGACCTATGTAAAAAGCGGAGAACATAGTCCTAAGATCTTAGGCCACTTCACATTGCCTATGCAGCTTTGCTCTTTATAACTGAAGTTCTCTTTATCTCACCCTCAAAAAATAAGGCACTATTTTGTGATGTTTTTGCCCCATGACAAGATGAAGTTTTACAAGGTCTACAGAAAAACTTAACATCTGCCTTAAAAATTAAAATTTGCATCTCTTATTCAGATTAACACAGATTTAAAACAGGACTAAGATTTTTGAAAGAGATTATAAATACTGTTACTAATACAGGACATTTCTGTTTGTAAAGAATAGCAGAAACATTGGTAGATGAGGTATGCAACCAATAAGCCAAGTAGACTTTTCTTCCAGTATATAAAGGCATGTGTTTTGAAATACAAGCATGAACCTGTCAGAACTTTTTTTTGTTGGCAAAAGATGAGAAAAACACTGATAATCTTTGAATGAAAACTTAATTTGGGCCAGGTATGGTGGTACATGCCTATAATCCCAACACTTGGGAGGCCGAGTCAGTAAGATCACCATGAGTTTGAGGCCAGCCTGGGCTACAAAGTGAGTTCAAGGCCAGCCTCAACTGCATAGTGAAACCCTGTCTCAAAAAGACCAAAAACAAAACAAAAGCAACTTAATTTGGGAGTCATGTAAGTTTGTTACTTCTGCCTGCTCATTGTTCACATTTAGTTGCTTTTTCAGTGGTATCAAGTCCTTCTTCATATAATGAAATAACCTCAATATTTAGTCTTTGTAAAATGGTGCTTCCCTGGGAAAGTTGTGGAGGTTTTATGTGGAATTCATTGTAGTATTGAGTTGATTCTTGGCTGCACTGTTTAGGTTTTCTGTGTCATGCTAATAATAGTACGCCAGTCACACTTTTTGTCTCCATCAGAATAAAAGGAAACAGTACTTCTAAGAGTTCACATTGCTGGGGATATAGCTCAGCAGCACAGTGCCCACCTGGCAAGTGCAAGGTTTTGAGTTCAATTCCTGGTACCAAAAAAAAAAAAGAGTACACATTGGCAGCATAATCAGCAATCCTAATCTGGTTTCATTCAGATTTACCCCCCACACTTAAGAATGAACTGAATATAAGACATTTATAAAACTTTAATAACCTAGACTGGTGTTTTCACTTTAATTTTTAAAGTTGGATGTTTTTACTTTTATCAGCATTCACAGCTGCATTATTTATGAGTTGTACAAAAACAACTTTTCACCTGTGACACATGAAACCATTTAAACCTCAGACTAAATAAGGGCTGGTGAGCAGTCTATAAAATCAAAAGTACAAGGACCATGGCTACCAACTGCGCTGGCATTGTACTTACCACACAGTAGGCATTCAGTATTTGCAAAACAAGTGAACTAATGCTTCTACATATTAACATGGATTTTGGTACAGAAGTACATCAGTTTTGTGCTTCAGTCATCACAGCTTTAATTCTATTAAATACTGCAATAAAAACATCACAGACTGATTCAAGATGCTTCATATAGGTAGTAGGCATCTCCTTCCCAGTATCTTGTGCTGACAGTGAATAGAGTAGGAAATGGGTATGAGAAAGATTCAAAAGACCTGCAGTTGAGTTACTGATTAACCATGAAGTGGCCTGGGTCACAGGAATGTGAAAAGACAGGGAAGAGAATCTGTTACTGGGAATGAGTCAGTATTTTGGAGGGCAAAGATGCTGAAAACTAGGAAAAATTTTACAAGTCTAATGAGAGGAGTTACCTAGGAAAAATTTTACAAATCTAACGAGAAGAGTTAGCTCTGGATAACACTGCACTAGAATAGTTAAAAAGGGAAGGATTCATTACATTCTTTTAAAATGGTAATAGGCTTTCAGAAAACTTTGCCAGAACTGTAGGCCCCAACTTGCTAATGGCTCAGGTGTCCACTGCAAGGACCAAAACACAGTCTGAAGACTAATAAAAATATTGTGAAATGTCTGTGAAGTACCTAATGTACAGTAAATCCTGTGAGTGCTTAATAGGCAAAGAATGGAAATATCCATCCTCAGGGTAGCCTTTTCCAAGATGTTTTATGTGAAGGTAAGTGGTAGAATGGTCAAAGTGTGAAAATTCTAGCCAGTGTAATTACTAGACTTTAGTACTTTTTAAATTCCGAACAAACACCAGTCTGCATGGTGTGTAGTTTGAAAAACTATCATTCTTTGTAACAGGCTTACCATGTCACCATGCTAACATGTTTGCTAATCAGTGAAGTTATAAGCTGCTCAGTGATAGATTTATGCTAAAGGAATTCTTACTAGAAAAGTTAATGATATTTTAGTTTTTCTCAAGTCTTCAGTTCTAATGTACCTAAAATATGTGATTTTCTCCACAAAAATCTTCCAGTCCCAGCATGCCCATTATTATCCTATTATCCAGGCATCTGAATGTTTACCATGTGTGCGCATTATGCTAGGCCAACTTTTTTTTTTGTTTTGGTTGAGGTGGTTTCACTGTGTAGCTCAGGCAAACCTCCAATTTGTGGCCATCCTCCTGCCTTAGCCCCCTAAATGCAGGTATGTACCATACCCGGCAAATGTATCATAAAAGTGGTGCTCTGAGAAAAGTTAATTCTGTTAGCAACTCTATTATTTGTATCTTAGCCATTACCCTAAGTACTATATACAAACTTCTCATCACATTAAAAAGCAAGTACTCAGGGATCCACATTTAACAAAATAATTTTCATGTTTTCAGAAGACCATTCTTACATGAAACTGGCCTTTTCTTGCAGTTTATACTACAAATGTGTGGCAATGAAAAATGATAGTTTGTGCTGCTTCTTTAATTTGTATAAGGTGCCTACATTTTTACCCACTATTGCTTTTTCACCATCAGTACAAATGTCAACATATAATTGTTCAGGGTGCATCGTAAGATTAAAAAGTCATTCCACATTTTGGCAATTTCAGGACATGTGTTTATTGTCAAGCATTTACATAGAGTATCTTTGATTAGTTGATGCCCAGCAAATACAAGCAACAGTATAGTAATGGGTACAGCCATGTTTTTTTGTATATTTATCGATTTGTAAGGTGTAATACACTGGATTTCATGCCTGTACACAAATCTTCAACTTGATGAGTTGCTCTAATATTCAAAGAGGAACTCTTTCTTGCTTTTGTCTGACATACATTTCAGCAATATGATCTGTATGGCTTTTTAGTTTCTCAGCTATCATCTGCCTTTCTCCCACCAATACAATGCAGTGATTTACCCTTTAAAATATGTAGTTTTTCATTTCTAGTTTGAAACCTCTTTTTTTCTTTCTTTAAGGAGCATAACACATCTGCATTTAAAATATTCAGTATCTTTTTTTTAAAAAAAAATGATTGGTTTCAAAATGATTTCACAACATAGGTGGCACTGACACTATTCAAAATACTCTATTGCATAAGGCATGCTATTCTGAAGTATCTCTAAATCCAAACAAAACTTGTTAGTTATCTTTGTTCAGTTCTTCCAGGTCAATCATGTAAAGCATTCTTAAAGATGATGTAAGCTGTGGCTTAAACAAAAAATAGCTTTTGTTTTTCAAGCCAATAAACTATTCTTACATTTATTTATTTATTTTTTTTTTCTTACATTTATTTTAAAATAAAGTTTTAAAACTCTACAGTGTTGTACTTTTAATGTCTGGAAATTTGAGAAAAATATTAACACATTATTATATAAGACAATAAAATGTACTACTTTCATTTATGCTTAAGCACAAGGAAAACTGCAAGATATTTAGAATAACTGCATGACATCCAGGTAGCAAAGACTATCTAAAAGGTGAGTTAATTTCTAAGAACACATTCATACCTAAAGCTACCTGCCACCTTAGAAAATTCGAGACTATGTAGCATCATTCATTAACATCAGTGCCAGTGTTATCACACATTATATATCCTCTGCATACATTTGAGAATGAACTTAAAAAGTCATGTTACCTTAGTATTATGCAAATACCAAGTGGGCATGCTGGCATACTCCTGTCATCACAGCACTCAGGAGGCAGAGGCAGAAGGATCATGGAGAGTTCAAGGACAGCCCAAACTACATAGCAAGACATGATCCCCCTTTAAAAAACCCCAGCAGTTTTGACTACAGACCTCACTGTGCTGAGGCATCAGGGATACAGCCATAAACAAGCACTGTGCTGCCCTCAAGGAGTAACCTAAAGTTTAAGAATAAATTACACCATTAATATCAATTATGAGAAGAGCTATGACAGCATTCAAGGGGAACCAAATACACTAGGGGTGAGGGCATGGATTTGACATATGGCTCTTTTCTCAGACTGCTATTTGGTATGTTTAAAATATTTTAATTTTCTATTATGACGACCATTACCTGTACCACATTTCTTTAATATGGCTCAGTGGCACAGAGCAACTCAGTGGGGCTATCTCAAAAAGGGCTGGGAATATAACTCCATGTGAAGACCCTGTGGGGCGGGGGGTGGCGCTCATTAAATGGTCTCTACATACAAATTTTGCTATCCCAACCAATCACCCTGTATTCCATTGCCAGATTAAATTTCCTGTATGTGTCCCTCAAGGGCTAGAGATATAGCTGGAGCTCAGTATATTGCACTTGCCTAACATCTGAGAAGCGCTATATTCAAACCCCACACTAGAGGTAAAAATAATTTCATGGTTTTTTGTGTGTGTCTTTTTTTTTTTTTTTTTTTTTTGAGACAAGGTCTCGCTGTGCAGTTCAGACTGGCCTTGAGTTCACTTTGTAGCCCAGACTGGCCTCAAACTCGCAACGCTCCTCTCCTGCTTCAGTCTCCTGAGTGCTGGCATTACAGGCATGCACCACCATGCCCGGCAATGTTCATGTTTTATGTAAAGACCACACAAAATATACTGGTGAAGAATTTAGCATACTACACAAAAGGCATTCAAAGATAGGTTAATCTGTTCTGACTTACCTATGTTCACATTAGCTATTCCCTATACTGCACGAGAACACATTGCCCTGCATTTATTTGCTATAGTAAGTAAAATTCTAGTGAAGGACTAAAGGTCTAACAAGAAAAGACTACAAAGACTGCTGACTGAATTGACCACAATCCATACAGTAGAAGTAGGATTAGTTAAGTGATAATATAGCCAGTTCTAGAAACATAATCTGAAAATGTATTCCTGTTGTCAACAGAAAAGGCAAATTTAAACTTTAAAGGTCAATGGTGACTATGCAATTAGGGAAAAAAGCTGAAAAGGATTATTAAACATAATCATGGTGGGCCAGAAATAGTCTCTGCAGTCACTAAGACGACACATTGTGTAACAAAGTAGGAATAATTCATCAGCTTCAATCCTGGCCCAGATAAATCTAGATATGGACTGCATGCTCACTAGTAAATTTCATAATCCAGTTTCTTCCTTCATTACAAATAAAAAAAAAAATCTTCTAAAGAAGTTATGTCTTCTAATACAAACTAGTAAACAAAAATCAAGAATTGCTGATGGGCATGGTGGCACACACCTGTAATCCCAGCACTTGGAAGGCTGAGGTGGGAGGATCGCTTCACATTTGAGGCCAGCCTGAACTGCATAGCGAAACCCTGTCTCAAAATAAAAAGCAAGCTCAAAAACAACAACAACAAAAAAACACCACAAACTCAACCCGCAAAATCAAATAGCAAACTCCTAGATTTGTCTCCTAATGAAGTGCTCTACAACTGAGATTAGTGGCCACTGGGCCATTTGTAATGTCAGCACTTGGGAGGCTGAGGCAAGAGGGTCACTTTGAGTTGGAGGCCAGCCTGAGGTACAAAGTGAGTTCAAGGCAGCTTTAACGGTATAGCAAACCCTGTCTCAAAAAAGTAGAGACTGGCCCAAAACAAACCATCTTTACCCTTGTGATACTGATCCCTATCATATTCTAGATTAAGTTTCTAGCCACAACCATATAATTATACCACTCTTCCATTCATACAAGATGGAAAAACCTCATCTAGTTCAAATTTTCCAAATTAAAAACTCATAAGCTCTCACAAAACCTTCAACTTTCTCAGTCAAGTGTTTAACAAGTTTTTGTCTCAGAAGTATAGGAAATAGGCGCTACTTTAAAAGGAGGTAAGTAGGTGGTTTTATTTCAATCCAAAGCAAGCACAAGAAGAGGATAGCTACATGGTTAGTACAGGAAACCTAGGAGCTGAATGGTGAACAAATGTATTCAGACCAGGTGGCATCAGTTTCCTCTGTGAATAGATTATGAGACTTAACCTTGCATGACCCTAAAATTTCTGCAGAAAATGAGATGTCTATGTTTGGTGGTCTTAAGCTATTATGTGAAAAACCAGTTTCACAAGTCAGTAAAAGTAACATTTACTGCATTCCCAACTCTGCTTAGGCACTGGGGAATCAAAATGAAACACAAAAATATTTGGTAAACTTTTCTTGTTCAAAAGAATATTTGAGTATCCCTTTTAAAGAAAAAAATCACATGACCTGCAAGTTTCCAAAAGTATTAGTTACTACCCTGCTTTTCAAAATGTTTTATTTTTATTATTATTAGAGGAAAAGTAAACAGTTCAGGTGAAAAAGAATTGAAGGACAAGATAGATGGGGCATATAGTATCCTTGAGAACTGTGTGAAGTTCTAATCATTTTTGGCCCGTCAGTACGTTTATGTAAGCCCTTTAGCAATCTCCAGTAAATGAATGAATATTCCAGCCTGCTACCTTAGAATTCAACATTTCTGGGTGTAGGGCTGGGGAATCTGTATTAAATAGCAAGGCAACTGTGCCTGTATGGAAGGTCTGAACACCATTACCTTAAGTGTGGAGGATGCCTGAGAAGCAAAGCCCTTGGAGACATGCATATATGAAAACTGTCTGTGCATTGCTAATTGGAGGCCTCTGTGCCTGGTATGGTTACAAAGTTTCTTTTCCCTGTGCACTGTGCCTCCACTTACACACCCCTCCGATTGATACCAATAAAAGCCATAGGGTTTTGGAGAAGAGGCTTTTTGTTCTAGAAAGAACATTGGGTCATCCCATGGCTCAACTGCAGAACTTTTATCTTTTGCATCCTCGTGACATATTGCCTGGTGGGTTAGACTGATACCCTCAGCGTGGGTGCTGGTACTACAGAGCTACTATTCTAAGGTTTTTTTTAAAAATGAAAACCTGAATGACTGAAATTTAGAGCTGGGCTAGCCCACTAACATCAGATATAGTGCTGTTTCTTATTAAATTTACTTGACTTTGGATTATGAATTCCATTTATAGTTTAATGAAAATCACCTTACTAAGTTTTGAAATCTAAACTAAATGCTTGTTTTTTTCATTATACTGTTATCCGAGGCAGGTTTGTTTTTAGTAATGGTCTGTTTTAGCTTCCAGCTAAGTACAGCTGAAATACAGAAAAGGAGGCTAGGGGTACTGACAGGACATGTTCATACTAAAGCCCTCCTGGGTATAGCTCAAGCTCAACAAGTGTTAGGCATGGCCATTTATTCATCTCCATTCCACCCTACAGAGGTGTGCAGTCAATCCGTGGGGAGCCTGGCACACCACGTTTCTGGTGATGAGGGTAAAAAGAGAAAAGTGAGAAGTAAGGTATTTGATGGTATTTGTTTTAATACCAGATCTCATTCAGTGAGAGAGCTGTCCCCCAAGTTTGATTCAAGCTATCATTCAATTCCAGTATGGATCCATTCCAGGAATCCAGAAAATTGGAATGTTCATTTCCCCACTAGGATCTCAAGGCAAATTCATGACATTCATTGGACTCTGAGTCATCTTTGGGTTCCCAATGGGGCCTTCCTCATCCATCCCTTAAACTCAAACAAGTGGTTACACAGGGGCATATTGAGGACACCTAGGAGAACCTCTGACCCACTTAAGTGAGAAAAGCAGTATGCTGCTTTGAGGATTAAGAGACCTTCCCTGAGGGAGTTCTTTTCCAGTTGGGGAACTTGGATCTGGGACCCCACCCACTCAGAATGTTCTCACTGTGTAAGGTATAATACCTAGATATTTTCTTCAGTTTTTTGTTTTGTTTTGTTTTGTTTTTTTGGTCTTTTTGAGACAGGATCTTGCTAAGCAGTACAGGCTGGCCTCGAGCTCACTTTGCAGCCCAGATTGGTCTTGAACTCACAATGATTCTCCCGCCTCAGCCTCTGAGTGCTGGGATTATAAGCCTGCACCACCACACCTAGCCCTTTTCTTCAGTTTCATGGCCTACTGAGGTATTACCAAAATCATTATGATTTAGGATGTAGTAACTGTTTCCCACTTGGACTGCTTGCTCTTATACCCTACTTTTCTCACTGATTTAAAGTTTCATCCCAAAGCAGCACTCATCTTTCCATGCCCTATTATATACACTACTGCACAGAGATGCTCAAAACTACATGGGTGTCAGGGTCATCTGTGTAACTGCCCAATTCCCCTTTGAGCTCTAGATTGAGAAGGATCATCAAGACCCTTCTCCACTGAACTGGGCTGAGGGGAAGCATATTTTCCTTGCAAGCAGCACAGTAGGCTTAGGGTAGGTCATAACCTGCCAGGGGGTGTTTTACCCAGTTGGGAGCTGGACAGCAGCAGGAGTTCCTAATTTTATTGGAGGCTCTTCATTATCTTCTCCTATGAAGGAGGCAGGCCACATAGGCTGGCCATAAGGGTGCCATCAATTTGGTACTCTTTAATCCAGTCAGGATGGTTCCTAAAGCTAAAAAAAAAAAAAAAAAAATAGTATTATGGGACCACCCCCCACTTACCTTGCTTTGTTTACAGAACAAATCTAGCAAAAAATGGTGTAATTAACTGTTTCCCCTTCAGGCCAGACCTCTTGGTCCCCTGATAAGATATTTCCAGTGGTTAAGCAAGCATTCCAGCAGGGAGTTTTGAGGAACTTTGAAGGCAGTAGCTCTCATCTGTGAGGCAAAGGGGAGAAGAAGGTGGCTGGGAGGGAAGTGTTCCTCTCCTCCACTTTGTCAGTTGGGTACCCCAACTGTCCTTGGCTCACCTGGCCCAAGGATGACCCTGAAAGGGTCAGGTCTCCCTAGTGGGAATCTTCCATGCTATGGCCATGGGCAAGAGCCTGGTCCTTCTATTTCCTTTGGTATCTGAAATATCTTTGGTGCCTTCACTCCTCAAAGGTGCTGATTGCCCACTGGAGCTCAACAGACTGACCCAACAGGGCACGAAGAGCCTCAGTTTGCAGGGCAGGAACTGTCTCCATCGAGTGTCTGCCCTTATATCCTAATAGAGAGGGAAAAGATGGCTTGAGGAAGATACACTCCTGGCTATACCTCAGCAAGTACGAGGCTCAGTCGTTTATTCATTCCCATTCCAGCCTACAGACGTGCCATCAATCTGAGTCCCCACACCTCATTCCATTTGAGGAGCTCTGAAAATATGACTGAGGAGGTATAATAGGCTACACAGGTCTGGCTGCGATAAGCCAGATGAACAACAAAGGCAAAATATTCCTCATGCTCTGGGGATCCTTCTCCAGGCATCCCAGAGAGCCAGTCTGAGTGACAGAAAAGGCATATATACCTTTCGATAGGGAAATCCACTGAAGGATGTCCTGAGCTGGGGGTAACCTCTGGAAGAAATCCCTCCAGGGGGTCCAGGGAGGGAGGTGCCTACCACTCCCCATGGTCTCCCAGAAGGGCTTCTTGGCATGTGGCAGATCTGTATAATTCCCTGGGTAGGTCACCAGGAGCAAGACAGCTTGGCTGAATTCCTAGGCTCGCAGGGTTCTTGAGGACTACATGTTAGCTGTATGAGGGTAGGACAAGGGGCCTGCCTGCCTACCTCCTGGGGTCTTGGCCAGGAGATTTCAGCCACGTTAGTCATGGCTAGGGTTATCCCCAAATGATCACACAAGATGAAGGTGCTAGATACAGTCACTCCTCCCTGGTGGGATGCCTGTTTAGGCCAAATGATACTGACCATGTTGGTGGTCTTCAAGTACCCTACAGGAGCCCCAAATTGTCACAACCACTCAGCACCCCTAGTCTCCTTTCCCGGGTCTGGACTTTCAATTCAGTACAGAAATAGAGATTGAAGTCCTTAGTGTTGCAAAGCAAAAGTTTATTGCAGAAGGAGAACGAACTCCTCACTAGGAGGAGGGACCCTAGCGCTGGGAGTCCATTGCTAGGGGTGAGCAGACTTCCTTTTAAATCCCTAGGGGATTTCTCTTCCCCTTCAGAGTTGTTAAAAGTCATGCAGGCAGATTTGGGTTATGATTGGGTCCCCCATCTCCAGTCATGTAGCCCTTACCCACTTTTAAATGGATTTTCCATACATTTTAACAAGTGCAGCAGGGGTCGTGGTTGGTTTGGTCCCTTCTACTCATGTCACTGCCCTCATCCTAGGACACATGGTCCTATCTCCGGTTTAAGGTTTCACTTCCTTGTGTTTTTGCCCCTCTCAGAAGCTCTCCACCACCCACTTCTCTATTCTGCCTATGGGGCTCCTGTCCCTATAGTAACAAAGGAAAAAAACTGCTTAAAAGTTGAGGCTAAAACAGTGAGGGTCATTGGCTATCACACTGAGGATGGATTTCATCCTACTAGTAAATAACCAGTAAGGGAGTTTCATCTGTCATCCTGGTAATATGTAGGATGTATCAGAAAATAATAGAGCAGAGACAAGTTGGGAAGCTGTTATACAATCTACTGAGCTCAATTACTAACTGATGAGAACAGAAATAAAGGGATGCAATGAGAAATGTTTAAAGGCAAAAGGGTGCTAGAGATCAGTAATCAAAGTTATGTGGATTGTGAATAGGCAGGCCCAAGGGAAGAATCCCAGCTGAGGAAAAAAAAGATAAAATCAACATCAAGGTAAATATCCCAGAAAGTACATTAAGGAGGAATAAAAGCACTTCTAGGTAAATTTCTGGTGGAACCAATCTGTCTGGTTTCATGACTCACCAGGCATACTCAAGATCAGGAGGGACAAAGCCAGTGGCAGGTCTGGAGACTGGATAAGCAAGTAACACATGTAAAGTGGGACCAAAGTACGAGTAGCTGAAATACTCGTGGGAAGGATGCAGAGCGAGCAAAAAAATTTACGGCCATATGAGGTGCTATATTGTATTTTGGTGGGGTGAGTATAAAAATCAGTCACACCTTTAATCAATCTCCAGGAGAAATGCTCCAAAAAGCAAGTCAAGTAGTAACAATTCACACTATCTGTGTAAAGCTAATCCCAGGTGAATGCTTTGTGAATGCCTAGCCCCCACTACCCTCTTCCACCCCTATAATTACCTCCTGACACAAATTCAATTCTACCCCTCAAATCTTACACCTGCTTCATTCCTACAGGACAACGCCCAGGCAGCAGGTTTGCCCTTAAGCCTGGCCAAAGAATCCCATAATCGCGAAGCGAATCGACATGGAGGCGACGATGAGATCACAGAGGGGGAGGGGAGGGATTCTTCTAGGCCCAGGGCGGTCCTTAAAGGACTAAAGGCAGCAAAGAACTCCCAGAAAGGTATTGCGGTACTGCCCTCCCTCTACCGAGAAGGGTGCGGCCCTCTCTCCGCCCCCTACACTGCAGGGCTCAGGACTGCAGCTCGCGCGCATTTTTGGAGAACGCACGCCTTCCGCCCCCAAACCAGCCCAACAGACCACTGCGTCTCCCCCACCCCCCTGGCTGCCTGGAGCGGGTCCGGATCCTCTCGCCCTTCCAGAGGTAGGCAACTGGGGCGGAGCCGAGGCAGCCAACACCCAGAAGCCTAGGCCGGCAGCCCGTCCCCGCCTCCGGCGCGCGCTTCCTGCCACGTTGCGCCGGGGCGCGGGGCCAGACACTGCGGCGCAGGACCTCGGGGAGGGCCGAACCAACGCCCGCCTCTCCGCCACCCCTGACGGCCCGCCAAGTGGTTTCGCTCACTTGGAATCAGAGCCAATAGCAAGAGTCCATTCCCCGGGACACAGCAGCCAATCAGACGCCGGAGCCTAACAGACGGCGGGCAAACCAACTCCCCTGCAGGCAGGGGAGGGTGGGAGGACGTCCGCGCGGGAGCCACTTTCACTGACCTCCCCTCCCCCGCGGAGGCCGACCGCGCCCGCACAGCCTGGCCTCACCCCACCTACCCTCCCGCCCCACCCAGGGGGCCGCGCGAGTAGCCAGGCGGCTGCGCACTTCCAAGGCTGTAACTGACAGGCGCTTTACTCCAACCAAAATACGCCATTTGTGTTTTCACATACGGCGGGAGGAGAAATGGCCAATCAGCGACAAGAGATGAGGCCGGAAGCGACCCTCCCTCCACAAGAGCAATGGCTCTGTCCGGCTTCGAGCCTTTTCCCCTCCCTTCTCCCTCCCCCTCCGGTTGCCGCAGGGCGGGCCGCCCTCCGTTCGTATCCGACCACCCCAGTTCGCGTCCAAATAGTTAAATCGTCCTATTCCGACATCCCGCTGGAGAAGGAGACTCCCAGCTACAGTCGGTCCACCTCAGCCACCCCTCCCCCAGACCACCGGACCTCCCTCCCACCAGAGTTCCGCTCCCCTACCTAGCCGAGGCTCTCTGAGGAGCCGCAGCCCCAGAACACAGCCTCTTCTCCAGGCGGCCCCGGCGGCTTCCGCTGATTGGCGGCGAGCGGGCCAATGGGTGCGGGGCGATGGGCAGAGAGGCCAATCGCGCGGCGGAAGGGGGCGTGTCCCGGGTGCCCCTGGCGCCGGCGCTGGGAATCCCCGTGCGGTCAGTGGCGTTTCCGCTCCGGCAGCGGGGTGAGTGAGCTGCTGCCGCCACTGCCGCCGCCGCCGCCGCCGCTGCCGGGGGAGGGGCGGCCGCCGCCCGCCTGCGCTCAGAGACTCACGCAGCCCCAGTCCCGCCAGTCCGCCAACACAGTAGCGCCGGCCCCCTCCCTCCCTGGCCCTTCCCCCTCCCCGCCTTCGGCTTGCTCCGCCTTTCTGTCCCCCACCCCCACCACACGGGTTCGGGCCATTCCCGGCCAGGAAACGCCGTGGCGCCGCGTTGGGCCTAACTCGAGTCTTGCTGCCTCCCGGGAGTGCCGTGCGCCGCAGCCCGGGCCCAGGCCCCGGCCGCGCCTGGGACAAGGTAAGGGTCCGACAGGAAGGAGACCCCGACCCTCACATCGGGTCCCGGGAAAGAAGGAAGGAAGGGTCACCTCGCCCGTCTCCCGGTGCTCGCGTCCTCGGGACGCGGGCCCGGTACTCCCGGGCTCAGCAGGAGGATACCGCCCCTCGAACCCCTACACGCCGCCGCCCCTCTCCTCCCGGCAGAGGGGTCCCCGCGATCGAGCCGACTCCACTCCCCTTTCGTGCTTTTCCAGGGCAGGACGCTCCCCTCCCCCACGCCTCCCCACCCTGGGAACTGCCTGCTCCACGTTCACCTTTGCCTGGAGGGTAGGCCTCGCTCTCCCTCCCCGAAAACACACGGGCACACTGGTCTTTCTGTTCCCGTACCCCCGTTCCTGCGGCCTTGTGACAACTCTGATAGCTCCGATCCTCTCCGTGATCTTCCGGACGCCTTCCCTTTCGTGCTCGAGTCGCCTTCTCAGATGGCTGCTTCCTTTCCCACACTGAAGACATTACCTTCTCCACCCCCACCTAACATTCTTAGGCTCCCTGTGGTGAATGCTCCCGGATATCTGAGATCTCCCCACTGAGTCTGTAGGGCTACAGCATGGAGTTGAGCCAGGTTTTGTCGTTTTCCCTTCCTTGGGCGTGGAGAGCGATCTTTTGAGAACGTTTTTCAAGACAGAAAAATACACGCTTTATGAATTCTCTCCCTCTGCGTGCAAAGCAAAATGTGAAGTCAGTAGTGGTGGAAAAAAGCCCTGGTTTAAGTAGATGAATCGCGTGAGAAGGGAAAGTTTTTAACTGCTGGGAAAGCCCCTGCTATGCTAATTTATTCTATAGAGCTCTGCTCATCTTCCTTCTCTGAAATAAGTGGTCTTTCTCCTGGATGCTGATGCTGCAGCCAGCCCTGCTGGTCTGGGTCAGGGGTGCGTGTATGACCTGCATTTTCTGCTTTCTCATGTTACTTGTGCAATGTGTTCACCAGTAACTCACTTTTTGCCCAGAGCTCTGGTCTCACTGCTTTGTCTGTACCTAAATTCATTCTCCAGTTTTTCTTTGCTCACTGTACTGAAACAATCCCCAGGTTCTGATTTCCTTCATCCTTGACTAAATAAGTTGTTTTTTGGTGACCAAGGTCACATTTACCTTTTTCTCTTGGGCATGTTTTTAATTGTGGAGGATCCAGCTGAGTTGTGTGTTTAGAGCTTTTCAGGAGAATATCTGTGTGCTCCGAATTTGGGGGACAGTATTTTTGATGGTTAATTTTTAGTGTTTTTAGGTCGCTCAGGAAAGTTATAAGGGGTAATTTTTAGGTGTGTGCAATCTGAGCTAGGACTAAGGCAGAAAATACATCATCAGAGGTTTGTGGGCCCTTTGGAGGACGCAGGAAATCTTTTCTTGTTGGTTTTCTTCAAGCATTCTCAGGAGAATCATTAATTCTCTTCTGTAGCCAAATATTCTGGCCCGTTATGGGATTAAGAGTCTTTATGGTTAACTCAGACTGTTATGTGTAGAAAAAAGAATTATGTCCTTTGGTAGGACATGGCACAGGCTGTGTCTAGCTGCAAATTTAAATTTGACTGTTGAGTGCTTAGAAAATTGGCCCTGTGAAGATTACAGCTTAGTCTTTGCTCCTAAATTGCTGGCTTAATTAAAACGAGTATTTGGAATTTGGTAAATGTTGATTTTTCTAATAAAAGAGCTCAATTTAAAAAGGTGACCTTAAGATTGTTTCGCCCTAAAAGCATAATTGTAGCCCTTCTAGCTTGTAACACTCCCCCCCTCCACAAAAAAAAAGTGTGTAAGGAGTGGGGGTGGGGTAAAGAGAAGGTTGTTCCTGTGTTGGATCACTGGGGTGAGTATGCAAGGCAGCAGCAGCTGCTGGCTCTAGAGCTCTGGTTGCTACGTGAGAAGCTTGAGTAGTGCTGGCTGCTGTCTCCAGGGAAGGACAGCAGTGCAGCGTCCATTAATGCTGTTGGCTGCAGGGAGCTGCACTT
The DNA here is from genome assembly GCF_000276665.1 of Chinchilla lanigera. Classification (NCBI taxonomy): domain Eukaryota; kingdom Metazoa; phylum Chordata; class Mammalia; order Rodentia; family Chinchillidae; genus Chinchilla; species Chinchilla lanigera. The sequence continues at coordinate 971,090 of NW_004955561.1, forward strand.
AGGCAGTGTGATGACTGTTTCAGGACTAACAAGAACCCTTGCTTGCCTGGGATTTTTTGCTGCTGAGCTGGTTTGCCTTTTACTGGTGGGAGATGAAAATTGGTAATTCATAACCTTCTATTCGTTTATGGGTATCAGCATCTGGAAACTGGATCATAGTTAAAGACTTGTTTTTGGTTGGTTGTAGTTTTTTTTTTTTTTTTTCTTGTTTTAGCAGATTGTGTATTTTGTGCTTGGATAGGACTAAAAGTTTAGAGGTTTGTTTTTAATCCATTTAAAACCCAAGTAATTAGAATTTAAAGATCTTCCTGAAACCACAATAGAGGGGAAATCGGGTTTTGTTCTATTTCCTACAACTGACATGTTTTGCTCCATCTCTTTAATCATTGAGTCAGATTTGATTTTTTTGTTTGTTTTGGGTCTCCTTGCATTGATAAGTCCATTGGAATAGGTGCTTTGCTACACGTTTTACTAAACTTGCAATGTTAAACTTAAAAAAGAACTGCCCTTTTTGGAGTTACTTGTAAATATAAATGTTTTCTTAATATATTTTGTTTTGGTTTGGTTTTTTGGTATTTTACCTATAAATTTAATTCAATACGTGCATGTTGGGAATAGTCTTCTAGGATGTATCTTAATCCATAATCTACCTGAAATATGGATAACCCAGAAGGAATATTTAGAAATTGAATAGGGATACCAAGCATACAGCCAGAGTTCCTTATGTTTTTTCCCCTCCCCCACAACTCCTGATCTCTGAATAAGCAGAACAGTCAGTTGGGTGTGGAACTACTAAGAGGAGGCCCACCACCCAAATACACCACCAATTACATGCAGAACTTAACATGTGCCCACATTTTTTTTCCTCCCCAAACCCTTGCAACCTATTCCTTTTTTCCCCTCAGATTTTGATTTGTTCAGTTTTGTAATGTACTTAAATCCCACTTAATGTCTATAATTTGAAGTATGATTCTGGCTTGTATGGCAGGAAAGCAAAGAGTGGGGAGTGTTTTGTCATTCACCAATGTGGCTTGTGTTATCAGTGCTAAAAGTAGACCTATAAAACAATTTTTAATGGGTAATATTTTAAGTGGTTCTAATTCTTAATTATTACTGCCTGTATAAGATAACCATAATAGGTAAAATAATTTTACTTACATTGGCTGTTTCATGTAGTTTAAGGTAGTTTTTAGTTAAAATTACCGTATAATGTGAAAGTTATGTTGTAAAATAATTGTCTTTTCACTTGTATTTCCTAATTTTGGGGGCTCGTTGTGGTTATAGTATCATAATCTGAGGGCTCATACTAGGATTTATTGAATTAATACACTTGAAATTTTTTATGTTTTTTTGATGGGGGTCTTGTGTCCAGGGACTTACATACTTTCTGAAATTATTCTGGTCCTTTAAGGCGATTAACTATTTCATTTTTACCTTTGGATGGGGAAAATTGTACAAAATGTAGTACAGATTGCCCTGTTGTATTACCTCTTTGTATTGAAATAACTCAGGAAATGTTAGGCCAAAGTTAACAAGTCAGTAATTGTTGCTCACATCTTGCCTGAGAGAAAGTGGACCGTGAATGAATACAATTTTTTTTAACCTTGGTTGAACTAAAGTCATTTGTCAGTTTAATTTGATATTAGACGGCCTAGTAGTGAGTTTTATTTACAAAAGCTGTGTTTGAGATTTTGAAAGCTTTTTGGGGAGTATTGAACCCAGGGCCTGCCTTCACACTAAACTACACCCCTAACCCTTTTTATTTATTGAGACAGACTCTTACTACATTGCCCAGAGTGGGCTTCTATTGTGATCCTCCTTGCATAGCCTCCCAGAGTACTGGAGCTGCAGGTGTGCGCCACCATGTCTGGTTGAAAATTAAAACTAAAATTTCTTCTTTGGTGGTACTGGGGTATTGAACCCATGGCCTTCTCATTTAGCTGTATCCCACCTGATTTTTAAATTATGAGACAGGGTCTTACCAAGTTGCCCAGCCTGGGTTGGAACTTGCAGTCCTACTTCCCCAGCCTCCCAGAGTGCTAGGATTAGTACAGGCATGTGCCACTGTGCGTAGCTTGAAAACTAAGATTTCTTGATAGGTATATTTTACTTAAGATGTAAAACAGTTTGACTCTACAAAATGTGTGAGAACATGTATATACTAATACAACTGGTAGTCGTTTATAATTGGATTTAAAATATCCTTTCACTCCATAGAAAGTGTAATGTACCTATGATGGACAGGAACTAATACCATTCCTTGCTGCCAGGAATTCCAGATTCAAGGTAAAATGGCATTGTGACCTTTAACTTGGTGTAATGATTGATAACTAATGATTAATATTCAGGGAAGGTCCTGAAAAGTAAAATATCTCTTCCTTTCCTTACCTAAATTGTCCTGTTGTGTATTCAGTTGAAAGTTAGGTAAAGGCTGCCCAATAACTTTGAGAGTTGTGCTGTTTGAACATCATTTTAGAGAATTCCCTTATATCTACCTTTTCAAAGTCTTAATACTTACTAAAGGGATCTGTAGGATAAAAGAAAACAGCTAAGTCTCAGTCTTTATATGTGCTCTCTCTGAGCAAAAAAATTTGTAACTCCATCTTGCCTCATTTTCTGTCATTTATTTTATTTGAATTTTGTGCTTTTTAGAATCTTAGTTTTTTTTTTTTTTTTTTCAAAAAAACACTTACGATTACAGGACAGTTTTACTTGATGAATCTGTCTGTAGCTTCATGTCTCTTCTGTGCTCTTCTGTAGTATGAGGATTCCCAGAGTTTTAATTTCAAAATGAAGAAATAATTATTTCCTTACACAAAAGCAGTAGCTATAGGAATTTATACATTATGGGTCTCTATCAGGGGAATCAAGTTTTTGATTTGTGGTACCTAATCAAGGGGAAATGCTGAATCCTTACTGCTCTGTTTGAAAAATAGATGGATGCATAGGAGGAGCCACAGACCTCTGCAGGAGGATTTGGTCTGAGTAGAAAAGGAAGATTTTTGTTTCAAATTGCCAGCTGCTTATGTCAGCCTGACTCCCTTATTATGCCTCTAGTAGGCCTGTCAATATGGCCAAACAGCTAGATAAGTGCAGGGCAGGACAAAGGGCTCTGTGCACAGCAGGGAGGCAGTGTTGATGGGGGAAGGGCGGGAGGTAGGAAAGAACTAGAGGAGGAGGTTCATTTTCCTAGGAGATTATTCAGTTTGACATACAATTAAAGAAATCATTTCAATTCCCACTGGAGCATTGCATTTATGCCAACCATATACTGTTAAACCCGAATATCCTGTATCCTAGAGTGATCTGGTAGGGATCCATCTTCTCTTCCAAGGAAAAATAAATAATTAAAGCTCTGTTAAAATACGTCTCATGATTTCCACCCTCCTAAGTACAAGTTACCTCCTAAGTAGACCAGCTCTGCAGCACCTGCCAGTGGAATTCTGTTAAGAAATGGAAAAGAATACTCTATCCAGGTTAAACTCGTATTCTAGTACATAGTGTCTTTCTTTGGGTTGGGATTAGGCCAGAACATGTAGAATAATTTGCCGATGTGAAATAGTAGCATGTTGTTAGCTCCAGTTTTATTTCAGTGAGATGGGAGGGTATCATCCAGCATTTATGTCTATATTGTTTTAGCTTCATCCATATTTCCTGGAGTTTCCTCTTTCACATTTTTGTTTAGCTTCTGCCTTCTTCAGTTTGTTCATACTTAGCTCCCAGCTGAAGGTGGGTTGGTTACATCCAATTTATTAGATTTAACACAAATCCTGGAGGTAGAAGAGATGTGTAACTTATCTGGCCCTTTAAAGTCATGAAATATTTCAATATTTGGGTCCCTGTTTCATTAAAAGTTTTTGTTAAGATGTTATAAGGATCAGCATCCTGATCAGTATTTTTATTTTTTAAAATAAATGTCAAACAGAACCATAAAGAATTGGCAGTCACAGACAAATTAGATAGCAATTATTTGGATTGCAAAGAGGTTTCTCCTTTGTGAAGCAATGTAGGATGGTTCTTTTTGGTTTTTAGAAATAATTGAACTTAGTTTACCAAGAATAATCTGTTGCTTGAAGATACCACCTGTATTGCAATGTTAAACTAGCCTTAAGGTTTTCCATTTTATCCATGGTGTATGAAACATCAAAGAGAACTGGAATGATAATTTCTCTTTACAAATTAGCAAAGAAGAGATTGTTCTAACAAGATAACCAAAATACTGCCTTGAATAGATATTACTATTAAGCAAATCTGATCGGGTTTTTTTGGCTTTTTTTGGTCATATCTGTCTGTAAAAGAAAGACTATATTTTTAAGTATGGCAGTCTTGGCAGTTACAGTACATTACTGGCTTGATGTAAAAAGCGAAATTTTAGTAACTGAGTATCACTGCCATCGTTAGAAGTCTGTCTTTCATCAATAAAATAGCAACAGAATTAACACAAAACTTAAGGAGCTACTATTCATATTACTGTAGAAATGTAGTTTTTTTATGGATTATTTCCATATAAATAATTTGTGGAACTAAAGAGAAGCCATCTAGGTCAAGCTCCAGTTTCTCTATACCAATTATTGCCAGCATTAGCACAAACATCTTTTGTACCCACCCCGTTCCCAAATAATTAGAAATCTCTTCAGCATAGCTTCTGTTGTTTCTGTTAACTGAATTTTGCTGAAGGCCCTAAAAAGTTCCTGGCACAATAGGGAAGAATAAGGAACCACATCTTGGTCCCAAAGGTTTTAATAGTGTATGCCTCCCCAAACAGCCAGTCTCATTTTCAGTAAGACCTAGCCAGCAGTAGGCTAGAATGGAGGTGAAACACAAACACAGTACCTCATCTTGCCTGTGCAGCTGCTCCACCTTATTTCCTGCTATTATTATCCCACTAAGGCTCTTCGCAGCAAAAAAGAAACTAGGACAAAGGGGAAACATTTGATGGGCTAATGTGATTTTTATTATGGCTAGGTTGTAGATTTGTTTACATTTACTTAAACATGAAACTCATTTAGCCTCTTTTAAAAGTCTATAGTGATAGGAATCATGTAACTTTGGTGCCCTCTACTCTCTCCAGATTCTTAGCCTTATAGAAAGAAAGAGTTTAAGCATACCTAATTTTCATTGGTTTGATCACACAAACATTACCACCAGATACCAGTGTGTTATTAGTTCAAAAAAGGTGGAATCCCTTCCTGTGGATAATATTTGCAATTTTTGTTGGTAATTACTAATTTGTGAAACTTGCATTTATGACTAAAGTAAGATTTAAAATTTAAACCTTTATATATGTGGCCCTACTACCTTAGTAGTGCTAAAATTAATTAGCTGTTCTAATAAAAATTTTCATGGCTTTGAGTTCTATGTTTAAGCTGTATAAATTGTTCTTCAAGCCTTTTTTATCTAACAATACCCACCAAAGCAAGTTTTATTTTTACTGTTTTTTTAATTATCTTCTGATGCTGAGCTTTTCCTTTCCCCACTCCTGATGGGAAAACTCAAACAGTAATCATGTAAGATGTGTGCATTGCTGTATATTTTAAGGTAATTGTTTCATAACTCTCAGGTGTTGTGATCCGGTTAAGACGTTCTAGAATCACGTTAGCATATTTAGTACAGTTGACATTGATTTTAACACACATCCTGAGGAATTTGGTGTACTACAACTGTACCCATTATTTATCCAATACTTTGTTGTTAGGAGACCCACCCCTATCCTATTTCCATGGGATTTTTTTAGTCTGTTTTAAAAATTGCTGCTTCTGTGCATGCCACAACACATACAATTTATACTTTCACAGCTGCTGTGAAGGAAGGTGATCTGTAGCTAATAACTGTTTAGACATGCTTGTTATCCGAGGAAGATTTTGCCTAAGAGGAAGAACCTGGAAGGACCTGTTGGCAGTTAGACTGCCCCTGCATTTATGTTACATTTTCCTTTATTGTAGGATGTTGAGAGTTGGCTTGTTCTAAGAGAACCCAGTAGAAAGGAAGAGTCAGTGTTAGACATAGTTATTTTAAAAATAAATGTGTTCATTATGATAATACTAGAGATAGAATAAAAAGCACTTTTTTTTTCCTGGTTTTTTGAGACACGGGCTCACTGTGTATCCCAGGCTGGTCTAGAACTTGAAGCAGTTCTGCCTTTACCCACGCCCAGCTCATACTTCCTTGTTCTGTTTTCTTTCCAGAATATCATTATTTAAAATTACTAACTTAGTAATAGAGAAAAACAGGAATGTGTTGACAGTATCAATGCACATTTTAAGATGAGACTAAAATTTGTAGGGTCTGCATACCAAATTATACATATTTTCATATTTGGCTCCCACACACACTCAGTAATAGTGATTGAAACCAGATCCTTTTCACTGAGTTACCTCCAACCATTTTTAATTTCTTGAATTTAAGATGGGGTTTCACTAAATTGCCTGGGCTGAGCTTAAACTTGTGATCCTCCTGCCTTAGCCTCCCAGAGTATTGGGATTATAGGCATGTGCCACCATGCCCCGTTAAGCTACTTTTATTGAAAAACATTATTCATCATTTGAAAACCTTAAAAAACAAAGTGGCATAAAATATTTTAAGATTTAACAAGTACTTACCTCACTGATGGGATGTTACGTTGGTGTTTGGAGGTTTTGTTTGGTTGGTTGGTTGGCTTTTTGTCTTTTTGAGACTGCAATTCAGGCTGGGATTATAGGTGTGCACCACCTTGCCCGGCCGATGGCATATTATGTAAGTTGTACTAAAACCAGACATTTACTAAAAACCCAAAAACTGAAAATTATGCTGACATCTATAGAGTTTAGAAGTTACTATAGCCATAATACTTAGGACAAGCAGGTAGTAAAGCAAACCTCTTAAGCTCATTCTCTGAAATCTTGGGCTTGGTCAACCTGACCCAAATGTTTTTACCTCACTCTTCCTTATTTAACCCTTTGGCCATTAATATTTAAAGTGTTGTTGCTTGGAATAATATATCAGTTCATGAATTGAGATGGAGCTTGCTAGGCCATGTGTGGATTCCCTTGGGAGTATAATGTATTTTTAGAGAAGCAAGGTGAAGGGTAGGTATACAGCCTTTTATAATTTATTATGCATAGTTGTTATGAAATAAAATGCTGGGCTTTGTGTAATACACTCAGCAACTAGAAGAGAAATAGACATATTTCACTTCATGAAATAACTGCTAGTGTAATAGATGAAAATAATTTTTAAGCATAAAAGTAATTTTTAAGTAATTTTACAGCAATTTTTAGTTTTTCTTTACTCTGTAACACTACTGACATGTTTCTGTAGAAAATACTCAAGGATTGAGTTCAGTTGTCTTTTATAAAAATGAATCTTTTGTGAATAGTAACTATATGTCTTAGTTTTCCTAGGACAGTTCTGTGTTTATGCCTGTTATCCTCCTTAATTAATAATAGCATCCCCTTTCATTCTCAAGAAATGTCCCAGTTTGGACCATAAATTGTATGTTCACCTTAATTATAGAGGATCATGAAGGTTTTACTCCCTACCTAGCAACCCCATTTTTCTTTAGAGTTCTTCTCTAGCGTCAAACTATGATTCCAGAGTCTCCTCTGTGCTAGATTTATCTTTTGGCCCCTGTGAACCTCTATTTCCAAGTGAGCAATTTTTAGAATGCCTCTTTTTTTCCCCTTTTATTTAATAGTATGGGAAGCAGTAGATATAGGTTTGATTTTTTTTTTTTTTTTTTAAGTATGAAAAATCCAATTACAGCCTGGTACGGTGGCACATGAGTGTAATCCCATTACTGTGGAGGCTGAGGCAGGAGGATTGCAGTGAGTTTGAGACCAGCCTGGGGTACATAGTGAGTTAAGGCCAGTCTGAACTACATGATGAGACCCTGTCTCCAAAAAGAAAAATAGAAATATGGACTTCCTTTGGATTCTATGAACCTATTAGCTTAAAATGTTCCATTTGAGGGAGCTTGAGTTATAGTCCAAAAGTAGCACACACAAGGCCATGGGTTCACTGTCTAGTTCTCCCAATCTGTTTGATCGCATAAGGGCAGTATGTTGGACTTGATAAATAAGTTTTTTATATGTGTAGTGTACTTGTTGAGGAAATTTTTTGTTTTTGTTTTTTTGTCTTTTTGAGACAGGGTCTTGCCATGCAGTTGAGGCTGGCCTTGTGCTCACTTTGTAGCCCAGGTTGGCCTCAAACTCACAGTGATCCTCCTTCCTCAGTCTCCCAAGTGCTGGGATTACAGTCATGCACCGCCACACCCGGGTAGATTTTTGTTTTTGTTTTTTGTCTTTTTGAGACAGGGGTAGGAATGTTTTATAGAGTCCCTACTCTTTGAATTTTAAAGGTTAGATGTGTGATTTATTACATTCCATTATTATGTGACCTCCTGCTTTATATTTCATGTAAATTAGTGATAAGAGTACAAGCATATTTTGTAACAGTATTGTGTACTGTACTTCATTGAGTTTTGTAGTGTCTACCTGTCTATGTGATAAACAGCTATTGATACTCAGTGCATAGGTCAGCCATTCTTAAACTTTAAGGTCATAAAACTTGGAGGTCCCAAAGAGCTCTCACTTAAGGGTGCTTACCTGTCAAGACTTAACATATTTGAAATGAAAAGGAAGAAAAATAAAATTATTTTATTTAACTTAAACATAATTTATAAGTTCTGTTAATGTAAATAATATGATTTGTGCAGTAACTTGGTTTACAAATTTTTTTAAAGGAATGTTTACTTTTTAAAAATGTCTTTAGTATCTGACTTGATAGAGCACAGCTGTTTTCATAACTGCTTCTACCTTTGTAATACATTGTTTTGGTTGAAGTTGATGTAGAAAATCAGGTTTTACACAGATAATACAGGTGGAAGAGACCTCACCTACCCCTGAAAGAATCTAAGGGACTTTGCAAGTTCTCAAACCACTGAAAGTTATTGGCCTACATCCATTTTTTTCTTCATGCTTGTGAAATGATGAAATTTTATCAGTGCTTCATTTTGGAATATTCTCTCATTTACTGTTTGGCTACTCTAAGACACATTTTAGATACAAAAGATGAGATAAGTACTTATTTTCCTCTCATTTACTTTGTGTACTAATGGGTTTTGAGGTTTTTTTGCATTTTTAAAAATTTTATTGGTGTATTTTAGATATACATAATGATAACATTTCTCGTAGAGAATTTGTACCTTGTGCTCATGGGTTTTAAACATGCCTGATATATTGCAGTGTCTTGCTGTCACTATTTTTGACAGTCACGTTGTCCTGCCTTTGGCTGTTTGATCTGAAGGTTTTTATGTTTTTGTTTCTTTTTGGTCCCTCTTGTACTGGGGATTGAACCCAGGGCCTTCACACTGACCTACAGTACCAGATTGGTTTTTCCGTTGTTTTTTTGGTTTTTGGTTTTGGTTTTTTGGTACTGGGACTTGACCTTAGGACCTTGCGCTTGCCAGCAGGCTCTTGTGTCACTGAGCTATGTCCCTGGCCCTGCTGTTTTTTTGAGACAGTATCTTACTAAGTTGCTCAGGTAGGACTTAAACTTTGATCCTCCTGTCTCAGCCTCAGTGCTGGGGTTACAGTTTGTGTACCAGCATAGCCTGCTACAGGTACCATTTTAGGCTTGTTTACCTATCTAATCTTCTCTTACTCCATACAGTAGGTACAGTACTAATAACATCTTACAAATGAGGAAGCTGTTTAAGCAAGTTTTCTACTTTGCTTGGTCAGAGTTGAGTGGTGGAGCCAGGAGTCAATCTCAGGCTATTTGACTGGGAGGCGTAGGCTCTTCATTATATAAATCAGTGGAGCCCTGTCTGTGTTGTTTTGTTTTGTTTCTTTTTGCCTTTAGGGTATATCCCTTTAGAGAGATCCTACAAATTACAGGGTTTTGAAATCATGTAGAATAGTGTGGCACTGCCACCAGCTTGATATATAGTGGGTTTAATTTGTTTCCTATTACTTTCAGATTTTTGAAGGTTTACTTTTTGTGCAGCAAGTATGAGACGCTTAGTATTAAGTGAAGTTTACCAAGCTGGCTTTATAGTCAGAAAAATCTAGTTTCTGTCCTACTCTCTTTCACCCTTTTTTCTCCCTTCTATATGTAAGACTTGACAATTGAACATGAATATTCAAAATATTTTACCATGATACTTCTTATAATACAAGAAGCACTTAGGTTAGTTTTAATTTACCTAAAGCTACTGTATCCTTCTAGAGTTTTAAATAAATAATATTTTTATGACTTGAAAGAGGAACATGCCATGGAAGAGGAACATGAAGTTTTCTATTCTTTTTAGCAACCACAATTTCTTGGCTTAAATGTATTCAACTTAAAATAAGAAACTTTTTCTATAGTAATAATTGTTCTTGCAATTCTAGGTCGTATTTGTATCTGGTCAGTTGAGATGGGCTGGAGGTACTTGTACTACATGTAATCAAGAAAGCTCACAATTAACATTTCTCAAATGTTTCACCATTAGACCTGAAATTTAGATGTTACTATTTAGAAAAGGTGTCATCTGGTTTTTAACTGTCATTTAAAATTCAAATTACTTAAGTTTTAAATAAAATATTAAATCTTATAAAATATTAAACATGTTCAATCTATGCTTGCTAACTGTAGCATCTTAAACAATACTTCAGCAGTATGTCATATTCTTATGTGTAATATGGGCAAAAAATGATTAAGTCAGGATATGTCAAGTGGTGAAGAAATAGTGATTGATAAGAATAGGAGTGTTCTGGAATGGATAGATCTTGGTTCATGGTCTAGCTTCAGTTTTTTGTTTGTTTTGTTTTGTTTTGTTTTGTTTTGTTTTGTTTTGTTTTTTCCCTGAAGTTTCAGTTTCCTTGTTCAAGTTTCTTGGCAAGTTTAATCATTTGGCCTAATAGAAAATAGTATGTTTCTCATAAAGTTGTTAGGGGCATTACATAAACTAACACATGTGGCTTAAAGAAAAGTGGCTGGTACAAAATAAACATCTAGTAAATATTCTTATTTTGGAAGTTCATGTAATTATGAGTATTTATCAGTTCTCTGAAATTGGTTTTTTGTTTTGTTTTGTTTTGTTTTGTTTTTGAGACAGGGTCTCACTGTGTAGTTCATGCCGGGCTTGAATTCACTGTGTAGCCCAGGCTGGTCTCCAACTCACAGCAGTCCTTCTGCCTCAGCCTCTCAATGCTATCTAAACTCTTATGTGAACCTTCCTTAGATAAATAATGTTCAGATGCTGTAGCTAGGCGTGGTGGTACATGCCTGTAATCCCAGCACTTGGGAGGCTGAGGCAGGAGGATTCTTGCAAGTTTGAGACCAGCCTGGGCTACAAAGTAAGCTCAAGGCCAGCCTGAACTGCGTAGTGAGACCCTGTCTCAAAAAGACCAAAAAAAAAGTTCAGGTGCTGTAAATAGCATCCAGTTTTCATGACTCTATTGATTATGTAAAAAGAATTGTGTTAACAAAGGAATACTTGGCATTTAATGGAAATTTGAGGTTTTTGGCTTCATTAGTATACCAATGCTTATTATATAATTAAAAATTTAATAGAGGAAGGAGCTTTAAAGAAACAAAGTTGTCAATCTTCAGTCAAATATTAGAAATTATGTTATTTAAAATAGCTTCAAGTATCATGAATGTTGAACAGTAGCATTTTATCATCTGCCTTTAAGTGCTTTTAGATAAAGATAGATAAGATTAGATTGCTCATGAGTTCATTTAAAAAAAAAATACTTTGAGATTGGAATGAGATTGAAGAGTGCTAAAATTAATTCAGATTGGGTGGTAGTATTTTCCATTTGGGAATGGGAGTTGTAGGAAAGGACAAAATAGACTATAATCTCTCCCCCTTCTTCTAATGAGAGCTAGGATCTAAAATGCACACATTTTGATTTTTAGAACAACCCTATGTTTTACAAGATACATGCTAGTCTTCATGGATGGAATGATAGTTTAGATTTGCTTTAAATGGAAAGGAAATAATAAAGGGGACAAGATCAACTTGATCATCTCTAAAACTGGATGATGAGTAAATAGAGTTCTGTATACAATTTTACTTTGGTGCTTACTTGAAATTTTTCATAACAAAAAGTTTTAAATTTGAAAGTATTCATAGACTTGGCTATGGGTAGATCTGGTAAAGTAGGTTGTGCTAGTAATAAACAACCAGTTATGTCAGTGTCTTTCTGTTGGTGCTGTTTGTTCTTTGAGCCTCATTTCTTTCCTGACCATCATCTGATGTTTCTAATCAACAGAAAAATAAAATGGCCAATGTAGGTACATAATGACTTTCAAATTTTAATATTTTTTAAAAGTCTGTACAGATTTTGGAAAGCATTTCTGACAAGATTTTGGAAGCATATTGGTTACTATTATGCTCAGTATGTAGCACATCTCATTTTATGAAATAGTTAAATTTTTGTCTTATAAATTTCAGATCAATTCCTTTCAAGGTTGATCTAAGAAAATTAAAGAGTACATATTACTGTGTGGCTGCTAGCAAATGTTAGTGTTAGTAGCAAATTATGATAAGACTTCAACTGTAGTATTCTCCACTTGGTACAGTTACCTTGGAATCAGGAAAGTTTCTGCTTGCCTTCATCATGGCCTGTATTCTATTCTCTTTAGTATTGTAACACTCCATACATACCAAAATTGGGTGGTTGGTAAGTTCTGTTATGAACATTACCTTGTTTAATTCTTTGAGCAATGCTCTGAAGTACTTTACTTCAGAGGTAAAAACATTGAATCAGTGACCACACACTCTGATTCATTAGTAATAAGGTGATCCCAAGATCTTTCCTATACCATATCACCAATCTTATTTCAGGGAACTTTTTGCATTGCTGATAAAATCTGCCATTCTCTTAGCTCTTCACTTTGATAGTTTATCTTCCCCCCTCCACTTTAGGGTTCTTTGCCTAAATTCCTGGATACTGAGATACTGATAGAGGAAGGAAATGATGGTTGGTTATTTTGTGTTCCCCATACTAATGTGATTGTAAATTCTAGCTTATTTGATATATTTTCTTAAAAAGTTAGTGGGCCTGACCTAAACACCCAGTCTTTCTTTATCTCAGACTGGCAGCAGTTCAGAAAAGGGTATAAAAACAGAAGTTTGTAAAAAAAAAAAAAAGTTTGTGAATTCCTACATTTTTATATCAAATTATGTGCCTTTGTTTTTCTAAAAAAAAGAATTTACAGCTTTTATCAGATTTTTTTTCACTCAGTCAACAGAGGCAAGTTTTATTGAGGTCCAAAAGCCATCCAGAGGAGGATGAGCTGGTAGAGAATTTTGCTTGACCTTCTTCTTGAGGTGGAGGTTGTTAATGCTTCTTGCTGCAGTTGATAGCACAGAGGTATAGGCTGGCACAGGGAAGACTCAGTGATGTTGCTTCACAGGCAAAGCACCAAGTGCAGAGTGGGCTCTTTCTGGGTGTTAAAATCAGAGACCGTGTGGCCATCCTTTATCTGTTCACTGGCAAATGAAATATCAGATGTTGCAAGTAGGTAAAATGCCCTACTCAACTTGGATTTTGGCTTTGACTTTTCTTATGGTGTCCCTGGTCTCAACCTTAAGGGTGTTGGTCTTGTCCCTCGGGATCTTCACAAAGGTCTGCATCTCTGCCTCTAGCTCACAAACATTTGTCTTTATACCTCTTTTTTAAAAGTTTGCAAGTTAGTGTTTTTGTGATATAATAGACTGGTAGCCAAAATAAGGCCAGTATTGTCTCCTTGGAGCATGATTGGTAGGAATTCATAGGCATATGTATGCTTACATAATAGCTAACTAAGATGTATTAGGTTTCAAGTGACTAGGGAAAAGAAAACTAGTTATACCTTCGATCAATATTTAAGTATTGGTTACTAGAACAAATGGAGAACTAATGGATTTCCTGTGGCTTCCATATACAGATGTGGGAAGTCTTAGAATTTAGTATTTAAAAATCAGGAGTTTGAGTAGATTTTTTAAGAAACCCTAAATTTAAGAGCTGTTGATCATACAAGTTTTTGTTTGTTGGAGGTTGAACCCAGAGCCTTTCCACTGCATTTATAGCCCTCCTCCCTTTTATTTTTATTTTTTAGTTTGGGATAGAATCTTGCTGGATTGCCCAGGATGGGCTGCGACTTGAGATCCTCTTGTCTCAGCCTCCCAGAGTTCTGGTGTTACAGATGAGCACCACCATCCCTGGCTTTGTATGTATTTTCTTTTTTATTTTAGAATTCAGGGATGAGTACGAGGACATCGTTGCTTTTACAGGACAGCTTCATGGTGGTTTTCTGGTTGACCCACTGTGTTAGATGTGGGACACCTTAAGCCAGGACAGTGGTGCATGCCTGAAATAACAGCATTCCAAGAAGCTGAGGCAGAAAGATCGCAAGTTCAGGCCCAACCTGGGTGATTAGTGAGAGCTTGCCTTAAAATAAAAAAAAGGCTGGGAATATAGCTCAGTGCGAAGGCTCTGGGTTCAATACCCTGTACCATCCCCTCCCCACAAAAGGGGGTACTTTCTAGGGCAGGGATCATTTTTCCCTTTTTAATCACCCTTAGTGTGATTCATGTACTTATCCAAGTGTCAGTTTTTTTAATGGTCTTTAAAAACACAAAATGAAAGGATCCTTGCAGAAGTATTTTTTGGTTTCCTGTAGAATTTTTTTTGGTGTTTTCCTGTGCAATATTTTTGCACTTAAAAAAAAAAAGTCATTTTTCCCCAAGAGATTGGAAGCCACTAGTTTTTAGTTACGAATGATGGTCTACAAGAGACGTTTATTAAAATCTAGAGGACAGAATATGTTTTTAAAAGACTTTTTATGCTGATTACCAAATATTAGAAGAAATACAATGCCCTAAAACAGTAATGTTGAGCATGTGAAATATTTGCTTAGGAAAAAATAAATTGATATAGAAGACACATTAATGAAAAAATAACTGATGATAGTTTGCATTTTGCTCCACTGTGTTCACTGGTGGAGTTCTGGGCATTGCTCAGGGTTAAACTATGCTATGTCCCAAAAACCAATAGAGATGATTCAAGGAGAGAGTGTAATAACTGGGAAAATTGAACGTGGTATGTGTTTATATAAATAAGAATTGTGAACAGCTTAGTATACTAGTTGTATTCATTAACTTAGTCTTCAGGCTAATTTAAGCATAATTAATGACATATTTTGTTCCTAATACAGATGAAATGTCTACTGAAACTGTTATCAAAAATGAGCATGCATTTCAAGGCTTTAAAGTCATTGTATATATTAAAATCTCCTGAGAAAATATTTGTAATCATAAGTTAAAAATTTTGATGCTTTGGATGATAGGAATTGTTGTTGGAGGTCTTGGGTCTCATTCCAAACCACTAGGTAGCTGGTCTAAAGAAATTCATCCTGATGGGCTCGTGGGGAAATTAATGAGCTTTCCATTCTAAAGAATGCCTCTCTTTTGCTCAGTAACTTACTGTATTAGTAAATAACAGGCTAGTTTTTTACCTGGACAGAACTTAAAAATGTGTATCATTGTTTCTTTGAGTTGGTCTTAATTTCCATTGCTGTTACTTTTTAAGTTACTCTAAAAGTTGAGTTTCCTTGTCAGTATAATTTATGACAGTTTACTTGGGTAATCACTTGTGCGTAGTGTATATTGCTTTGACAGTGATTGGTGCTTATTTTTTAATAATTGGACTTTAAGATATATATGCTTTGTGGTTCTAGTAGGAATCATCTGAACATCCAAAATGTTTTTAGTCTGTGATATGCAGCATTGTTCTCTTGCAAAGTATCCCTCTGGAGTAGCTGAGCCTTTTTGGCCTTTGTCACCACTCTTAAGACTCTCCTAGTACTGTAAGAGACCACTCATTAATAACAGCAGTGGATCACTGATCTAAAATGGGAGCCATCGCTTTTGTGATGTAATTAGTCCTTTCAGATGAAGGATTATGCATTGTTAAATTCACCTTATTTGCCTAATTTGAGGGTGCATCTATGTTTTACTGATTTTTGTTATATGGCACACATAGGAATGCTGTATCATAGCTGTGTGGTGAATATCTTGTAGTTAGCTCTTGTAAGAAATTTATATTCCAGAGAACTCAAGAAATTTTGTCAACAGACTTGTGCCATAAAAATAAGACATTTGTGATTGAAACATTTTTAATAAGTGTGTAATTGTCGACCTAAACACCACTTTGCAAATCTAGCAAATGATGAATTGAGTAAGCTTTTATCTCTCTAAACTTTGCCTGCCACTAACCACCTATCATCATAAGTAGGCCTTTCTTATATATCCCTTTAACATATTATTTAAAGAAGATTTAACTGTATTCAGATGTGATACGTACAACTGATATTTTGGGAATTTGCTATAAAATAATTGTGGGAAGGGATTGGCTCTAAGTTGATTGTTGGTTAAAGCTAGAAAGAGAACATAAGTTTCATTATAGAGTTAGCTATATAGGTAGCTATTAATATACCAAAATGAATCTCATTCTGTATTACTAATGTGCACACACCCCTCCCCAATTAACTAGTTCACAGTCTTCTTTGAACTGACCCAGTAAGCATTAAGGGTACTACTGTAGTTTTCTAGTAGTGGAATGACAGTGATAGTGGTAAGCATGTTCTAGAAGAGTTGACATCAGAAAAGAAAGGATTGAGAACCTAGAGGAAGTGAGACCAATTCATTGATGTAATGCAACCTGGAACTCAGAACGTTATGAGTGGTGTTAGTGAATGGATTGCTAAAAGACAATCTATGAAACCTTTCAAAAGAAAGGAGCAGCTGCTGTGAGATGGTAATACCAGCACAAGAGAAAGTAGAGTTCTCACCCCATTTGGCCAAGCCCATTTGGACCAGGGAAGTGTCAGGTGTCATAACAGTGTAGCTAGGGTACAAATTAATTCAGTATTTTGGCTACTTAATTTTTCTAGTTGGTCAGCATGGGTAAGCCTCTTCTTATAGTTTCTAGATTTCTTCTCTTCCCAAAAGTGGTTAAAAATAAAGCATTGTATCTTGTACCCCCAAACACAGAACTGATAGAACAGAATTTGGGTAATCTTTGAAAATGAAGAGAGCTTAATCTTCTAGATTACTTGCATTTTCAGTCAAAATTCTACAAATGCTAGCTAGATTACAGATGGCTAGCATAATTTGTTTTTGTGTCATTGCTGGAAGAAGAAATTCAGAGCGTGGTGCGTTCTGTTAAAGGAACTAAAAGTTATCTCAAGGGACAACTCTAGGAAAATACTGTGGTTTTGAAATACTGCTTTATGTAGGATAAATTCTTAAGATCTCAGTACAAACTTAGTGAAAAACCTACTGAAGTCTACGATTTATTAAGAACTTTACTGGGGCAACTGAGGAACTTAGTGAGGCTCTATTTCAAAAGTAAAAAGAACTGGGAATGTAGCTTAGTGAGAAGTCCCTGTGTTCGATCCCTAGCACCAAAAAAAGAAAAAGAACTTTAGAGGATGGTAGCACATCCATTCAGTAGTCGTTTTTGGTTTGTTTTTGTTTTTTGAGATGGATTCTTGCTATGTCATTCAGGCTGGCCTGGAGCTCACTGTGTAGCCACAGCTGGCCTCAAACTTGTGGTGACCTTCCTGCCTCAGCCTCCCGAGTGCTGGGATTATAGCCACCATGCCCAGCAGTAGCAGTCCTCTTTTTTTTCTTTTTTTTTTTTGAGACGGGTCTCATGCAGTTTAGGTTGGGTCTGAACTCACTTTGTAACCCAGACTGACCTCGAGCTTGCGGTGATCCTCTTGGCTCAGCCTCCCAAGTACAGGCCTGCACTACCTGACCAGCCGAACAGTAGTAGTCCTAAAAGTTAATCATGTAATGGTTGCAAATTTACAGTTTGTGGTTTTCTTTTAGAGTACAGAAGATCTTCTAGGGGAAAGTTAGAATTGAGATTATTCTAAACCATGGGAGAATTTAGCCTTCTCAGTTTGTCAGAACTCAAAACGGTTGTGATGATACACACCCATATCCCAGCTGTGTGGAAAATAAGGCAGAAGGATTGAGAGTTTAAGCCCAGCCAGGACAAGTTGCCAAGACCCTATCTTTAACAGAAAGAGGGGGAGGGACTGAGATGTTCATGTAAATACTAAATGATTTTAACTTTCTGGAAGATGGTTCATAGACAGTACTAAACTTGCCATCCTAGTGGTTCCATTTACAGGAGTTTACCCTAAGGAAATGTTTGGATGTATAAAGAAACATACGAGTTACTGAGTATTCACTACAGCACACACACATTATGGAAAATAACCAAAATGATGTCATTGTCTAGGGAGAGGTAGATTTGTACATATTCACACAAAGATGTCCCAAACTTACTGCTAAGTGAAACATTATAGAACCACTAGGGTTATCACTTTCATCTTGAGAGGGGAGAGTTAGTTACATATGAATTTCGTTTCTTTTTATGCTCTTGTGATGTTTGCATTTTTTATTAAATGGTAATTCTGTCTTTACTGATAATGCCTTTGGTGGGAGGCCTGTTGTACATGTCAGAATTATTAAGCATTGAGTTTCTTTGCTGCTGTGTTCTTGGCCACTTAGTCTGGCTGAGATCATAGAATAAATGTGATGGGTTCCTTTCTTCTGTATTTTGAGGAATTTCATGCCCATTTACCTTCATTCTTTGTAGATTTTCCATGAGATCAGTGATGTTTATCTGAACAGCATTGAGTTTTATAAGAGAATTTGTTTCTATAAAACTTTACTGATGAACTATGGACTTAGAGTTTTGGGGGAGAAAGGTCAGTTATAGAGGCACATTTCAGGATTTTATTTGTTCTCCCTTTATGGTTCTGAAAGTGCAAATGTGAGCACATAAGCAAACCTGAAGAGTTTTCATTATTGCCTACCCTTTCATACTTGGGATAAAAGAAACATCCTAAAGTAACACTTAACATAGTGTTTTTATACATAGTAGTTGGTTCATGTTTGTTGAGTGAATGAATGAATGAATGAATGAATAATGAAGTGGCGAACTGCTTAATATAAAACTCAAAGCATATCTACATAAAGTGAATACAGAAGAGCCAGACTTGTTTGTCTAATATAGTATCAGTGAATTTAAAAATTAAATTTGATGCAGATGTTGTTACCTAAAGTAAGTAGTAATAGCTTTAATAAAGACCATACATTAAATCTTGATTTTCTTTCTTCTGTACTATTATGTGTAGAACATTTTTTACTGGTTCAATTTTTTCTCCTTGGAGTACTGGGGATGCAACCCAGGACTTGAAATGCTGGACAAGTGCCACTGACATGCACCCCAGATCCCATAAATATATCTTTTTGTAACTATTTTTTCATCTGTAAAATAATGGATTATATTCTAAGTCATAAAACCTACATCTTTAATCAACTAGAGGAAGTTGGCCTAAATTGATAGAAGTGTAGCAGATAACTAATGCTTTACAAATGTACATAGAGCCTTGTGTGGTAGTGCACATCTTGGGAGGCTAAGGCAGGAGGATCACTGTGAGTTCGAGACCAGCCTGGGCTATGTAGCAAGACTCAGTCTCAAAAAAAAAAAAAAAAAAGAATGTGCATAACCCCCTGTCCATAGTGAAAGTGATTCATTTCAGGCTTTGAAAGTGAAAGGGTCTGAATTCACAAAGAGGAGGCAGTTGCAGAAGCATGAGGTGTTTCTTCTAACTTCCTGGCATACATTGCCAGTAAGAGGTCTAAAGTATGCTGCAAGCAAGCCTCAGAACACAGGAGGATAGCTCTTTAAGAACTGAAAAGAATCCCAATTCTTTAAGGGCTTCATCTGAATTTGATAGTTAGATACCATTTTCCTGAATTTTATGAAGGCTACAAAGAATCTGAACATTTTTGCTTGGTTTAGCAAGTTTTGGTTTTGGGTGTTGTTGGTTGGTTGGTTGCTTGGTTTTTTGAGACAGGGTTCCACTATGTAGTCCAGGCTGGCCTTAGATTCATGGAGTCCTGCTCTGTGTTTATTACTGGGGGGGGGGGCTATAAATTATTATTTATTTTTATTCAGTGTCAAAATAGTTAAGATGGTAGTGTTTAGTTCTGTTACTTATAGTATGTACTTTTATCCTGCTTACAGTCCATAGTTTTACCACTTTCCGGTCCATGTGCCTGTCCTTGTACCACTCAGTATGACTTGCCACTACAATTTATAAATGAAATTTTTCATGGGGAAAGAAAAAACTGAACTTTTAATTATCTGTTATTCTAGTAAATTTAGAGTTCTTTCTTCATTTATTTGCCAAGCCTAGTAGCCCCTAAAGCAAATACAAATTTAGACAGAAGATCTAAAGGATAAAATGTTGCAGAAGAGGTGGGAGACAAGAAAAAGTTTATCTTAGCCAGGAATTACCAAATCATGTTCTTTCTTCAGTCTGTTAATGTTTAGCCCAATCAAGGCTCCCCACTCCTCTTTATTCTCTTCAGCCCTAAACTCCTAGATCTTTTGCCTGTAGACTTCAGACTGTAATCCTAGTTTCCACATTCCCCAGCAAGAACTTTCCACTGGCTCTCTGTACACTTTTTTTAGAATTCATCTTATTTTTTCCTTTTTTTTTTCTTCTAATACTTGTCACTTTTTCACGTTACCCACATTATTGCTTTATCAAAATTGGAATACAAATTGTTGGAGACGAGCAGAAATAATTCTTAGCCGCAGTTTATTTATTGGTAGCTCTTTTTTCACATACACTTAAACTCTTACTTGCTACAAAAGCATACACACTTAAGAGTTACTAGGACAGGTACTCTTTCTGTCATACAGATGAGAAAACTTGAGATTTGAAATAGTGTATAAATTTCCTAGGCCAGTTGGCAGCAGTGCCCAGAATTCATAGAAATGTGAAGTAGAAAAAAACACAAGGAAGAACTTCCTTTGAGGAAATTAGGTTTCATCTTTGTAAAGTGATTTTTTCTGAGCTCACCAAACTAATTACCTTGTAGGCTACAAGTTTTTGTAGCTCCTGGTATATTTTCATAATGTACCTCTCCCAAGATAAAAAGCTATATGTTACGGTATAACTATAGTGTTTTTACTTGAGTTATTTAAATTTGGATTGGAGATAGAAGATAAGCATGTGATGCAGTTGCCACAGTAGTTCTCAAACAAGTTGGTCATGTTGGTAAAGTTCAGTCATATAATTATCGCATTTTGAAATGTGATTTAAAAATTAAATTAAGGCTAAAGATAATTTTAAGAAATCTCAGTTCTAATATCCTTTCCCATTCCCCCTATTTTTATTTTATAAGGTCATTCAAAGGAGCACAGTATTTTTTTTTAATTTCAACTTACATGTACACCAGATTTTTAAGTAATTAGGTTCAGAAGTTGAATCTTAGAAGCTGAGTATGGTGGCACATCCTTGCAGTCCCATCACTCTTCGTAGGCTGAGACAGGAAGATCTCAAGTTTGGCCCAGTGTGGGCAGTTTAGAGACTTAGGAAGACAGTGTCTCAAAACAAAAAATGACTACTGATGTAGCTCAGTGTGAAGGCCCTGAGTATAATATTTATTTATATGTATATATTTTTATATATATATCTGAAATTTTTTATGAAACATTTTATGGCTTAACTGAGTTATTAATTTGTTGAATAAAATTATTGGTCTTTTAGTGCTTCAGTTAATTTTCATTATTTAGTAGTGTTTATATGTAGGGGTGGTACATTGGGCTGAATATATTGAGTTCAGGATGTATTGTAGATGCTGTGCTTTAAGAGCTATTGAATTTGCTTTATACTGGGTCTTTAAAAAGTGAGAAGAAATTATGTTCTTATAACAACACTGGAAAAACTGGAGAAGAAAGCAGGCCTGGAAAATGGGGATTCTGGGGAGGATCTTTGAGGGCTTTTAAATTGAATTCTAAGTAAGTTGTGGTTAAGAAGATAAAAGTCATTGACCCTAAAATCTGAAGTATTGTAATATTGTTGCCCCTCAGAAAAGTGGTCATTGTAAATAATATCATGAAATCATGTTGCTCAGTCTTTCTAGTCAGCCTCAGAAAAAATAGGTTTTCTTTTTTCTCTAATAGATGCCATTATTTACTATATTACATACCATATAATTTCAAAAATATAAAATATTTGTGTATATTTGTCTTTACTGTGAAATTTTGTAATTGGGTACTAGATTTAAGGATGATTTCATATTTTAGAGAAGCTACTACCTTCCAGAAGTTTTTTTGCAGTATAAAGCTTCACTGTTAAACGAAGAATTCTGTTTATAAAAGTAAAAATGTTCTCAGTGTTTAAAGTCTAATGGTAAAGCTGAGTGTTGTGCACACCCCACCCAGGAGGCTAAGGCTGGGGGATTAAGGCCAGCTTGGATTACATAGTGAGACCCTGTCTCAACTCCCTTCCCTCCCCGCCACCCCCCACCCCCCAAAAAAAAGGGTGAATGAGAGATACTATGAAGCCAAAGGAATTGAAAGGGACATTTGGAGAAAATGGCGCCGTATATATATTCTCCCCCAACCCCAGTTATGTTTTGTCCGAGACTGAAATTGAGGAAGTGATTTGGCACTCTGATGGTTTATGGGGGAGAGTTTATCAAGAGATAGCTCCTTGGCTGAGCTGTCTGCTGTCTTCATAGGCAGCAAGCAACAGTTGTTTCTCTGGCAGCAGATCTTGTGCATCAGGATTGCATCATTTCTGGGAGAATAGCCAAGGTCCACAGCCTCAGCACAAAGACTGTCTGAAACGTATGAGGCCTGTTCTCTTTCTTAAGCGGCACTCCTCTTCCTGCCAGTCCTCTTCTCGGGATTACTGAGGCAGATTTGTTCTGAATTTCTTTCATTGGGGTGGCTGTTTATTGGATTCTTGTCTCCCAGCTGCTTCCGGCTCACCTGTCTGATGCAATTTATTCTTCTGAGATCTCTGAATTGGTCTTAAAACACTTTTTGTTTGTCTTCTCTGAGAGTGAGCCAAGAAAGTATGGGTCTTGGGCTGTCAGCAGATCATATAGACAAGACACCATCAAAATGATAATACAGAGATTACTGGCTATTTCTGAACCCAATTAAAAAGGGTAATTACAAACCATTGCTGGCATGTTCTATTTAACATCCTTTTTGCTAGAAACTGAATGTCAGTAGTGACTACTCAGAAGAGTACTTAGTACTAGAAGGCAGGATGCTTCTGTTCATGAATCCAAGAGCTTATTAGGGTTCCTGTGGATTTTGAGGGATTATTAGTTGATAAGAAATTAAAGTTCTGGTTCATTCATTTTCTCCCTACAGTACTTCTCTTCCTGTCCTTTCTCGTTTCTCATTTGCTGTTTACAGAAGTCTACTTTTCCTTGTTTTAATGTGTTGTTTCGTTTTGCTGTTACCTTCATACCTTTTGTTTTTATAATTGAGTGTGCTTGTTTAAACTTTTCTGTAAAGAATAGCTTATTTTTCAGTTTTTTAAATATTAGAAATTCATAAAGCTTTGTCTCTTGAACTGGTTTTTTCATGTTTATGGTATATTACTAAATTTCAGTTGATAATTCATTCTGGCTAATGTTAAATTTCACTTTCAGGAGAAAATTTAAGGAGTGCTGATCATTTTTTTCCAGAAACTAATTTCCTTTTCTTTCTGGGAAGTAGAAAATGAATTAAAGCTTCGTTTTTCAGCATGTTTCTATCATGGAGTTGACCACAAATAGAACTGACTCTTTTTTGTTCTTTTATGTATGATAGATTAGATGGGATGAGGGGGAAGAAAGTAGTATGAACTTGTAATTTTTTATTTTTAATTTTTTTTGGTTTTTCTCCGGTACCAGGAACCGAACTCACGACCTTGCGCTTGCCAGGCAGGCGCTTTTGCCGCTGAGCTAAATCCCCAGCCCCGAACTTGTAATTAAAAATGTATTTTTAGCTTCTTATCTAGCTGAAGGGTAAATTGGATGTTTGATTAAAGAAAGCCTCTGATTTGGGGATGGTTCAGTGAAGAAGAACCTGGGGGAAAGGACCCTTGGTAAATGAAAGGGAATTCTAATTGAAAGGAAGGAGGATTCGTCAATGACATAATAAATGTTTACTACTTCTTAAATAAATTTCCTTTCCCACCCTTTATTTAGCTTCTAGTCGAACAAGAAAACAGGGTAGGCAGATTAGATGACAAAAATTTAGAATTGAATGTCAGAGGATGATAAACAAGGCAGTATTTATATAAAAGTGAAGCAAAATTACCATTAATGTATGTGTAGAATTCTACATGAAGTATTACTTCTTCTGATACTAATTGTTATTTCAACTTTTTCTAGGTCTTCAGAGCTATACTGGCAGATAATTTGGGGGACTTCATATTCAGTGGTCTGTATAAAGGTAACTGACCAAAGTTGATTTAATTTGTTTTTAAAGTTATTTGTGTTTCAATGAATGCTGAAATCATGTTGCTGTAATAGTGATCATAATTCTCTCAGCAAATATTTCTTGAGCCCTTTGATTATGTCAGGCAAAGTTCTGGCCATTGGAAACACCAGTAGAGAATACATACAAAAATCACTGTCTGCGGACTTTATATTCTAGTAGTAAGACACAGGAATAGTCACAAGTAAACTCTATTTTGAAATTTTCCACCTGGAGACAGTTAATTCTTACACTCAGAAAAATCTCCAAACCTATATGATAAAATTAATGACAGCTGTAACTGCTGAGCTTTACAAACTATAGTAGGAATCTGTTGTCCTGGCTTATAAAACTAGAATATTACAAGAAATTATTGCACATGGATGATCTGTTAAAAATTCTTCCATTAACATTTTTTCCATTAACATTTTTATGGATGTATTTTACATAGTTATTTAAGGACATAATGAGGAGTTCAAGTTTATCCTATGAATAACAAGCCTCCTATGAATACATTATTTAGGTTCAGCTGGCCAAGCTAGCCTGTCAGGATTGCCTTTATCAGAAGAGTGGAAAGGTCATGTAAAACTAGACAAAAGGAAAATGGAGAATTTATGAAAATTTGTAGTTAACTATTTACTGTTTCTTAAAGTTATCAGCTGTCCACAATACAGTATGTGAACTGGGATTTCTTAGTGGATATAAAAATCATTACTTGTTACTATAGGAAATACTAGCTGAAGTAACATTTCTTTCTTTTTCTTTTATTCTTTTTTTTTTTTTTTTTTTTCCGTTTCTTTTTTCCAGTACCAGGAATCGAACTCATGACCTTGCACTTGCCAGGCAGGTGCTATGGCGCTGAGCTAAATCCCCAGCTCCACTTTTTCTTTTAGTATATCTTAAAAATTACTGTCAGAAAAAATGTCAGCACTTAGCTTAGATTTATAATTTTTTTTTTTAGGCATATAATAGTAATGGCTGTAACAGGGCTTTAGTAGTGTTGAATAATTTCTTTTTTCCCCTAAAAATATAACATGATTCAGATTTCCTTTACTAGTCAAGGAGGTGTGACCATTATCACACTTTATTCTGCTTATTTTGTTGGGCAGCTTCTGGCTTTTTTATTAAATCTGAATTGCCTGATGATACTAAAATTCAAGAAAAAGTTATAACCAACAGCTCTTGATATTTAACTATGCCCTTTTGAGCTTGTTTGATAAGTGATCTCTGTTTTACCACCTGTAGATTTCAATTTACCAAAGACTTCAATGATATTCTCCCAAAATTTATTTGGATGAACTATTAGATAAAGGAAACATTTATGTACTGTAAGATTGGCCCCAAAGTAGAAAGTGAATCAGTCATTTCTCTCCTATGAGCTATAAGACAGCACAGTAGGTAGTAGGTGACCTCCTTTGCATTTCATTTTCCAATCTAGCAATGTTAACCTCCAGTCAGGTAGGAATAAGTATATTGCCATACCTGGATTTGGAGAGTCTTAAGTCCATTTGTTGAAATCCATCTCTTTGAAAACCTGAGGCTCCAAGGAGACATGCTTAGTTTATAGCTATTGTAGCATTCTAAACTAATAACTCAAAAGTAGTGTTATCTTTGTATGTTCTTAAAAATCTTCGTCTAATGTACCATTAGTTTCTTCAGTTAGCCTGATTCACAGTTAGTTTTATTAGCCTAATAAACCTGTTTTCTGTATCAAAATAATATGGAAATTTGTCTCAAATCAGCTACTGTTTAAATCAGCATTAATCACTAAATTGACTAAGTATCCTGTACTTTTCATTCCATTTAGGAATTTGGGGTATTATTTAACTTTTCTGTTATATTTATCACTAATCAGTGTATCATTCATGACTCTTTGTAGCTTTCTTTGCAAAGATCTTTATTAACTTCTATCTTTTATATTAGTATCAACTTCCCTACATAAACTGGCTTGTTTCATCCTTTTGTTTTTTACATGAATATAAAACCACTAATGTGAAATCATAAAAAGTATACTTTATAGTAAATTATACCATATCTCCAAATCTCTTAAGTCTACTTTTGCTTTTTTACTCTTCAGTAGTTCCTGAGTCTTTCTTTTCCCAAACTGCACTCACTTATGGTCACAAAGTCATCACTGCTTGTTACACAAAATTCTCTAATCTTTATCTCGAAACTGTATTCTTTGTAGTTTTTTTTTATTGTTGCTGTTGTCTTTTATACAAAGAGGTACACATAAATACGCAGACATTTTTAGAGCAATTTTAAGTTCATGGTACATGAACATAAGGTACAGACATTTCCCAAATATCTTTTGCACCCACACGTACATAACCTCTTCCATGGTTTATGTTTCTGTTCATATCTAGCAGTGTGTAACTATTCATAAGTACAGTTAAGTACATTTTCCCCAAATTACAGTTAGAATAAAATGATATTTAGAAAGGAATAAAGGGGTCTGTGACAAAAAGGCAGTGAAAACAAGAGTGTCTACTCAGATATAAACTGGATGTATTTATGGCCTAGAAAGAAAGTTGAACTGAAGACCTGAAATTGTTAAATAGTTCATTTAAAGTAGGAAGTATCAAATAGCCATGCTGCGTCTTCAGACATGCTTGGCAGGTCCTAGGCTACCAGAAGATTTAGTCTAATGGGCATTTGTTGAGAATGGGTAATATGCTTAGTATAGTAGGCAGACTATTTCCATTTGGTTGAAAAAAATTAAAAAGTAAGCGTAACTTTCATCTACTTTGTGGAGCACTAATGAATACAGCGAATAGTAAACATTGGAAAGCAATGGGAAAATACTTTAGCACCATCTAGGATACATTTAAAGAATTATTTGGTTAGTAGATATTTGCTTTTCTGTGGCAGGATTCCTCATGTCCATAACATGTTGGCTGAGGCTCTGCAGCTCACCCCCACTCTCAGAGTGGTCAGTCTCCATTAATTGGACCCTGTGATTTCCACTCTCTGCTGTATTGGACGTCATGAGCATTGCAATCCCTCTGGGAGTCACCACACCAGATACATCTTACTCAGATATGGCTGCTGGATCAGAGTAAGTGCTACTTCCTAGATAGGAGGCACATTATCAGTTTGTATGGAGACAGTTTTCTTATGGGTAGCTAAGAAGGTATTATAGTATTTCGTTACCCAAAGCATATCCCACTGTAAATGACATTAGACCTTGCCCTTTTCTCCCTTAGAAGCTGGGGGAAAAAAGCAGTTAGAATGGGAGGAAAGGAACTTTTAAGAAGGGATTTCGAGTAAATAATACAAAGTTTCAAAGAGTAATTACATTTTCTTTTCTTTGTTGGGTGGGGAAGACTGAAATAAAGTGGGTGTCACTGCCTGCTTCTATGGAAGTAATGATTAATGGCAGGAGATAAGGAGGTGTTCATTCCAACTGATTTTCTTTGAAGGCCTCTTCCTATGTACTTCCATTGTTCAAATGTAAAGGGGCTCAAAACATTATACGGGCATGTTGCATAGACCTTGTTATATTTGGGATAGAAAAATGGAAAGCAGTATTACTTTTTTATATATTCATTGCCTAGAAAGAGGACCTTCAAAATCAGTGGTACCAAACTTTTTTTTCAGCTAAGAGCAGCTTTAGGAATTCAGAGTTTGTCGAAAAGCCTAATCCCTAAAATACTCTCTCAGTTCTTGGAGAATTTAAATGCCAAATGACAATGAAGGTAGGCCTTCATTATACAACTTTATATATTATTCACAGTTTTAAAATTCTTAGCCTTTTGTATCCCTTCTCTTTTAAGTTGTCCAAGATTCCCCCTGCTCACAGATTCCCCCTCTTGTCCTTTTACCTCCCTTGTACCCAATCTTCCTTGCTTACAGAAAGGAAGTGGAAGCCCCCTACCTTTCAAGACGAAGTGGCACTACACCAGGATGTGAAAGTCCAGCGAAAGAGACCCAAGGGGCCTAGGGGGCAGCACACCCCCAGAAGCCAAGTCTTTTCCAGGCAGTACCAGGGATTAGGGTCTGGGCTGGAGAAATCCTGGTGTTTTGAATATGTTCAGGTCCAGTTCAGACTCTTGATCCCACAGCCACTTCTTGAGTGAGGTGGGTGTTGCTCTAATTCCCCTGTTTCTCTTGCCATTTTCACAGTCCCTGGGGATTCCTTCAGCTAAGCAAAGCAACTGTACCAGAATTCTGGGTTGGATGGTATCCCTCATTAATAGTGGTTTTCTTCCTTAAAACTGAGGATATTATTAAAAGAGCATGTATATTTCTTCATAAAGCCACCTATTGTTAACTTCTTTGCTTACTGAATTTCTTAAAGAGGAAGACTTAAATAAAACAAAGCTACCCTAAGATATAGTACATAGTATTTTGGGGTAGTCTGGAATTGAAAACAGTTTTCAAACTTACTCCCAATAAAAAGAAAGGAGGGTGGGGGTGGGGGGAAGGTGTTTTGTACTTCTTCTAGAGTTTTTTAGTGTTTGTTTCTTTTAATATTTTTGCATGCCAAAGCAATTTAGTTATGCCAGTAGCTGAGACTTCCAATTTTAAACTGTTTCCCTAAATAGTATTTAAAATTCTTCCTGTATTAGTAGAAAGTTGTATAATGTTTATAGATTTTTTTATAAAAGTCAGCTAGTAAGTTGCTACACTATATTAACAGTGTAATAGGTAGATAGAATTAACATTTAAGAGAAATTTGAGCAAAAAATTTAAACCATTAAGTTTGGAGTTAGTAGATATAAAAAAAGATCCAAAGCAGTCTTTTAATGCAGCTGGTATTTTCCTCATTGTACAGCAATAACTGCCCATAAGTGTTGCTGGGGAGTTCAGGAGTGATTCCAGAAATTAAAGTACACTGTTTGAGTATAGTGTCATATTGTAGAATTTTCTGAACATTTTCATCCATGAGCTCTACAGAGTTCTGATATTATGGTCAAAACAAATTTCACTGTTACTAATTTAGTAATTGTGCAAAGGGAGAGAACGTCAATGATATACTGTTCTCTTAAATTATTAACAGTATTTGTCAATTCTTCATCTTGCCTATTCCACTATTACAGGTACACTAGGATTAAACCTGGTGTTAAGGGCAACATACTCAACCAAATAAAAGAACTAGACTTCACCTCATGAGATTGAAATCTGATGACTACAATATATATTTTTTATATACTTATAGGAAAACTTACAATAAAAGACTTTTCTGAATTTCTAATGCTTCCCTAACAGAATTCTAGTCATTTCCCAACAGTTAACCAGTTTGGTGGCAGGTTGCATATGGTACTTTGAACACAGTTGATGGGGTGTATCTGTTGAGCTTCCTTTCTGTGTATATGCCCAGCTATCATAGAAATTTGATCGTAGAAAAAAGACCATAATTATATTTGCCTAAGTTGATTGTCTAACAAAAGGATGCAATCCTAGTACTTCAAAATTTTAATCCACATTTTAAAATATACCTAAGCACTGATATGTATGTCAGGGAATAGTCTTAAGAAACCCTATAGTTACCTGTCAATACCTGACTATGTATTTAAGCAGTAACCAGTATGAAAATTGCGATTTCTTCATCAAAAGGTAGTTTAAATTGCATAGCAGTACATTAAAAATGCTGTGCTTAACTGGAAAGTATTATACAGTAGGATGGCCTATTAACCTCCACAATATACATTTTATTTTTATTCCCTAGACTTGCACATGACGTGCATATGTTCATATTTAGCCAGTTTGGAGATGGGTAAGATATAACCAGCATAGCTCCATCTCCATGGCCATCTTATTTCATACAACTTTTCTTTTTCCCGCCCCTCTGAAAAAATCCATTTCTAATAAACAGCTGTCATGTTTCACTCCATATGATTAATGGCACAAAATATCCTATATAAAATATGTACAACTCTTTGGAATATTTGTTCATATAGTAATGTACCTAGTAGATTAACTATAAATTCATTACTTTCTTTTAACTGTCCATCATAGAAACTAAATTCTATCTTCATTTTATTAGTGCTTGTCTGCCTTTGGTTTCATTTGGAAAGCCCCACCTGTTTCCTAATACTCAGAGCTGATTGCCTCCCAGTGAGCCATGTTCAGATCATCTTTTTTCTCAAGAATACTGACCTGCATTCTTGATGTAACCCCCCTTCCAGTTCCCATCTTACAGACACTGTCAAGTAATAAAATGCATGCACTCACTAACAGAAAATACTTTCCTGTCTAAAATTCTTCTTCACCTAGAAATTACCTTTGCTGTTATTAGTAAGATCCCTTCTCACAGTTTTGGAGCATAAAACTGGGTGAGTTGGATATATATCTTAGAATTTTCTTTTATCCCTCACTTCTCAGCTGATGTACCAAATTGATTGAATTGCATACTTTTTTCCTGCTGAAAATTTGGGTATCTTAAAGCAGGAAAAATGCCTATTATTTTAAGCAAACAGTACGCATTATTTGATTCCCTAAAGGCCCACTGACATCTTAAGTTTAAGTTATACTAGTCCTTGGAGTTTATAATTTGTGTATCTCTGTTCAAGGTGATGTAAGTTACAGATAATTCATTTTAAGTTCTGTCAGGTTATACAATTACATTCCTTAATTATTTTTCAAAATTCCCTAAAACCTAGTGAAGTACTGTCATAATTGAAGTTCTTTTTTCCAGAAATTCATATTTTAGCTTTAGCCATCTATGCCTTTTTATTATGAAGGCTTACATTAAACTTCTAAATCAGAATACATTTGTAAATCTTTTATAATAATAAATTGTGTTTGAATCATTTATTTTCCATTCACTGAGGATGCAAAAAGATTCTCACTAAACCTGCTTTAAAAAGGTCTTGAATAATTTTCTTTAAAGGTAGAATGTTACCCTGTTTTCCAAATAAAGCATAGTGCAAAGGGTACAGGCTTTGGAGTCAGACATGGTTTGAATCTTGCTCTCAGTGTGTGACCTTGGGGAAACCATAAAAATCTTGCCACCTCAACTTCCCTCTCTGTAGAAAGGAGGTGTTATTTACCATGTTTAGTCATTGCAGAATTAAATGAATGAATATATATAAACCAAATAATAGGCAACTCGCAATGGTAGCTCTTACTGCTGTTACTATTGTGAAGTCCTATGGTTATTACCATGCAGCTGTTAAATAGTTGTTTCCCCCATATGCTTGCATGTCATTGGTGGATGAGAAGTTACTACTCTTAACATGTGAAAGGTGTTTGGGGGTTGGTCAAGATGAGAGGTGTGATAAATATAAGATGCCATTGTTTTTACCTGTACTTTCTTCAGGGTATCCTGTCTTGGTAGTGAATGGAAGAGGGCCTGGTCCCTGGGGCAGTGCAGAAGGCACTTTCATCATCTCACTCACTGCAAATGTCATGTGAGGTTTCATGGAAGTATTAAGAGATCCAATTAAGAAGAATAGTTCTGAGTCTAAACCAGCCCAGAGTGGCTTCTCTAGGGGAAACTCCCCGCTCAGCTGGTACGTTTGTGTTTGTCATTAGGGACACCTTGTATGCCAGGTGCCTGCCTTGAGACATTTCCCTGTACTGGCTTCATGTTACACACAAATTCACATTCAGTAACACTCCTGTTATTTATAGGTTTAGTTATGTTAATCAGATTGTTTCACTGAGTTTTTTTTTCTCTTATTCTAGTGGCTGGTGGTTGTGGAAAGAGGAGGGATTAGAATGGGAAGTAAACTGTTAGTTGAAGGGAAGATTAGGTGTTATGCTATCATGCGTTGCTTTTCGCCTTTGTGCAGCCCTGAATCTGTGGAGGCTAGTCCAGCAGTTAATGAGAAGAGCGTGTATTCCACTCATAATTATGGGACCACTCAGAGGCATGGGTGTCGAGGACTGCCTTATGCTGTGAGTATGCATTCGTATCTCTCCAGAGCAGTGAACTTCCTGGAGTGTAATCCATTCTTACACATTGTGACTTTCTTGAAATGTTTATATGCAGCATGACGAAGTTGCCCCTTTTGCAATTCCCTGCCTCCAGCGGACGTCTAGCCCTGCATCATTGTTCTTGTTTTTATGTCCCAGTTGACCTTGGCATTTTGTTTTATCACTTTCCTGGTTGAAGCCAAAAAACGAAGGGTACTACTTTCTTCTTTCTTTCCATATGTACCATACTTTAGGGGAGAGAGGGGCCAGTGTTTGGACACTGTTGATTTAAAAAATCTTATTTTCAGGATCATAATTACGGAGCCCCTCCTCCTCCGACACCTCCTGCTTCTCCCCCTGTCCAGACGATCATCCCTCGTTCTGACCTGAATGGCCTGCCGTCGCCCGTAGAGGAACGCTGTGGAGACAGCCCGAACTCTGAAGGAGAGACTGTTCCTACCTGGTGTCCTTGTGGTCTTTCTCAGGATGGCTTCCTTCTCAACTGTGACAAGTGCAGGTAAGATCCTGTTCCATGAAATTCAAGCCTGGGTTGCTGGGAGTAGGGTTTCTTACTAGTAGGGAAAAGCTCAAAGTATTCTTTCTTGTGTTTGTTAATGTAGATGATTCCTTAGTGCTCCTTGGCTCGAATTCTCTGCACTAGGTGAGAATTGCTGACAACAAGGAATGAGAGATTGATGTTAAAGCTATTGAATTTGATATGAAATTTAATGTCCTGGAAACATTTGGTAGGTGGGAGGGAGGGGGTAGACTATGCAGAGATACTTCTCCCATGTGTGCTATGATGTGCTGCATGCTGTTGGAAGGACTACTTTAAGTTTATTTTCCTCTTTAGGGGAATGAGCAGGGGGAAGGTTATTAGACTTCATCGGCGGAAGCAGGACAACATATCAGGTGAGCAGAAGATGAGTGTACCCCACATATGGGCATGTAAATATTTTGTGATTTAAATGTTCTCAGAGTAATCCCTCTTACAGATTACCGTGGTCCCCAGCTCTTTTCATGGAAAGAGATAAGCATCCTCTTAATATCACTGTAGATCTGTCATTGTAAATTAGATATATATGGAAACAGCATTTTAGTTCTGTAGCAATCAAAGTATTCCTGAAACTACCAAAAAAATTCCTTTTCTTTAAATTATTCAGTCTCAACTTGTTACAAGTAGAGGGCATTCAAGCTACAGGACTGAATATATAAGGGGAAAAAGTGGTACATGTAGAACAGTTCATTCGCTTAATGCTAGTGACGTAGAACAAGATCTTGCTTTCATAAAGACAGTGGGCTATCTATGTTGCTTTAAAGATGATAGAGTTGATAGTGGAAGACAGTGACTTACTGGGTATGGAGCACATCTGAAGGAAGAACTGCTGTTGGTAAACTTTTGACGCTGGTTCCTGAACTACAAAATCACCTTTTTTCAGGTGGGGATAGCAGTGCAACAGAAAGCTGGGATGAGGAGCTTTCTCCTTCCACTGTGTTGTACACAGCAACACAGCACACACCTACAAGCATCACCTTAACTGTTAGAAGAACCAAACCCAAAAAGCGAAAAAAGAGTCCAGAAAAGGGTCGTGCAGCACCAAAGCCAAAGAAGATCAAGGTAGGGAGGGTTAAAAGGTCTTATATAGACATATTTCTGAAGTAGCTTGAATTTTGGAGCAAGAGTGCACCAGAATTCTTTCACAAAATTTGAACCAGATGTTTAAAAGACCACTTTTTGCTCTACTTACAAAAATCAGCTAATCTGTGTTGTGTACATATAGACCAACCTCTCTTCGGGCTGGGGAAATAGCTCAGTGGCATAAGCGCCTGCCTGGCAAGCGCAAGGTCATGAGTTCAATACCCGGTACCACCAAAAAAAAAAGACCAACCTCTCTTCTGCCACACCATACATCACTACTTGCTCAGAGTTTCTTCTACTCCAGCCCCCATCCCAGGTATGAAATTCCAACCCTGCCTGGCACAAGCCTGCGTGTGTTGCAGCCTGAGTCTAGGCTTCCACTCGCCTCACAGTGTCTCCTCACCTGGAGACTAAGAGCAATGCGAAACTTTGCCTGGCATACACCCACCTCATGTCATTGGGTTATTTTTTCCTTGTTACCCACCTCCCCCGCCCCTCTCCCCCAAGTCACAAAATATCTCTTGAATTGTCTAAGCTTCCTCAGTGTCACGGTCACTTTCCTATATTCTCAACTAAAAAGTCTCCAGGAGAAATCTCTTCTGTTTTGTGATCTTTCTTCCCCATCACAGCAACTTTGTTGCTCCTAGGTGACTTGCCCACCCCTTGTTAAGGGGATTGGTCTTTGTTTCCTTCTTAATTTCAAAACTGATAAATCTGTAACATAAGGTTTTTTATTTACTTTTTCTCTCAGTGTCAGGATGCACATAGGATTTCAGTGGTGCATGCTCATCCCTGTTACCTACTTCCATGATAGAAAGTATTAGAATGAGTCTCAGCTCACTGGGTTTGAGCTATCCCTATTCTTCACAATAGGTTGGGGAATTCCTTGTGTTTGTTATGTAGAGAAAAGGGGATGGAATAGAACTCTAGTTCATCCCTTAGTTTTAGTCTCAGATAGGTATAACTGTCATTCTTGGTACCAAGTTTTGTTTTGTTCTACTTGTTTTCCTCTTTGGGATAGGCATTTCGAGAGGGATCCCGGAAGTCCTTGCGGATGAAGGTAAGGGGTAATCTTCCCTGATGCTGTGTTTTACTTCACTGTGATCTTGCATTTTGGTCAGCTTCTTTCCTGACACTGATGGTCTGGGAATCTTGGAATCTGCTTTTTTATTACTTTGTAATTGTTGCCATTCAGTTTTCATAGAGCTTTTTTCCAAAGTAGAGTTTTTAGCCATTTTCTGAAACATTTTTCCTTTCTATTATCAGCCTGTGTTTATTAGTTTATCTTTAGCTGCTTTTCAGGAGTTGGGGGGGATACATGACATTTTACCAAACAAGATGAGACTGCTGGTATTTTGTCACTGTAATTGGGCTCTGCCTCAAGGGTCAGGGCTTTCTGGTAATGATACAGAACCTCTTGTGCACCTACCATAGCACTATGTGGGCTTTAATCAACAGCAGCAACTCAGTAGCAGGAAAGCTGTATTACTGTTTGGAATTAATGTTGTTGGAAATGGTTTCCTTTCAAGTTTTTTTCTTGGCCTTCCTATTTGATAGAGAAGACTTATGTGATGCATGTGTGTTTCTCCAGTTGTCTAAGGCATGCTTTTGTAAAAAGGTTGGAGAATAGAGAAAATTATGTATAACGTTTAAAAGGACTTTTAGGTACTCAATAAAAAGCTTGCTGAAAGATTTGATTATATTGTGTAGTATCTTCTTTTACCTGTGTATATATAGGAAAGAGGACTTTCCAGATCATCACTTGTGGCTTCAAAGCATGTAGTTAGAATTAAGTTCTATAAGTGTTTATCCCTAAAAGTATACATGATGGAAAAGACAGATCCTTCCTGTTGACAGTTATATGGCATAAAGTCTTAAGAGAGGGAAAGTTTTATTGGGATTACTTTGTATTTAATATGGTACACTAGTATAACTCATATTATCAAAAGTTACAATTGATGTTTTATCTAAAGTTTAAAGGCCTCATCTTGGGTAGATGGGAGAAGACGTAGGACCTCACATACAGAGCATCAGAGGTCTGGGCTATGTTCTGGAACATGGCTTACTCATAAATTCTTTGCTTATAGACATATCTCCTACAGGTAACCAAGTTTGCTTTAACTCCCACCCCACCCCTTTTTGTTAAAAAGAGTTCCTAAATAGACTTCTAGGGACAAACATAACCCTGATCCTAGCTGCGGAGCCACTTTCAGTTTTATCAGTCAATTACTGTAACTTATCCCCAGAGATTCAAAACCTTCTGTAAGCTATCAACTGGCTTTCCCAGACAACTGCACATGAACCCCAAATTTTCTACAGCTTCCAAAGGTTTTCTGCCCACAGACATGTTTAGGGCACATACCCCACCCCGTAGTAGTTGTTTGATTGTTGTCTCACAATTGTAAAACTCAACCAAAGATCCAGAGAGTAACTGGAAGGTTGGGAGACTTTATCATTTAGATTTTTCATCTGAAAGCCTAGAGCTTTACTACTAAAGACTTAACTCTAAACCATTTCTTTAAACTTGACATTTTGGACCAACTAACTCTGTGTTGTGGGGGGGATTGTTCTTTGTATTTGAAGATACTTAGCCACATCCCTACCATCTATCCACTAGTGCACCATACACTGAGTTGTGATAATCAGAATGTCTTCAGTATTACCCAGTATCTCCTGAGAGCAAGGTGGCCCCAGTTGAGAACCTCTGCTCTAAACCCACTGAGGTGGAGTATCTGCTTCCTGAAGGATGGATGGTGGGACTGCAGAATAAACAGATTAGTAAAAATTAAGCCAGACGTACTGGTGCACACTTATAATCCCAGCACTTGGGAGGCTGAGTGAGGCAAGAGGATCACCGTGGGTTTAAGGCCAGCCTGGGCTACATAGTGACTTTTAAGTCTAGCCTGACCTACATAATGAGACCTTGTCTCCAAAAAAGCAAAAAGAAAGAAAAAAAGGAAGGTGGATGAGTAAAAAATTGGTGATTCTATGGCACAGACTTCCAAAACACAAAAAATTTAACAATTCATAAGTTTCATGGTTGATACTAGATCCTGAAGCCGGAAATACTGTTTGTGCACCATTAATCCCAGTCTTACAAGCAGACTTAAGTGTCAGATTTTGCTTTATCTTTGCTCGACTGCTGCTGACAACGTCAAACAGCTAATACTTCTGTTTATCATGTGCTGGTTTTAGGTGTACCTTATTCTCCCTTTATTGTTCAGTCTTTCAGACTAGTGAAAAGACATTAAAGTGTGTTGCTAACTTTTTTTTTATGTTTTTCTGTTTCTTGGAAAAAGGATGGTAGACAGCAATTAATCAACCGCAGTGATGCAAAAGTAGCAAAAGGAAGCAGTTGCTAGTATAGGCATCAATGTTCCCTTTGCCATTCTTGGAAAGTATTTAATTTTGTTAGGCCTGTTTTTGGAAGTGGACATGGATTTCTGGTAGCATTGGTTACTATAGTGTCTTTTCCTTTTAATCATCACTACCAGTGTTGGTTTTCTGGGCCACTCAAGCCTTAAATGCCATGGAGGAGAATGTGTCAAACTTCAATGTGGTCTCCATAGCTCAAGCTGTAAAGTGGTAGGAAACTGCTGTTGCTGAGATACAGTAGTCTTAAGTACTGTCAACATAGAGGGCAATGCTTTTCCTGGAGGACTGTAGCAAAGTATCTAGCTCTCAGATATTTTTGTTACCTCTACCCACCTCCCTCTTCTCACCTCACTCCTTCAGATTATTTAGAATGTAACTATATAAATTGTCTAAAGTTCTAATAAACTTCAAAATGGTAAATTTTTCTGTGGGTGATGATATGATTGATTGGGATCACGTGTACATTTAGAATGAACAAATGTTAATGACAATA
Organism: Chinchilla lanigera; assembly: GCF_000276665.1. Lineage (NCBI taxonomy): Eukaryota > Metazoa > Chordata > Mammalia > Rodentia > Chinchillidae > Chinchilla > Chinchilla lanigera. Next base: position 1,008,774 of record NW_004955561.1, read on the forward strand.
AGTGACACAAAAATAAAATTATTCTTCTAGAGAGTAGTAAAAGTAATTTGTCCTAGCATACTAGCACGGATAACTTTAATAAATACTGAACATTTAAGCAGTATGATGATTCAAGGTATCTGTAGCATTCTTTTTTATAAAGATTTTATGAACTGATGTCATTCTTCTGATAAGAAATTGTATATTTGTGGCTTTAAAATGGTCATAAAAAAGATGATAGGATGGAACTATGACCTAGATTATTTTCTTACTTTATAAATGGAGAAATTGAGTGTCCTTGCTTTAAAGAGCTTATCTTAGACCTCACAGCTCAGTAGTAATAAAACTATAATAAAAGCCAGATCTCCTGACTCCCAGTCCATTATTCTTTTATGCCACAGTGAAAACAAATTTTCTTTCGAAATTCAGCCTTCTCCCCAGTCCCTGTGTCCTATGAATTTTCATGCATAGACTCTACTAACCTATCTGACTTTTGTTCTCTACAGAATTCTCCCTCTGAAGCACAGAATTTAGATGAGAATACAACCGAGGGCTGGGAAAATCGGATAAGACTATGGACTGATCAGTATGAAGAAGCTTTCACTAATCAGTACAGCGCAGATGTACAGAACGCCCTTGAACAACATCTACATTCTAACAAGGAATTCGTGGGAAAGCCTGCTATTTTAGACACTATTAATAAGACTGAATTGGCCTGTAATAATACAGTTATTGGTTCACAAATGCAGGTAAGGACCAAATGGGTTAAAGACTTTAAGGAGTTGGGATTGTTTAGAATCCAGGAAGAGGACCTGAATTGGAATTACTGTTTCTACTAAATGTAGGAGGCCTTAGAATAACAAATTAGCCAACTGTTGATCATCTTAAGCTAAAGCAGTTTATATTAACTAAATTATCTGGGTACGTATTTTTAAACTGTATTAATTAAAACTAAAATAATTAAGATGGAAAATTTCATACTGCCTAGGAAAGAATTATCAAAAATTAATAGAAATCTAATCTTATTTTTATATTCTATTAGATGTAGAGCCACTAAAATCCTAATCATATGTTCTTTGATCTTGCCTTTCTTTTGCAAGTGGCAGGTTCACTAGATGGCATGTTTCCTACAAAAATTGAGGTTATAATCAGATGTAAAATTTTCTGATCATTGAGCTATATAACATATGTATGTAAAACTTGAAAATGTTGGGAGCTTTTCATCACTTTTGAAATATTCTGAATGTCTACTAGGCTGTTCTCGCTAATATTTGATGATCATACTCTGATTTTATTCAGTTACAGCTGGGAAGAGTCACTCGAGTTCAGAAGCACCGAAAAATCTTGAGGGCTGCGAGAGATCTGGCTTTAGACACTCTTATCATAGAGTATCGTGGGAAAGTCATGTTGCGACAGCAATTTGAGGTCAATGGGCATTTCTTCAAAAAGTAAGGATGTCATTCATTGAGCAGTAAAGGTTAACATCATTCTGGCTGACCCGTATTGCTATGAAAATCATCCCGCTTGAAAGACTGCTCCTGCAAAAAAGATAATCCATATAAGCTCGTGCCTATCTACTATTTGTAGAAAAGTGCAAATCTATAAATTTTTTAATGTATAAAGTGATAATAACTCTTTTCCGGTTCCAGTGTTCCTTACTTTGTGCTTGTTCTTTAATGAAAAACAGACAAGCATGTGATGTTTTCCATGTTTAGGCATTGCAAAGGACTCTGACTACTTCTGTCAGTATATGCTTCATATTTGAAATCATGGGGTAACCTTTTAATTTGTGTTGAGAATTACAGAGATTTTAATTATATCCCTAGACCATATCCCTTTGTGCTCTTCTACTCAAAATTCAATGGTGTAGAGATGTGTGTGGATGCCCGTACTTTCGGTAATGATGCTCGGTTCATCAGAAGATCGTGTACACCAAATGCAGAGGTAAGATATCTGTAGCAACTTCCATTTGAATGGAACCACCAAAGGACGAGTTTACTGAAGAAGCAGTCTGGAAACTTCACACAGATAAAGGTCTGTAGCTAACAGTTGTGATCTTTCATTACAAGAGATGGGGGATAAAAAAGTAATGATTTTTTTTTTTTTTTATGCTAGTAGGATGGGAGCAAGGAGTGGATTTTCTTTAGAGAATGCAGACGAGAGAGAGTATGTTAGCATTTGCTAAAAGAAAGAGCTTAAATTGGATAAGAGGTCAATAAGGTTATATTAAAGAAACTGGTCATGTGATAGAAGATGTCATTGGTTTCAACCAAGCTATTTGGTTTCACTTTTATAGATTTTAGGAAACAGTATTATAAAAGAAATTCTGGACATTTCCAGAATTTCTTACCAGGTACAATAAAATCCACAGAGCTTTATAGGCTAAAGAATTTTAATTCTCCGGTGGAGCTAGAAACACTTTTAAGATGAACAACAATGATTAACCCTGATTTCCTGCATCTCAGTTTCTCTTTCTGAAGAAGTATCATAAGCATTGAGGGTCCTTAGTGTAACAATTGCATACATAATGATTGAGTTAAACAGCAGGCTGCTGTAACTCTTAAATGGGGAGAAATGATTCAGATAAAGATTCTTTTCCTTTTTATGGAGAATTTATAGTCTATGACAAATCTAATCATGCGCCTTTTTCACACAGGTGCGGCACATGATTGCAGATGGGATGATTCACCTGTGTATCTATGCTGTGTCTGCCATCACCAAGGATGCTGAAGTCACCATTGCATTTGATTATGAATACAGTAACTGGTAAGACCTCACAAACTTCTCCTAACATGAATGGGCTTGTCTTAAATATTAAGCTGTTCAGTTCTATTTAAAATCTGCTTTTGTTCCTTGCTTAATCTTTTTATAAATAATGTGTGTTCTGCCTAGAAATTGTGAAGAAAAATCAACTTAGATGTTTTTGGTTTTCTGTTTTCTAGAGATTGAGGTACACATTATATCACTGTAGGATACTGTTCTGGAGTTTCAACACAGATGGTGGTTAGATGTTTTTGTTTTTGTGGGTTTTGGTTGGGTTGTTTGTTTGAGGATTTTTTTGCTTTGTGGTGGTGGTGGTGATATGTACTGACAGTTGAACCCAGGGCTATCACCAGCCCTTTTTAATTACTTCATATTGAGATAGAATCTTGCCAAACAGCTGAGTTGTCCAGGCTGGTCTTGAGTTTGTGATCCTTCTGCTTCAAATTCCTAGGGAACTGGGATTATAGGCATGCACCACCACACAGCTTCATTGTCTTGCAGCTCTTTATGTATGAGACATTCCTGGAAGCTGCAGTAGCCTTTATTGTTATGAAAAGAACACTTTGCTCCGGGCCACACATAATGAGAACTATAAAAATTCACCCTACCATTTATTTACAATTGTATTTGTCATTTACAACTTTTGTAATGGTTGTTTGGTGGTTTTTGCTTGTTTTTGAGATGGTAACTTGCTAATGTTGCCTAGGCTAGCCTTGAATTTGAGTGCCTCCTGTCTCAGCTTCCCAGGTAGTTGTCACTGACATCTTTTTTTTTTTTTTTTTTTGTACTGGGAATCAAACTCAGGACCTTCCACTTGCCAGACAGATGCTTGTGCTGCTGAACTGTATCCCCTGCCCTGTCACATCTTAATAATGCTCAGACACAAGGCTTTTTAACTATTAACCCCATCCACTTAGAACATGTATCTTAGCTGTATATGACAATACAGGAAAACAGAAATAGTGAGCCATAAGATGGGTATGTGTTTCATTAAGTAAATGCTTTTCGTCTTTCATTGTTTTGGAAAAAATAGAGGCCATATGGTAAAGTCATACTCAGGTATAAAAAAGAGTATTGATAAGTAGGGAACTGAATAAAAGTGAGGACAGAGTAATGGTGGGCCCAAGTGAGTATGGTCTTGTCAGACACTATCCCTGATTCACTGCCTCCTATAGAGCATAAAGGCAGTTGGGAAAATTGAACTTTCCTTTCCACTGACTGTATCTAGAGTTGGGGATACACAGAGAAACAGAATATTAAAATCATTTGCAGGGACTCTCCGATTTGTTTAATTTATCCAAGATAACACAAGGAGAAATTTGTATGCTGATATTTCAATAGAATAAGTAGGTAGTATACCTGAATTTGAAGAATACTGAGACAGGATCTTTTGGTTATTTCTTTGGAGCAGTAATTATAAAGTGGACTGTGCATGTCACAAGGGAAACCGGAATTGCCCTATACAGAAAAGAAATCCCAATGCCGCAGAACTGCCACTCCCACCTCCTCCAAGCCTACCCACCATTGGGGCAGAGACTAGACGTAGAAAAGCACGGAGGAAAGAGCTAGAGATGGAGCAGCAGAATGAGGCTTCAGAGAATAGTGACCAGCAACCACAAGAAGTTCCAGAAAAAGTAAATGTATCCAGTGATCATGAGGTAATCTCCCCTGGTGAAATGATGATATAGTATTAATCCTCTAGTACAGTGATGGCGAGCCTTTTAGAGCTTTCAATTATACAAACAGCCTGATGTGGCATATATACCATAGTTTCGCCACCACTGCCAGTAGATTCTACATTGCCACCTGTTGTTTGGGACCCTATAATAATACGTAGTGCTCGATGTATCAACATAAATATGCATTCGTTCATTTTGTTTTACAAAGTTAAGAGCATTCTTTAAATAGCGCAGTGGTAGGTTTACTTGTGTGGCATGCATAAGGCCCAGGTTTGATCCTCAGCCCCACAAAAGAACAGAGAGCATCCTTTCAGCTATTTTCCAGATTTCATTCCAGTGTGATTGGGAATTACCATCTGTGTTTGCCCTGTGGCCTCACCTGAGTAACACTGTAAAGCACTAGAAATTGTTTCTAAAGCATCTGTCCTACCAGAAGAAAATAGTTGATTCACCACACCCAGAGTTTGAGAGTACAACTTTATGTTCCTTCTGTCTTAAAGGAAGTAGACAATCCAGAAGAAAAACGAGAAGAGAAAGAAGAGATTACAGAAGACGTGGAGAACCCCGCTCATAGCAGGAGGGTGAGTAACATCTGACATTCTTTTGCTCTTTCTGATTTTTGCTACCTCTTGACATGAGAATCTTTTTCTTTTCCTACCACCTCATTTATTTCCCCTGAAGGTTTAGTATGGCCTTTTTCTATCAGGTATTATTCATTATAATTTACATTTTTTTTTTCCTGCACATTGTTCAGTGAGTTACTGATTTTTCAAAAACTAGATTTTCAAAACTGAAGTGCATGGGCTATTTTGCTCCAACTTAGAATTCTCTTGGTGTGTGTGTGTGTGTGTGTGTGTGTGTGTTTATTTTTTGTAATTACTATTACACTTAATTATGTGGAGTAAAACAATTTACTTTTATGCTGAAACTAAGGATATTTATTTTTGCTCATGTAATGTTCAAGGACAGTTCCCTTCATTGGGGAGAGAGAGAGTGTGTGTGTGTGTGTGTGTGTGTGTGTGTGTGTGTGTTTGAGACAGGGTCTCACTATGTAGTTCAGGTTGTCCTTGGGCTTAGTGTGTAGCCCAGGCTGGCCTTGAACCCACAGTGATCTTCCTGCCTCACCCTTCCGAGTGCTGAGATTATAGGCAAGCATCACCATGCCCGGGCCCTTAGGTTGATTTTGAACTCCAAAACATACGTAGAAAAATGGCTTTGAGGGCTATTTTTCTTCCATGTTAAAAAATTTCAAAATAATTTGACCTTTAAAAAAAGTATGGACTTAATCTTGCTTTCTTTTACAATTGTTCTCAACATTTTAAGTGAAATATTTTAATTTTGATCTTATATTCTCAAAGGTATGTGTATCATCTTACTGGTAATTTAGTGAGTTTTTGTAAGTTTCCATTTATACAGTAGATGTCCTCTGTGGCCTGCTGAAGCTTCTCTCTATGCTATTTCTTTCTAGACCCGGGAGGATAGAAAGGTTGAAGCCATCATTCACACTTTTGAAAACTTAGAGAAAAGAAAGAAACGGCGGGATCAGCCCTTGGAACAGAGCAGCTCTGACATAGAAATTACTACCACCTCAGAAACTCCTGTTGAAGAAGAAACAAAAGCTGAATTCCCTGAATCTGAAGTTAGCAACACTGCTTCAAATATTTCCATCCCAAGCACCCCACAGATTACTGGTGTGAACACACGGAGGTCTTCCCAAGCAGGGGTGAGAGAAGAAAAGACTCTTTTTACTCTATCTTTTGGAGTAGTTAACGTCAATATTTTCAGCTTTGCCCCATATCACAATAAATAAAGCAGTTTAACATCTTAATTAGCAGATTCCTGGGATTCAAAGAGACAAGTCAGAATTTAAATGACTAAACACCTTCAAGCTAAAATGGAATGTGGTACTGTTTCTGCCAGATAAACTGTTGGTAGCAAGTTCTTAAAAATATTTGGGAGGGCTGGGGATATAGCCCAGTGGTAAAGTACTTACCTAACTCACACAAGGCCATAGGTTCAATCCCCAGCACAACAAACTAAATAAAACTTCTTTTAGGATCCCACAGCTATAGTCCTACTTATTAAGGTTTGAGGGTTTGATGTCAGCCCCTGGCAACATAGCAAGACCCCATCATCTCCAAAGGGAAACACTGATTTCTGACCATGCATGAAGATCATTAATAGAAAACTTAACATGTGCAAGGACCCTGGTTCAGTCCCTACCACACAAAAACATCATTTGGTTTCCCGCCCAAAAACCAATCTTCTGTATAGCCTAGTTAAGTAGCTGACCTTTCATAGGATTGTCAGGATAAACCTTTCTGGCCCTTTGCTACCTTAGCCATGAGTGTAATGCTAAAACCTCAATATCTGGGAAAGAAACAAAAGGGAAAATTCTCTTCCCTACTAAGAATCCTATAATTAGGTCACTACCTTTTGCTGATTATTGCCCTATTTCATAGATGCTTATTAGAAATAACTAACCCACATATGTAACTAACTAGCTCAACCCCTAGATGGCATTCAAATATATAAATGTTTATATTTAAGGATTACATTTATTTAAGTTATTCGAAGTTGTTTTTCCACCAGGAGGCATTTTTGAGAATAGGTTCCCTCCTCAAAAAAAAAAAAAAAAAATGGTCAATAGGGAACTAGAGGGAGTGTTTCTGATAATGAAGTTTCTCATCAGCATTTGACCCGAATATTGTTACAGGATGTTGCTGCAGAAAAACCAGTCCCTAAAGCACCTTCAGCAAAGCCTTCTAGGCCTAGACCGAAGAGTCGAATTTCTCGGTACAGGACCAGTTCAGCCCAAAGACTAAAGCGTCAGAAGCAGGCCAGTGTGCAACAGGCAGAGTTGTCACAAGCTGCCTTGGAAGAGGGGGCAAATAACAACTCAGCAACTCCTACTGAAGCTGGAAGTATAGACAGTTTAGGAGAAAACAGACAGTTAACAGGGTCTGACCCAACCGTGGTATCAGTTCCTGGATCCCATGTCAACCGTTCTGCATCAAAGTACCCCAAAACCAAAAAAGTAAGTGACAAATACATCTTCATAGGCTTAGTCTGGCAAGGGCTGTTCTAGTATACTCTTTAGGAAAAATTAATCTTAGTGTTAATAGATTGAAAGGTCTAAATAAAAATGCCTTTATGTGGAAGGCTGAAGCCATTCTACCTTTTAGTCCCTTATTTTTAAGCAGAGGATAAAGTCACTGCTAGCTAAAATTAATCATCTCTTAGTAAGGATGGGCATGGAGAGAACGCAGGAAGATATCCTTGCATTCTTAATGCCCAGTTCATCCTCACTGCAGCTGCTGCATCTGTCCTAGTTTCTAGGTGAGGTTTGTCTTTGTGAATTGGACTGCTGCTTCTGGCTTTTTTATATGCAGCATTGACTAATTGTTTTTTTTTTTAACCTTAGTATCTAGTTACAGAATGGTTGAATGACAAAGCAGAGAAGCAAGAGTGCCCTGTTGAGTGCCCTTTACGTATCACCACAGACCCAACTGTACTGGCAACAACCCTGAACATGTTACCGGGTCTTATTCATTCCCCGTTAATTTGCACCACTCCCAAACACTACATTCGCTTTGGCTCACCCTTTATGCCTGAGAGGCGTCGAAGGCCCCTTCTGTCTGATGGCACATTCAGCTCCTGCAAAAAGGTATGTCTGTGTTTATGTGGTTTTTTTTTAACATAGGATACCTATAATCATAACATATTTAACACATTTTCTAGATAGCCACTCTATCCATGTGAGTTAATGATGAGTTCATTGCTCAACGTGAATGCATCAGGAGCCAGTGGAACTAAGTTGAACATATACTGCATTTTCGGTGCTTAAATTTTCACTGTGGGTATTCACTGTTGTCTCTTCTGAAGGCCCTTGAGATTACTGAGAGCACACAGCAGTTGATGGCTGGTTAGGGAGAGATACATTTTGTGTGTGCTCTTGTGGTACTGGTTTACATGTCCATTTGTGCTTTGAATTAATTCAGTCACTATTATCTCCTAAAAGAGTTTAGAGGAAAAGTCCTATTCCAGTTGGCATAATTCCTCTTCCTTTATTAAAATGACAACAGGATGGACTATTTATTCCCTATAGAATGTGGAACCTACCTACTATAAAGGAACGTCTCTTCTCTCTCTACTTCTCTCTCCTCGCTCTAGTTAGAGTTTTTGGATCGAGTGGTAGTAGTATTTGGTGGTTGGTTGTTTCTGGAACACACTCTTAATTCCCAGAAGCCCTACATATTTTCCAAAGATGTGTCTCAGGTATAGACCACTCAAACCTATAAAGTTGGTTCAGTGTTGCTAGACGTGTAGGACACCCTTTCATTTGGTCTTTCCTTGAGGTAGAGTTCTGTTCCCTGGAACATCCTTTTCTCTTATCCTCAGATCTGGATTCAGGCTGCCTTCCTCAGTGTCTGCCATTGCCCTCCTCCACTGGCATCACGTACATGAGGATGCTGCATGTAGATTATTTGATGTGATGAAGTCTCCAACTCCAGGCAGGTCTTCCCTGACTCCTCCAAACTTAAAGCTTTTTCTCTTTTCCCCAAAGAACAGAAATTATTTCTTGGGGGGTGGGGGGCATGAAAGATGAGCCAAAGTGGTATGGGATATGGAGGGGAGGAGGGCAACAGGAATCTGTGCGCCACACACTGTAAGGAGTCTTTTCTGATTATCTTACCTAAGTATTTGAGTTACTTGTCAGTAACTCAGTAGAAGAAATCTTAAAGAGAAATTTTACCCCATGACCCTTGCCAAAAGGGTTTGTAGATAACACAGTAACGTGAGGAACTTTCAGGTGACAAGAAAAAAAAAAAAAAAACAGTGGCACTTTCTTTAGAAACGAAATAGTAGAAAATTTCTGAAAAGCTATTTTGTACAGGAAATTTGCCTCAATAACAAAGGACAATTGGGTCTCTGAGGATACTTTCTTAATTAGGTCACTTAGACTACTTTACCTGAGACAAAAAAATACTGTGCCATTTGGTGTAAAAAGCAGTATGATTAACTTTCTGTAATAATAGGAAAGCTGTTAATTCTAATGTGGCCTGCAAAACTAGAGCCACATATGCCTTCTACATTTTAACATTGCTCAGTCCGTCAGCAAGAGTAAGATTTCATAATCTTAAACTTTTTGTGAGGAGTGTTCAAAATTAGAAGGGATATGTAGTCTTCAGTCTAAAGGAGGAGCAAGTAGAGAGATACCTTAATATATTTAATATATATGAAAGAAACTTTTCTTTTGGTTTGTGTTTGGCTGAACCTAGGACTAGGTTTCTAAGATTGTTGGCTATTGAATTATTCTGTCAAATCACATAGAAGTGTTGACAATTACTTAGTACAAGTTAATAATAAAGAATATTTTATAATTTGAAATAGCCTCTTAAAATGCCTCCTTGATAATTCTGATGCTGGTTTACCATCTTTTTGTTACCATCTTGCTTTTCCAGCCTCTGAAAACCAAATGTTTTTAGGACTATGACTTCAAGTTCAGTAAAAATTCATTTCTTTGTACTCTTTTACCTGATTGTGATTTAAGGTTTATATCAGTAGTTCATCTTTGTATCTCCATTGGCATCAGCTAGAAAGGGGTCATGCTTAAGTCCATGTTATATTCTCCATATGTATTTGACTATCTTCATCTTTTGTATTCCTTTGTGTCTTTAGGGTTGTGTTCTCTTTTGTTTGCAGTGCTGGGAATGGAGCACAGGGCCTTGCACATGCTAGGCAAGCCTTTAACAACTGAATTATGTTACTACCCTCATCCTTAGCTTTCTATAAACTATCCTTAAGCACTTTACATATGGCATAGTCAGTCTTCAAGAAGAGGTAATGAGTCAGGTACACATACCAAATTATAGCAAGATGATTGTGTTTAAATTGCATCTTTTAAGTTTAGGTCTAAATAGTTTGTTTAAATGTTTATTTTCGTATTTGCTGTAAATAAATGCAGATTATATTATAAAATGTACAGCTTTTTAAGAGCAAAACTGAAGTTGGCTTTATTCTGAGTCGGGAGAGGCAACAGTTATTTTTAAAGTGGTTAGAACAGACTCACCTGGTTCAAGACCTAAGAACATTTCCATGATTAAACAAAATTGGAATACAATTCTGAAAATCCCTCAAAAGATACAATAAGCAAGTAGATGAGAAAAACCATTCTTTGTAGGATGAGTTAGAATAATATATATTCCTAATAGGCCCATTGTTCCATATCTGATTTAAGGAGATAGGCTTCATAAGTAAAAAATAGTGTAAGAGAGGCCGGGTGTGATGGCCCACGCCTGTAATCCCAGCACTGGAGAGGCCGAGGTAGGAGGACTGCTATGAGTTCAAGGACAACCTAAAATACATAGTGAGACCCTGTCTCAAAAAAAAAAAAAAAATAGTGTAAGACAAATTCAAATTGGATATATCTACCCAGATTACGAGAGTATTTGTCAGAACATTTGTTGATATGTCCAGAGTATTGAGATTAAATTATCATAATTCTCAAAAGGCATTTTATGATTTTATACCTTGTTCTAGATCTGACTTGAACCATTACTTTAGTGGAGGGGAAACATTTATAAATAGCCAAAGAGCCTTTCATTTGCATTCTACCTGTTCTCCATAAAAGCACCTGCTAGGCATAATACGTATAGTACATTTGTCTCCAGCCAGAATAATAATGAAACATTGTGCATTGCATTGGTATTTTATTTTACACCCTTAAACTTACCAACTTTTAGTTAGAAAAAAGACTCTGAAAATCTAGCTTAATCAGTACTGTGCTTTCTTTGCATACATCATCTCATTTAACCTTCACCATTTAATCTGAGATGTTGGGGTTATTGCCTCAGTTTACAGATTCAGAAGCTCTGGTTTAGAAAGATTTGGTAACTTGCACAAAGACAACTCGCAAATGGTCCAGCCAAATTTCAACCCAGATCTTTTGGACTCCAAAATCTATATGACTTCCTTGCTCCTGCCCCATAATAATGCTACTCTTTTAAGCATTTCTCTCCTCTTTCTTTAACCTCCTACAATCATTTTTCTCTTTCAGTACAATTTCAGAAAAGGGAAAGAAGTCTTTAATAATTCTAGATAGCATTTGGATAGTTACTGGGGGGTTCTAAAATTAACATTACCCAGGCAGTTGATTGAAACACAAAGAAATACTCACGTTTCTTTTAGAAGTAATGTAAAAATCTACAAGGCAAGAGAGGACAGGTTTGACCATACAGTATATGCTGTGGTGTTCAGTCTTACAGCCAACAATGTCAGCATCTTACACCTAGAATGCCCCATTCTAGCTTTATGTTCCCTTTTTTTATTTACCAGAATTTTTTATACTTACATCTTTTATTGTGTGTGTTACTGCAGATTGAACAGAGGGCCTTGTACATACTAGGCAAGCACTCTACACTGAGCTACATCACCAGCCCTGTACTTATATCAGCTTGATGTTAGAAATATAAAAAATGAATTTCTCTTGAAGGAAAGCTCAAGGATCCCAGATGAGTTCTGTTATCTGCTCTCAGAAGAAAATCTTGTACCAATGATAACCTATAACATGGCATTTTTGACTCACTTTGTCCTCCCAGGCCTAAAGTACCCCTTATGTCAAATAAGTACTTTGGAAAAGATAACTTTGAAAGTCTCTTCTAAGCTCTAGAAATCTGTGATTCTGAAAGTTCATCATTACATCAATATTCTGTATATATAAAAATTCATTCTTCGCTTTTCAAGATGTGGTCATATCCTTAAACAGTAGTCCCTTTTTATGTACTTTTTCTATTAGAATTAATCTCTTTGATGAGACTATTTACTTACCTGTAATGTATGTTCTCTAAAGGTATAAAATTATAATTCACCTTTGCTCTTCCTGTTTGTGGATGGTCTGACTCAGAAATAGATGTTTATCAAAATTCAATCTGTCTTATGTCAGAGCAGGAGAGCCACAGAATGGTGAGCCCCCAGAACTGTGTATCTTAAGAGAACACAATTACAGGTAAGAAATGTTCTCTCTTCCACAGTATGCATAGTCTTACTGTGTTAGTTTGTGGAGGCTTGGTCTACTAACTGATCTAAATATATTTCTCATAAATCTAGATTCCTGTAGTCTACCAAAAAATTTGTAACTAACTGGAGAAGTTGTCTTTTTTACTTTTTCCCTTTTTTTTGATTTCTACAGGTCATTTCATCTTGTGATTTGTATTATTTTTGCATAATATAAGCAAGCTACTTGGTAGTGGGGAAAAGTTCATATGTTAAAACTCTTCTAGTACCAGTAGTGAAGTTATTTATTCTCATCCAGAATCTTCTGTGAGTCTTTTACCTTTTCAGATGTCCCCAGCACAGGGCAGACAACTCTTAAGAGTTTGTTATCTTCTGTCTAAGCGTATATTTACGTATTTTGTTTTGATTGACTAGAGTCTCTGTTAAATAAATACGAAAGTTTCTTCCTTACCTCTTTCCATTTACCCTATCCTAAGCAGTATGAAAAGTTGAATAGTAATCATTTTTACTGTTTTTTTTTAATGTAGTCTCATTATTGAGATTTTTTCTCAGCTTTGCCTGGTGGAAGGGATTGATGGGGTGATACCCTAATATGCTAAGGTATAAGGCTTGACTGTGGGACTGAGTGAATATATGGGATTGTGTGTCTCATCAGTTGATGTGTAAAGCCATGGTTAGTGCTTTAAAATAGGTATACTAAATAGGTTCAGTGGTTATTAAGTTGTCTGGTTTTTTTTTCCCCTCACTATAGCGCTGGATGAAGCAAGCATTGGAAGAAGGGATGACTCAAACATCATCTGTACCCCAAGAGACTAGAACTCAGCACCTATACCAAAGTAATGAGAATAGTAATTCCTCTAGTATCTGCAAAGACAATGCAGGTATGTGTCTTAGAACTTCTGAATATATAAGCAACAATTATTTGAGGTCCACATAAAAAATTTCAGTGTTACTACTCTGATATAAAGAAACAAATAGCATGTTCTCTAAATAGTTACTTTACATCTGTCTTTACAGAGGAAGAGAGAAATCTCAAGTCAGGGATCAGTTTTCCCAGGACGACAAAGAAGGAACTAGACAGTATACAGATAACAGCAGAAATGGTTTTTAAAAGGTTAGAGACATTTAAAGTAGTAAGTTTAGGAAATCTGTATTCATAATTGTAAGGGGGAGGGCAAGAAAATGGTGAAATACTAATATTCAGGAACGAATTCTAAATGGTTGAGTTAGGTGGGTTAGGGTTGAGGGGGTAGAGGGTGAATAAAGTAAGCGAGAAATTATTAATTCATTGCTGTCAAAAGAATCTGGACAAGTAGTACAAAATATTTTTAAGAAGACATACGTTTAAATCCAGTTTAACATCCTCAAGAGTTTTTAAACCAGATCATCTGGCATGGTAGAAGCCTGTCATCCCAGCTACTTGATAGACTTGAGTCAGCAGAGTTGCAGGTTGATAGCCAGCCTGGGCAACTTAACTGGACCCAGTTTCAAAATAAAAAAGGAGCAGGAATGTAGTTCGGTGGCAGAGCATTGCCTAGCACATATATGAAGCTCTGGGGTCAGTCTCCAGTATCAAAGCGGAAGAAATTAATCTGGCTTATTATTGTATTACCATTAAACCTGTTGGCTTTCACAGTGACTCTTACAGGGATTCCTATTGAACACTTGGGAGTAGGGAGGCTAAAACAAAATTAAAGCATTGGTACTTAGGATTCCATATTATTTTTTCTTTTTGGACAGGTTTTTTTGGTTTTGTTTGGCAGGGAAGTACTGGGAATCTAACTTAGGACCTCAAGCTTGCTAGGCAGGCATTGTGCCACTGAGCCATATCCCTAGCCCTAGACAGTTTTTAAAATAATATTTCTCATTCCAATATTTAGCTCAATTGAAATGTTCTCAGGGCTGGAGATCTCTAAAATCAATTTTTCTTTTATTATTATGAGATGAAAATAAAGTGGGGTTTTTTTGGGTTTTTTTTTGGTTTTTTTTTTTTTTGGTTTTTTCTCCGGTACCGGGAACCAAACTCATGACCTTGCACTTGCCAGGCAGGCGCTTTGCTGCTCAGCTAAATCCCCAGCCCCTAATAAAGTGTTAAATAAATGCTCATGTAAGACTGTAGTTTGCATAATACTATTTCAGCTTTTTGTACAAACCACTTCATTTGTAATTACTGGAAAATTCTTACGAATTACACTCTTAGTAGTACTGTCTACTGTATATTTTTATCTACTGTATATTAAAACTACTTTTATTTGGATTTTCTTTCCTTTATTGGGAAAAATGGGGTACCACTTTTAAAATTATTGACTTTGCTTTTTCTTGTCTCAGATTGAAGTTAATACATATATAACTGTAGGATAATAAAAATCAAGGGATAACCATTTATTTGAAATACTTTGTTCTACATCAAAGATAAGGAGATTTAACCTAACAAGCTTAATACAAACAAATCCTTGTGGCATGTTTCCATCATTATTACCAATTTACTAGCAACTTTAAAAAATAGTTAGAATTGTTTGGCTGATATGGGTTGTCATTCGTGTGTATTTCTTTTGGGTGTATGTTAACCTTAGGTGTGTAGTTAAGTTTGGAGGTTGATTATATAGCATTTCATGTCCCGACTAGCAACGATTTACAGACAGACTGCCTTTGTTACTAGGTGTTCTGGTTGGAATGGAATTAAGACTGTTAGTCACCAGCCTTTATTGGGCTTCTGCTCTAGTCTCTAGCAAGCAATAAAAACACTCACAGGACACACCTTACCCTTAAGGATCAGCATAAATCGAAGGAAAATATTTAATAAACAAATGAAGCAGTAGTCAAATGAATGCCTAACTTCCTAGAAGTTAGTATAAGTCCTGAGGAATTATTTTTGTTCATTAGTTTGCTTAAAAAATTAATAATTGAGAAGAGGAGATATTGTTCTAGTAGAAGGTATCAAACAGACCTGTATTTGAGGACCAGCGCTAGTCTTTACTAACTATAAAATGAAACTGAAAGTCTCTGAGCTTCTCCTTTCAAAAGAGAATGCAGTAGTAATATTTGCTTTAAGGTGCCAAGATTGGATAAGGTATAAAAAGTGCTCAATACAGTGTCTGAGTCATACCCACAATATGAATTATTACTGTCATTATTCTACACAGTATAGTCTGTTGTCAAGTATGAATACTAAATTGTAAAGGCCAAAGTTGTATGAAAATAAAAATTATTACCATTAAACTAGAGAAGAAGCATAGTGTTTATTATTTGTAAGTGATGTGGACAGATTAGGAGCACCTAAATAATCACTTGAGAAACTTAGAATTAATAACATTTAATAAAAGTCTTGGATAGGAGTAAATACACAAAAAATGTAATATCATTAAGATACTAAGAAAATGAGTGGAGAAAATTTTTAATTTCTAAACCTAACAAATGTAAGAACCTGCTTATGTATTCCTTAGATATGAGAGCATATGATTATTGAAAAATATGTTTAAAGTTTGAGGAAAAGATGGGAATTCTGTACTCACTAATGAAAGAGCAAATACTATGTATATATATTTGTATCCTTTCCTGGATTTCTACATATAGTTTCCACCAGACTAGCTTCTATTTTAAATTTCAATTAAATTATTCTGAAGTTTATTTTTACAAAACGCTAAGAAAAAATTTTAAAAGTAATAGTGAAGTGCTTTACCTGGAAATATGAACACTATCTTCTAATATGAAGCTAGTAATTAGTATGGTACTGGTACGAGAATAAATGTATATTTGAAACAGAATATCCAGGAACAGGACTCAAGATAAAGATTTGGTAAATTGTTCTAGAGTTTACACTTGCTTAGGGGATTGAAAAAGGATTCTGTCCTTTGCCAGAGCAAATCTAGGCACATTCAATTTTTTGTTTGCTTAAGTCAAACAGTTTTAACCATATTTCTGTGTCCATATTTTCTCTGAGTTTCAAATATTAGGGAGGGAGTTTGCAAAAAAATGACAAGCAAATTATATTCCTTCTAGTAATTTTGATGAGAGTATCCTATATTAGAAATGTTTATGATCCTATACCTTGCAGTACTTTCCTACTTTGTTGTGAAGAGATGTGTAAACCAAAACTTTACGTTCAAAGATACTATTCATAATTACAAAAATAAATGTACACAATAAAAACATGAATTCCAACTAACGATGGAATAGTAGAATTTGTAATTTTATTTGCTGTGTACAGATGATTTTGATGGAGTAAAATATACTGTTGCATAGTTTTTCTTCTGGGGTTGAGGGTGTTGCTCAGTGGTAGAGCACTTGTCTACTGTGCATGAATCCTTCAGTTCAGTCTTCACCTCAGCAGCAATGAAAAATTATTCTTGATTGATTTTATCAAATTGACTGATGTGCTCCCTAAAACAGCATAGTACAACCTATGAATTAGATTTGTGATCTTAATTCGTGCATTGAATCTTTAAGAATATTAAATAATGCATCATCAGTTTTCCTAGGATAGGAATGGAAGGATTTTCATTTGAAATGTAAACTAATTCATTTCATTTGAAATGAAACTAATAAAATTCAGTTGCTAGTGGGTCATTGGGGATGGAAAAGTAAGAGTACAATGATAGTTACAAATTTAATAATTTAAGCCAGGCATGGTGGCATAGTGAGTTCAAGGCCCTCCTGAACTACATAGAAAGACCCCGTGCCCCCCCAATAAAGAAATAAATTAATAATTAAATAGCGTAAGTACAGTTTTTTAAAAATCTAAAAACAATTGGCAGTTGTCATCTTCATTGTGAAAACTAATTAAAACTTAACATGGATTATTAAAGCATTTCACTGTTGCCATTATTTAACATATTATAAAATTTTTAGCCAAAGAATATATGTTATCGTGTACAATTAGTATAATCATCTACCTAGAAGAACCAAGAGAATTAGCTGAAAAGCTAGTAGAGAACCATAGCTTGACTTGAAACAAACATTTTCTGTGGCATACATGTATAATCCCAGCACTCAGGAGGCTGAGGCAGGAAGATCGTTGCAAGTTCAAGACAAGCCTGGGCTACAAAGTGAGCTCAAGGCCAGCCTGAACTACATAGCAAGACCTTGTCTTAAAAAAAAGAAAAAACAAGAAAACGAAATGAACATTTTCTTAAGCTAATAAGATTGAGATACAATAAATGAAGAAATCTGTCATACTGAAAATAGCAAAATCTAGAGAATGTTGGATAGTAACCCAAGTTAGAAGTGTGGTGCATCTCAGTGAAGAGGGTTATAAATCAAGGCTGGAATAATGGCAAAATCATTCAGTTTCCTGAATAAGACTGAATTCCATATAACACCAATCAAAATCCTTTTCTTTATGGTATGCAAATGTGATATTTTTTATTAATGGTAAGAAGGAAGATGCTACCATAGCTATTTGCCATGAGAAAAGGAAAGAATAATCAGTTAGGTTATACTTAGGTATAATACTTCATAGTTTCAACAAGCTTTTACAATGAAGATGATAATGGCATCTGTTTTTAGATTTTAAAAAAACTGTTAAGTATGCTACTTGATTGTTAAATATGCTATTGGATTATATTTGTAAATATAATATATACTTACAACATATTATACTATAGTATGTTTTCTCTCATTTCTCCCCTCTTATTTATTTTTGCTCCAGTACTAGGCACTGAACCCCAGGAGCACTGTGCAACATTTCTAGCCCTTTTTTGTGACAGTCTTGCTAACCTCTTTGTACCCTCAAACTTGAAATTCTTCTACCTCAGCCATCTGAGTAGCTAGGTTTACAGGCATGGCTATGGGGTTTGTTTTATTGAAATGTAAATTAAGGGTGGCTGGTGTTGTAACTCAGTAGTAGAGTGCTTACTTAGCAGATGTGAGGGCCTGCAATCAGTGAATCAATTGATAAAATGTAAATAATTAAACCTGGAAATAAAGGAAAGATAAGCTGCCTTGGTTTGTTATTGTTGTCTGGGTTTGTTTTTTGTACTTGGGTTTTAGACAAGGTCTCACTATATGGTTCGGGCTGCCCTCATAATCACAGTAATCCCCCTGCCTCAGGCTCCAGAGTGCTGGGATTACAGATATGCACACCATGCCCAACTAAGCTGGCAATTTTACAGCTTTGGCGTGGGGTGGGAAAGGTATTCATGAAAAAAGTAGAAAATAAACAATTGATACACTTAGCTTATTAAAAACATAAAATACAGTGTAGTGTAATGGGCATATTTTAAAGGTACACCAAAGGGGAAAGGAAGAAGGGAAGAAAGGGGAAAATGGAAACAAAGCTTTTGTAGATAAGGTGAAGGGTTGAAAGGAGGAGAGGGGAATAGGGAAAGAACGAATCAGTATATAACAGGTACAAATTTCATATGATGTGATCATTATTTATATCAAAAGTGTACGAGTAAAATTAATTTTTTTAATGCAAAAGCTCTCTTAGCAACATTCTTAACAAAGGGTTAACCTTCCTATTTAGAGAACCCTTTTCTTTGTTTGTTTGTTTGTTTTGTTTTTCTCCGGTACCGGGAACCGAACTCACGACCTTGCGCTTGCCAGACAGGCGCTTTTGCCGCTGAGCTAAATCCCCAGCCCCTAGAGAACCCTTATAAGTCAAGAGAAGATGAACGTTCAGTAGAATGTAGTCTGAAGGACACAAGAATAAGTAAAAAATCAGGAAGCATATATTAACATATTTTGGTCAAAAAATCCTACATGTAACCATTTGTCCTGAAAAGTAATAAACATGAAACAGGAGCAGGAATGTATAGGAGCAAAATTTTTGGTCATTGAAGTATATTTATAATAGTGGGAAAAATATTTCAGTTGATTAAATTTGGGTAATATTAATGCCATGCAACCATTTGAAAATTGAATTATAGATTTTTATTAATTGTTCTTGAAAGGTAATTTTACCATGTTATATCTGAGTGAAAATAATTGTGCATTGTGGGTAAGACAAGAGTCAAGCCATGCCAGAAAAGAAGTGTAGATAAAAATATGCCAGCATTTAATTACGGATATGATTTTTAAATTACGTTTCTATGATTAAATATGTGAATGTTTATATAATCTCAGGAAATATTTAATAAAGGTTAAAAAAAATTTTTTTTTTTTTTTGTCTTTCTGAGACAGGGATTTGGTATGCAGTTCAGGCTAGCCTTGAACTCAGTTGGTAGCCCAGGCTGGCCTTGAACTTGGCAGCAATCCTCCTGCCTCAGCCTCCCAAGTGCTGGGATTACAGGCATGCGCCACTATGCCCAGCTAAAAAACACATTTAGATATAGGTAGATTTTAACATATAAAGTTTGACAGCTGTGTATTCAAAAAGTAAAATAAATGTGGCGGGGAGTAGACAAAGACTGCTGGCACGTAAACTTCATAAGGGCATATGTCATGTCTGTTACTTGAGTAGAGTATCATAATAAGTTCTTAGGAAATACACATTAAGTAAATGCCATGTGCATTGATTTCGTTGGTGGCATCACATTTTCTACAATGAGTGTTATTACATAATTTTTAGTAGTTACAGTGTTGGAGGTAGCAGTACAAAAGTCTTTTACAAGATTTAAGTCTCTTGAAATAATTTAAAGCTATTCTGAGTATAAGCCTTGAATTACATCTTTCTTTGTTTTTTGTACCTAGGCACTTTTTAAGAAGGAGGAAAGAAAACTTAGTCTCTGGAACAAAAGGAAAATATGAATATACTTTCAAAATAGGAAATAAGCTCTGAGATCTCAGAAAGGAAAATTTAAGCATCTCCAGTATTTTTGCATGTATTCTTACCTCTCCTTTTACACATTTATTTTAATCGGTATCTCATACCTTTGTGTGTTAACTACTCCCTTAACTCCAAAGGTTTTCCCATTTATCAGTTTCTTCCTAACCATTTCTGTCAGGTTAATCTTCCTAAAGTATTTGCTCTGATGAGGACCTGCTAACCTAGAATTTTCTCGAAGGCCTGGGAAAAATGTCATCCCTTATACCATGCCTTGGAGATATAATTCAGACTGTAGACACAAGTTAGATTGCCTATGTTTTTTCCTGCCTTCACATCCAAGTCCTCGTCTTTAATGCGAGACATTAATGGGACAATAAATAATGTTGGACGTATAGACTTGTTAAAAATTAAAAGTCTCAAATTTCACCTAATAAACATACTATACTGCATGGTATGTAATAATCACTTGAAAACAAAGCTAGTTTGTTTTGTTATGTTTGATGCTTTATTTGTTTTTGAGGTAGGGTCTCAATATGTAGTTCAGGCTGACTTTGAACTCACTAAGTAGCCTAGGCTGGCCTTGAACTCAATAGTAATCCTCCTGCCTCATCCTCCTCATACTAGGATTATAGGCCTGCGCCACCATACCCAGCTACATAGCTGGGTTTTGGTGTCTTTTTTTGTTTTGTTTTCTTGTGGGGGTTTGTTTGTTTTGAGTTTGTTTGGGGTTTTTTGTTTCATTTGGTTATTTGGGGAGGAGTTGGTTTTGATTCAAGGTCTCACTATTTTTCCTAGGCTAGCTTTGAACTCCTGAGCTCAACTGATCCTGCTTCAGTCTCCTGGGTAGCTGGTACTACAGGCACACACCATCATATCTGGCTTTAACTATTATTATTTTTATTTAACACATGGCAGTATGATCACCTCTTTTGATTATATTAATATTAAACATGTTTTAAATGTTTTTTTTTACAAATGTGTAAACTGAAAAATAGAACATATGATGACCATTTCCCCTTACTTACCTAGTTCAGTGATGTCATATAGTGAATATTAAACAAATGTTCATTCAACTGTAAGTGAAAAAAAGTTATTTTTCCTCTGAGAATCAAGTGAGATAGGTACTTTGTCCTTGAGTGGTCACTAAAATACATATTCTGACTACTTGTTAATAGGGTCAATTTAATCAGAAAAAGAATCCAACCTACTTTCCTTTAATGTTTGGGAATTTTTACAGAAATCATTTCATTGTAGCCCTCTAATACTAGGTGCTAGATGTGAATGGGGGAATCATGTTTGACTCCTC
Source organism: Chinchilla lanigera (assembly GCF_000276665.1). Classification (NCBI taxonomy): domain Eukaryota; kingdom Metazoa; phylum Chordata; class Mammalia; order Rodentia; family Chinchillidae; genus Chinchilla; species Chinchilla lanigera. Next base: position 1,030,225 of record NW_004955561.1, read on the forward strand.
CACAAATACTATAGAAAGAGCAGCTGAAAAGAGGCACAGATATCTCAGACAAGATGACAGGAATATGGATTGGGCATCCTAGCAGCTTTAGTTGATGATTTGGCAGTTAGGGTCATAGAGGGTCATTTTACCGAAGTAACACAGATTTAAGATTTTTGGAAACTCAGTGGGATAGAAAGAAATTCATATTTTGGTCTGGAAGAGGGTAAATTAGCTCCCAGGACTCACCATTAGGATTATCATACTTGGAGTTTGACTGGGGAGGACAGATTGATTTGAAGTTTACTGAAGTGTTATAATTAAAGAGCTTCTTTGGGCTTTTGATTTGATTAGAGGAGATGATGTAATAAGGTGATGTAAAGAGTAGGGGCCACAGTAGGTTAGAGATTAATGGCCTTACTGGACAGCCTCTCATTAAGCTGTGCTTCAGCTCTCATCCATGTTTTGTATTTCACAGACTTGTTAAGCCCATTAAAGAAATGGAAGTCTCGCTATCTGATGGAACAGAATGTTTCCAAGTTACTTCGACCTCTGTCTCCAGTTACACCACCCCCTCCTGGTTCAGGCTCAAAGAGCCCCCAGCTGACCACACCTGGCCAGACTCACCCAGAAGAGGAATGTCGAAATGGATACAGCCTCATGTTCTCACCAATCACATCTCTTACTACTGCTAGTCGCTGCAACACTCCTCTGCAGTTTGAGGTGATTTGGGTTTGGTTGTTGGGAGTGCTGGATACGAAAATAATCATTTGTGCCTTCTCATTTCAAATATATTATCATTTCAAATGTTTCTTTACTATCTTCCTTACCCATCTCACAAAGAGAGAATGGGAAACCTCAGGGTTGATGTGGCTTGTTACCTGGTAGCCTCTCATCTTGGCAGCCTCTATATTTCCCAGAATAGGAGCAGTGCTACCAAGGGTTCCATTCATCTGTCTTTGGCATGCAATCCCTCATTCTCCTTAACTTTAGGTAGTAAGCATGCTAGGTCTTTACCTTTACTTATACCTTGGTCAAAAGACACTTTGAGGTGACTGTTGAAGCCATTAGTAACACAAGCCTGAGAACTCAGATCAGACTGACGGATTGTGTCTCTGTTTCTAGGCCTTTAAATAAGTGAATTGTCTTCTTAGGGTTGTTCGGTATTTCCATCGTGCCCTCTGTGAACAGAGATTTAAAAAGCATTGGGATATGGCTTACGGTGAATATGGGGCTTTCTGTTTCATTTTTTTCTTTTTAACACCGGATTACTTTGTCGTGTAACGTGTGAAGAATGAGAAGTAGATATGCAGCTAGTACTATGAATTTTTAAGAGACTAAGTTATTATATACATTTTTTAGATTAAGTTACAAATGTGTATACCTCAGCTGCTTGTAAATATAATTCTAAAACAGTTTAGTATTCAAATATGTGTTTGAATAGAATCCATGTGTATTTTAAGAACTCAACTATTAGTCAGGCGTGGTGATGTATGCCTGTAATCCCAGCAATCGGGAAGGCCCAAGGCAGGAAAACCCCAAGTTCAAGCCCGGCCTGTGTAATTGAGGGACTTAGTGAGACCTTGTCTCAAAGGAAAAAGATAAAAAGGGCTGGATGTAAAGCTTACAGTGCAGGCCCTGGCTTCAATCTCCAGTAACATCTCACCAAAAAAAGACTCATCTATTGTATATTGTTCTGATTTGAAATTAAATGAGATGGACTCCATCTGTTCCTTCTCAGAAAAATTCTGGCCATTAAACACACGCAGCTCTACCACCAGTTTTCACTTTTCCAGATGGGGCCTCAATAAAGTTGAATGTTATAACCAGTTCTACCTCCCTGTTCAGCCTTTATGAGAGTGTCAGGATTGAAATTACCTGGGTGTTTATGTAAGTAACTCAGAAAAAGAACGCTGACAACCTTGTAAGCAGAGTTATGTGTTCTGTATCTAGTAATTCACCTTTGGAGTGAACCTCTTTCCAGGTGAAAGAGATGCCTCCCAGTTACATTAGACTTTTTAGGGAGATAACCCCTTACAAATTCCTGTGGTATTCTTATTCTCCAAATACCAAAGCAGCTAATTGAGACCTTTCTCATTTTATAGTACTTGCAGTTGACTTTGAGTTAGCCATTAAGAGTTTTATAGTAAGATACAATGAGAGGAGGGAAACTCCCTCTGGGAGGTCAGTAGATTTTAGGACTAAAATTGAATGCTTTATCAAGGCAAGTTCAGTACTCAGCACAAAATAACTATGAAAATGCTATACAAATTTAGGGTATTTTTATGTTTTTAAAAAAGCTGAAAAGATTACTTTAGTGAAGCATTGTCCAGGCATAATTTTTGAATACCAAGAAGGAAAGAATATATTATAATGAATGGCAGAATTTCCAGTGCATGATTCCATTATTATAAACCTGTAGTTTAAGGAAATTTAGTCTTTCTTACCATTTTAAAAAAATTTTGCTGTGATTCTAATGGCCAGTCTTTGCTATACTTTAGTATAGAGATGAGTAGCCTTTTTTCCATCAAAAACTATGGCCCAAGCCAGGCATGGTAGCACAGGCCTGTAATCTCAGTGACTTTGTGAGCTGGGGCAAGGAGATCGTGCATTTGACTTCAGATTCATGGGCTTCAGCAACTTAATGTGACCCTGTCTCAAAATAAAGAGACTAGAGATCTGGTTTAGTGCTCTTTGGACTCACTCGCCATTATTCCCCCACTCTCAAAAAAGTAAAACCAAACCCATGACACAGATCAGTGAGAAAGATGTCACAAATAAAAAGCAGCTTAATTTGGGAAAAGCATTTTCAGAGGGATTTTCTGTTTGTTCATTTTGATTTTGTTTTAAAGAAAAACATTTAGGAGAAAGAAATCTGAGAAAACTCTAGTGGAGAGTTAGGTATACAGTGGAAGATAATAAGATCTTCAGGAGGGGAAAGCCTCTAGAGAGGAATGAAAGCAACATTGCAAGGACAGGCTTAATTAGCTTCTCCTTTAGATACATACTTCACTCTCCAGCACACGAACATGCAGGCATACAAGCCTGCCACTCTCCACACTGAATAAAATGCACACAGTCCTACCACAACATAGGTCTGCCACCCAAACTGTAACTGTCCCAGAGCCCACAACATTCTGAGCCCTCCCCTTACCTCAGCCCTTCAACCCTGAACCATGTCACAGCTGCTGCCATCACTTCATCTAGTTATCAAGACCATACTGCTCAGTCCTTGTTTCGTATGAAGTGCTGCCTCAGGTGAAAAAGGGACTCCAAGTGTACACATACATTCTCTCTCACTGTCTCGCTTGCTCGCTCGCTCGCTCGCTGACTGTGTTCCCAAAGGTACAATGGATGTTACTCAAGAAAAAACTGGTAGATGTGTTCACGTCCCATTAAGTTGGGTTGAGCTGGGAATTCCATCAGTCACACTTCCTGTAACTATAATTCAGTAAGAACTATCCTAGTCCCTAGTTTCTAGTTCCTACTCTCCTTAGTCCCCAGCATGGATAGAGGAATTCAAGAGACTAAAGAAATGTGACATTAGAAGGGTGTGGGTGAAGGAACAACATTCCTCTGAGGAGGAATAACGGATAGAATGCCTGTTGATAACAAATACTGTAGGTCTCTAAAATACTTAGAATACAAAGAAATGTAACACTAAAATTTCACCTCTTTACTGATATGTGCTTGAGATGTTTGCTTATAGCATGAAACATAACCAGTTTATCCTTAAATGCTTTCAGAGACATCAGAAAGCATTTCAGAGTCACTCTTTCCATTGAGATGAGTTCTTCAGTTAAACATTTCCCCTGTGCATTCTTGTCCAACCCTCCAAAAAAGTTGTGGCTAACATCTATGCTTGCTTTTATTTTTTGTTTGTTTTGTTTTGCTTCTTGACTTGGAGTAGATGAATAACAAGATGCTTTTCCCTCCTCTAGAACATATCCTCCCCTGAGAGTTCCCCTGCGCATAGGCCTGAGTCCCTGTCACCCGAGGTAGTTATCACACCATCTCAATCACACTTGGAGGCTGAGAGTGAGTGTGCATGAATGTGTTCTGGAGTGTGTGGGGAGGGCCAGGGGTCTGAGTGAATGGGGTAATGGGCTGGAGGGCGGCCAATCAGTCCCCATGAGTTGACTGAATCTTCCTGTCCATGGAGATGGAGGGAAATGAAGTAGCTGTGTGTATGATGGGAATGGTTTTGTTGATGTTTGGGGGAGGGTTCCTTTAAAGAGTAGAATCTGGAAGTTAAGTTTAAAGGATGCTGAATGTGTGATAGGGAAGCTAATAAATAGGGGCTTTGATAAAGTCTAATCAATGAGGTCTGTTTGTTAACAGATAAGAGAAGTTGAATTGAAAGTTAGTAAGAACTGTCTTTTTATATTATGATCTTGGGCAGCTTACATTGGAAGAGTTGGACAATGACCTACTTTGTTCCAAGGTTAATCTGACAGTTCTGCTTAACCATCTATCTGTTTTGGGCTTTGGTTGATAGATCAAGTAGCTTCTTTGGGAACATTTTCTGCCTCACAGCTTGCCTAGATTTTCTTTGTAGCTCCTTATGGAGTGTACAGAAAACCAAATTAGTCCATGGCTTCTGTGTCACAGGCCTCCCCTCCATTCTGCAATAGTTGGGATAGTTACTGTACAAGTGTTAGCTCTTTGGATATTGATTGAGTGCTTTTCTCAGAAACTGATGTTACAAAGATGCTAAATTCAAATCTTAGCGCTAAAGATTTCATTATAAGATTTGGACAAAGATAGTCATTATTTATGAGTGTACATGAAACTGTTTTCCTCTTTAAAATTTATAGTCTATCATAACCTTCCAGAAGTTAACTGACCTTTAACCCCACCCACTTCCAATAAAATTAGGGCTGAGTTCTATGAAAGTTAACGAAATTCTGAATCAGTAGGATTTATACGTCAATTTAAAACTGAAAAATGTTTCATTCCCCAAGTATATGAAAGACTTTTTCAGGCATCTTGATGCTGTCTTGTTGGGCAAATACCGCTTCCCTTCTCCTCAGTTGTTAAAGAGTATAAGATAGCATAATTTGGAGACTGACTAGCATGGCTGGTACCATTCCTTATGGACAGGTAAGGTGCAATTGACCTAATGGTGGAAGAGCTTGGTGTTAGGAGCAAATAATAGGTGAAGTTTATCTTTGGTATATTTCAGCATCTCACATGCTCTGCGGTGATGGTTATTAGTGGTCTTGTGATACGTTGGCATATATTAGAGGTTAAAGAAAGAATTGGGTGGCTAGAAAGTTGTGCAGGAAACACACCTACCTAACAGTGAAAATGCACGAAGAACTGATTGATGGATGTTTTTAATGCCATTCTCTTTAATGAGCCAGCAACTTAAATACTTGCCTTTTCCTCTGCCTTCTACCTTTCTCTGCCTTTCCCCCTTCACCACCTCCCATCAGTATTAATATAGAAATGAATAACACCAGAAGCTAATTATTTTAAGATGTCTCTGTGGTGTATATGGGGGGCTCAGGTAAATCCCTGATTTTATTGCCAGTCCTTTAGTGTACATGGTGACTCTGTAAACCAGATGAAAGGCTAAGCAGGCAAAATAGTCACATTTGGCCAATTACCTAATTCTGACTTTCCCAGTATTCTCATCTGGAGAAACAGCATTTTGGGGAAAGCTGGGGTTCTTTAGCAGTCTGGCCTATATAAACTTTTGCTCTATGGGATTTTTACAGATGTTAATGGCTTTCTCTCCTCTACTTCTGTCCCTCTCATCTTTCCTTGTGCACCCATGCCCCCTCACCTTCCTTTCTGCCCTTTGACTTTTTCCTTTCTCCCCTGCCCCATGTCTCTGTTGGTTTTTATTCTTTCAGCTTTGTCACCGAAAAGATCTGGATTTGACAAAAGTAGGATACGTTGACTCCAACACTAACAGCTGTGCTGACAGACCTTCCCTGCTCAACTCAGGTCCTTCTGACCTGGCTCCTCATCCCTCCATTGGGCCTGCCTCAGAGACTGGATTCCCAAACAGGAGTGGAGACGGACATCAGACCCTCCTGAGAAACTCAGACCAGGCATTTCGGACAGAGTTTAACTTGATGTATGCCTACTCCCCTTTGAATGCTATGCCGCGAGCAGATGGATTATATAGAGGGTCTCCCCTAGTGGGGGATAGGAAACCTTTACATTTGGATGGAGGATATTGTTCCCCTGCTGAAGGGTTTCCCAGCAGATATGAACATGGCTTTATGAAAGACCTTTCTCGTGGATCCATGTCACCTGGTGGCGAAAGGGCATGTGAAGGAGTGCCATCTGCCCCACAGAACCCACCTCAAAGGAAAAAGGTAAGTACTTCATGTTACATAGGCCCACTTGTTAGGAATGTTGGTCAGATAATTTAGTATTACTGTTTCACCTGTGTGCTTAGCACTATTAAGTAAGAGCTAATCTCTGGCATGTTCAGTGAGGTAGTGTTGTAATACAGTTTTCTGACTATTGTAACTATACAACAAGGCTGGGGATATGAATTAATAGTAGAGCACTTACCTAGCTTATGTGAGGGCCTGAGTTTGGTCCTTAGCACCACAAGACAAATCTGAAGCAAATTTAAATACCTACTATGTGCTATACACTTGATAGGCAAGAGAGTAGAGAAGTGAAAATAATAATTCCTTCCATTATCTAGCATTTCTTAAGTTTTAGACACTGTTAAGCTCTTCAGATGCTTTTTATCCTTACCATAATTCTATAAGGTAAATTCTCATTTTGCAGATGAGGAAACTAAGGCAAGTTAAGTATTAATTTTCTGTATAAACTTTACTATTTTTGTTATATTTTACACTTAGAAAAATAAAGAGGCCTTAGGGAGTAAGACAAACAAGGAAACACAGGCAGATAATTTGGAATAAGGAAGTAATGGGTTTCTAAAACTGTTGCATTAATAGCATTGAGTATCAGAAACAAGAATGAAAACATTAACATCTTCTATAACCTGTGTGTGCATAGGCTGTTACAACAGCCAAGAGGTGCACTAGGCAGGGGTCTATTACGGGCAGTCAGGAGCAGACAAGTAAGGGTTAGGCGGGTGGGGTGGTAGGGAGGTTGGGAAAGTTTTCACATATCTCTAGGTTTTCTAGAGCTAACTTACTAAAGTATAAACTGTAAATAATTTCTTCAGTGGTACTAGTTTCCCTATGTGTTAGGCAAACAGTACTGAATCCCTGTATATATCTGTAAAAATGGAGCATATTGAAGAACCCTAGAAAGCTGACCTTTTCACTTCTCTCCCTTCCTCCCCTTCCCTCCCCCACCATCTCCTTTTTGGTGTGATTTGGTTTGGTTTTGGTTTGGAAGCTTTTCAAACTACACACAAGCTTTCCTGTTCCCTCCCAATCTTCTAGGTGTGCCTGTTATTGGAAATAACTGTGATAACATGATTCTGTGATTAAATAGTGGTAATCTCAGGTTTTTCTAAAGGAAAAAGGTTGCTGTCTACTTGATGAACACTATACTTCAACAATGTCATCTCCTAAAATAGTTTTTCCCCTTACCAATTTCTGACTGGCTTAAGCATCTAGCTGCCCAGGTAACTGTCAAACCTAGACAACAGTTGTCAGATTTGCTGCCTTCTCTGTGTGGCTTTATTCCTGGTTTACCCATTGCTAGTGGTCCACTACTGATACCCAGTTTAAGTACTGTTCGTTTTTTCTTCTTAGGTATCCCTGCTGGAGTATCGTAAACGAAAGCAAGAAGCCAAGGAGAATTCTGCCGGTGGGGGAGCTGACACAGCACAGCACAAAAGCAAGTCCGCAGGAGTAGGGCAAGGCAGCAGCGACGCTGCTTCTGACAGTGGTGCCCATGGCATGCAAGGATCCTCAGCCCGAACCCCATCATCCCCTCACACAAAATTCTCCCCATCTCATTCCTCTCTGTCCCACTTGGAAGCAGTAAGCCCATCAGACTCCAGAGGCACTTCATCTCACTGCAGACCTCAAGAGAGTATCAGCAGCAGGTGGTAAGTTTGTGTTTGGCAGTTTGTCATGAAGTTGAGAAAAGGAAATATATATCTAGTATCACCCCAGTATTGCCTAAAATCTGTGAGGCACTTGTCGTAACGAGCCAGCAGGTAGTGCTCCCTGTCCTGTTTAGCTAATTGAGTAGTATCAGCCATATCCGCCAGCCTTGCACAAGCAAAGGGTTACTGTGGAACAGCACTTCATATATTCATGGATGCCCATGAGCTATTTTGTTTGGTGGGTAATAATGCTGCCTCTTGTATTTTCTGAGTTCATTTGAGAGGCAAGTCAAGAGTTTAGCTAAGTTCTGTTTGAATTAACAGATGTCTATATCCCATGCAGCTTGCATATGCAGAACAGTAAGACATTCTGAAAGGAATTGTATGGTTTAGAGAAAACCAAAAATAAATAATATTTTTGATAAGTTCTAACTATCAGTGAAATACACAGATACATGAGTACAGAGATCTTGTACTAAAGAAATAAATCTAGGCAAGAAAAGACATGGCTCAAAGGATTTTATCATTAATCTGAGAAGTCTTTAGTATGTCAGGCACATGATTTCACAGAAGAAAAATAGTATTTCAAAACGGAGATTTTAAAAATTAACATTTTAATATACTTTCTCCTTGATTTACTTTTTTTTTTATCTTCAAAAACATTTTTTCATTTGTATGTGACAGTTTGAAAAAGAGGGTATGGTTTGTTTTAAATAAATCCCCCCCCAAAAATGTTTGAGGGTGTTTTTAAGATAATACTTTATATTGTACAGCCTTTCTCAGGATTCATTTCAGACTTTTGACTTAAGACCTGTGGCTTAAAATTGTGCCTTGTTACTTTTGCAGGATGGTTCCCACATCAGTAGAGCGACTCCGAGAAGGAGGGAGCATTCCTAAAGTCCTCCGGAGCAGTGTGAGAGTGGCCCAAAAGGGGGAGCCCTCTCCCACGTGGGAGAGTAACATCACAGAGAAAGACTCAGGTAAGCCCCTGGCCTTCTGCTGCCAACCAGGTTCAGGGACTTGTGAGCCGGGCTCTACATGGCTCACACCAAAGACTGGGATGAGGTGAGTCAGTTTCTGCTGTACTCTGGGCTCTGCCACATGCTAGGTTTCAGCTCAGTCTTGGGTCTTTCGGGCTACAGTATTTATAGTATCTAGCATTGCTTGCTCTTTTGTCTGCTTTTTTTTCCCCAAGGAATATCTTTCTGTAACTCCCATCTCTCCAAAGTCCTGGATCTCCGCTTCAATGAAGGCTGAAGAGAAGGAGACAGAAATCAGATCAGGCATTTAAAACATAGCCCATAATGAAACACTCCTTTGCCCTTCTGGCATGCTGCACTCACTGAGGTTATCACAAGGAGAGCAGCATGGCTGGTGATGGCTTTGGTGATTTGAATGAACAGCCAGACTGATTTTATGATACCTTCCAGATGCTACAGATGGAGAAGGCCCAGACACATTGAGCTCAGCGCTCTCTAAAGGAGCAACTGTTTACAGCCCTTCCAGATACAGCTACCAGGTGAGTCAAGACACTGCTGATCTCTGGGCATCAGAGTGTATTATAAGTTCCAGATGTTTTGTGATCCTGGCCATTCTGTGCAGTTGAGATGCTGGCATTGCATATAATTTCACAGCCCTGGAAGTAAGTCATGATGTCCTCACCCTGAGATACAAATCATGCTAGAAAAGTAAGTAAGATGATTGAAGACCGCCTTCTTAATGCCTTTGGTATAGGGGCATTAAATATCGGGGGGAGAAAAAAGAAAAAGTTAAAAGGAACATGAAGGAAAAAAGTTGGATATTGTGGATATTCTCAAGCCCTTGAATGGACTTGTTTACTTCCTTATGCTTTCCTCCCTACTCTTCCTAGCTCCTGCAGTGTGATAGTCCACGGACAGAGTCACAAAGCCTCCTTCAGCAGAGTTCCTCCCCCTTTAGAGGACATCCCACTCAGTCTCCAGGATACAGTTATCGAACTACTGCACTGAGACCTGGAAACCCCCCCTCTCACAGTTCTTCAGAATCATCCCTCTCTTCAGCATCCTATCCCAGTCCCGCCCACCCTGCGTCCACAGACTCATTGGCCCCATTTACGGGGACACCAGGGTATTATAGCAGCCAGCCACATTCTGGAAACAGCACTGGCAGCAATCTTCCAAGGAGGAGCTGTCATTCTAGCGCTGCTAGCCCTACCCTGCAGGGCCCCTCAGACTCGCCAACCTCAGACTCAGTTTCTCAGTCCAGCACAGGAACTTTGAGTTCCACCTCCTTTCCTCAGAACTCTAGGTCGTCATTGCCATCAGACTTACGGACTATCAGTCTGCCCAGTGTTGGGCAGTCAACTGCCTACCAGGCCTCCAGGGTATCTGCGGTTTCCAATTCACAGCACTACCCACACCGAGGGAGTGGGAGTGGGAGTGTGCACCAGTACCGCCTCCAGCCACTGCAAGGGTCAGGAGTCAAGACTCAGACAGGACTTTCCTAGGGCTTCTGGATATGGGCAAACTGAACTGAACAAGCCCATAGCTGCTTCCTTCCAGCTGCCTCTGGAACCTCAGCCAAGCATATTGCTGGGGAAGGGGGGTACAAGGGACCAGAGGTTCGGGTCTGGTCAACAAGAAACAAGACTTGTGGTCGTGACTGGCCTCTGGCCTTAGAGAAAGATGTAAATCTTGTCTGAAACAAAGACTATAAAGAAGTTTCTCCCTGCTGTTAAGGGTACATTGTTGACAAGCAAATGGTGTTTCAGTTAGTAACGGTTCTAAGTGCAATGAGTTGTGTTGAAGCCTCTGTCTCCCATCCTTGCCTGTAGCCAGTAGTCACTTGTGCAGTGAGGACATCTTTTTAAATTTAAAAAAAGAAAAAAGTTTTTATTTCAAAGGAAAAAGTGAGAAGAGCCAATCTCAAAGCCCCAAGGCATCCAAGTAGTGTTAGGGTTTTATGCACTTAAGAAAAAATGGTAGGTATGTAAATGTTCGTCCTGAAAGAACCATTCCAAAAGCAGATGTCTGGCTAAGGTGTGTCCACCCAGAGTACTCCTTACCTTTGTCTTAAAATCACCAGGTAATGGGCAGGGATAGTAAAGCTTGGAGCTTTCTCTGACTGAGAGGTGCCTGGCTCTCTGAAAAAGAGCTCATGGTCAGCTCTTGATTATTTGGGAACAGATTACCTGAGGAGATTAGCCCCCAGATGTTACCATCCCAACCCTTCTTCCCAAACTGTTTCACAGTTTCCAAATCCGTAGAGTAAGTAGACTCAAGTGGAATGAAAAGTGATTCCCAGTAAAATCAGTTGCATCTTTTGGCAATAGATTTGATAAGGAAGGATCTCAAGTGTTCTGGGAATTGTTTGTATTTTCTTTTCTACTCCCAGTTAATCAGGAGTTGGATCCCATGAGTAGAACCACCTCCATGATTGGGGAGCACATACTCGTGACTGCAGGGTAAGAGTGGGAAGATAGGTTTGTGGAGTGGCACCGACAAGACTGTGATTGTGTGTGGGCTTGCCCCACTTTTCTTTGGGGGATGCTTATGTGAGAGTGGGCCAGTGAGAGAGTTAGTAAGCCACCCACACCCCTAACACTGTTCTGGATGAGAGACAAGAACAGACTGGCTTCTCCCCATCAGTGCATTGTGCCTGTTGTACACCCCTGGAGGTGCCCTGGAGCCAGCCCAGGTGGGGTACACAATCTTTTTAAATTCCATATGATTGCCAGCTTATTTCTTTCACTTGTTTACTGTAATATCTGGCGTGTTTTTATTTATCTAATTTTGTATTCAGTTATAACCATGGTAGGGGTAGTAAATATAGGACAGGTGTAATCCCTGGTGCTGCAGTGGACCTTACTTCTTTTCTTTTGGACAAGATAATACTGTGAGTCTCCCTCCTTCTAATTTGTTCTCTCTTTTTCCCCAGCCTCTTGCATCCTTTTCTTTTCAACCTGTCCTAAAACTATCATATGCACAGTCTTCTCTCTTTGTGTGTGACTGTTACAAAATTTCACTTTTCAAAATTGAAAATCAGGTGTTTGCTCAAATGAGGGGAGATTTTTTTTTTTTTAATGCTGGGACTTCAGCAGAGTACTCTTCTTTTTGTTTCCCCCACAAACCCATCAGTCTGGGAGAGCGCTGGGAGTGGAAATCATGTTGCCTGGGATGCCGGTTTCTTTGTATATTATATAAAACGTATGTAAATGTCTCTCCATTTGGGCTGGGGTTTGCATTCTCTCCTTGGCTGTTAACCAAGGGGTGAGGCCAGCGGGCAGGCGGCCCTCACCCTGCCTGGCACGCGCAGAGACCCCAGCCACTCTGTGTGGGCAGGGTGCTGTCAAGACCAGACCTCCTGGGGGTGGGGGGGGGGACTCTTGGAAGGGAAGAAGTATCACTTCTTTCTCAAGTGGAGTGTTTACACCTTGCTGTAACATTTGAACTTTCACAAGAGATGTAATAATTTTGATAATAAAATTCTTAACCATAATAATCATAAAGTTGAAAACGTTTTTGTTCTGTCCTGTGACCTTACTTACCCCTTGCCTGGTTTGACTGACACTTACCTGATGAAGGCAAGGTGGATCCCTGTTCAGGAAAATATACTTCTTTTTTTTCTTTTTTCTCTTTTTTTTTTGGAGATGTCCTGCCATGTTGTTGGGGCTGGTCTCAAACTCAAAGTAATCCACTTGAGTCAGGAAAATGTGCGCTTAGTGGAGTTGTTTTCCCTATCATTAGGCGAGAGGGCAGGAATGTTGATAAACCTTCCTTGGACCTTTTATAGTGAGGTCAGGCCAGTATTATGGCCAAGTCTAGATCACTAAAACTGACCTATGAAACCTGATTTGAGCTGGAATGCATTCCTGCCCTTGGATTCAAATTCAGCAGTTCCTAACTGGCCTTTTTCTTTTTAATTCAAAAACAATTCTAGCTACTACTTGGTGGCTGTGAGCTTATTGTGATGATAAAAATTGGAGTGTGCAGAGCAAGGTCTCTTCTGTCCTGGAACCTACAGTCTAATTGGGAGAGAACTGAAGAAGTACAAAATTTCAGTATTCAATACTGTTTGTTGGACCTTCACCAATATGACACCAAAAGTGAAGAAGGAAACTCCTGCCCCTCCGAAAGATGGAGACAAAGGCTTCAAACATGGAGAAGTTAGTGCTGAAAGCGTGCACAGCTACATAATATGTGCATGTCACCTACCTTCCAGTGACCCCAGACTCTGGCTCCAGAGACACCCCTAGGAAAGACACACATTCACTTGTTTCAGGGGTCATCAATTTCCCCTCATCGCTGAGTAGGCTATAAATAAGAGAAAAGACGACACATGTGTGTTTATTGTAGGTGTCAAAGGCAAGAAACACCAGTTTGGTCAGGATGTGAAGAACGGGAATGTTCAGCTGGCTCCTGATTGTGATGTGTTCAATGTTGCCAACAAATTAGGATTGTCTAAACTGAATCCAACTTGCTAATTCTAAATCAACATTATTTTCACCATAAAAAAAAATCACTGACAGCATGCTTGCCTAGCACTGATTCCCAGCACCCCTCCTCCAAAATATTATCATTTCATAATGGATAAATGAGTAGATGAAAGGGCCACTGTAGATTGGTTTGCTAGGAACAGTTTCTGAAGAGTTACATTGAAGCTGAGACCTGAACCATAAGAATCTCTATGGGAGTCATAGGATGATAATGAGTGGAAGATCAGTCCTGAACAGATCAGGCTGTGCAAAGTCTGAGGTAGAAAAGATGTATTGGTTTGGGGGATACTTTGCAAGGGGAAATAATATAATACAGAACACATATTTTATAGGATTATTTATAATAGTCAAACAATGATATACGAGAGACTGCAGGAAATCTGTCCATACACTAGACCAGGAATCCAGCTGAGGGCCTCAATCCCACAATAATGTACTGCTTGAGTCCAGCTAAAGACCTAGAGCCCATAACAATGCCTCCCACAAATCCAGCTGGAGGCCCAGAGCCCACAACATCTCATGCAGGCCTGTTCAATGGATCTGTTTTGGGAAGGTCCAAAGGTCAATGGTGGGATCTAGGAAGTCTATACCAGCGGGATGAAGGATCTGTGCTACCAGGCTGAGGCATCTGCGCTGGAGCCAGGAAGTGACGTGCAAAGAAAGAACCAGCGCTCCCCCAAAATACCACAGCCATCCTCAACAACAGTGAGGTTGCGAGCTCCTCCAGTGATCAAGATGGCTGTGTTTCCACCAGGAAAGCCAATGCAGCAAGCTTCTCCAGGAGACTGGCAATGCACCATCTTCCCCTCCAGAGCCAGGAAGCAATGCTCAGAGTGAGGACCAGAGCTCCCCCAAAGTGAACAAAAGCTATTCTCAATGCCAGCAAGGTCCCGAGCTCCTTGAAGGATGAAAACAGACGAGTTCATCAGGAAAGCCAGCATGACAAGTTCCTCCAACAAAGCCAACACTCCTTACATCATCTACCAGCTTCCAACAGCCTTTTCTCAGCTCCCAGCAGAGCTTTTCTCAGCTCCCAACAGCCTGGCTTCTCCAGTTCTGCCTCTTACGCTGCTGGCAACAGGCCCCAGGTGGGCCTCCCATACCCAGCACCATGCTTACTCAGTTTAGCTGGAAATTACAAGTTGACCACCAGTTGTCAATCCACTACAGTCCACCCCTGGTCAATTTGATAAACACACACGTTTCCTTAATCCATGATCTCTAGTGGCAGATTTGTGAAAACATGTCTTAGTCTATTCACACTTACCTTAACAATTACAGCTACATATGTGCAACTCTTTGGGGTTTATTTGCGCTCATTCCTGCACCAAAAGCAAAATATTTAAAGGGTGCCCAAAATTCAATGTTAAAAGACAGTACTTGGATTAATCTGATTACAAACATATCTAAAAACATTAAAAGAACTATTATAATCACAGTCCTTATTTCTCATTAATTTTTACAATGCGTGGCAAGACTGAAAAATGAGGATCTCCTGCAAATCAAATACACTTACCTTCTGGTGAAAGAAGTTCATTTTTCTATTGTCCTGTTCTTAAGAATCATGTTGTTCTCTATTTCAGTCTCACAACCCAAAGCTCCATTAGAGCTGCTACTCTGGCCAAATGTTTCATATCCTACTGGCTCTTGCTCTTAATTTCAAACATAGATTTGGCCAAAGCTCTCAATAGTAACCATGCTACCATCCCAACAATAGACTACATTGAAATTTTTGTTTCTCCAACCAGGCAGTATCTCTAAACACAAGCAAAATGCAGACCACAATATACTACCTGGGATCTAGCAGCCAGTGCAGTCCTTCTCAGTTGAAGCCTCTTGAGCTTCATCCTAATCGACAGCATTTCCGTGAGTACTCTGATTTTCCAGACTCCAACCAGTTTCCAATACGGTTTGCAGCATACAAGGGCTGCCTCTTTGGCCAGTCTCCCAAAACATTCCCAAGTTAATTGCAAAGTTTCTTAAGTCACATGGCCAGGTAACATTACAATAACAACCCCACTCTCCCGCTACCAATTTTGTGTTGGTTTTGGGGATATTTTGCAAGGGGAAACAATATAATACAGGACACAGATTTTATAAGATTATTTATAATAATCACCCAAAGAATGATATACAAGAGAGTACAGGAAATCTGTCCACACACTATAGACCAGGAATCCAGCTGAAGGCCTGGATCCTGCAATAATGTCTTGCATGAGTCCAGCTGAAATACGTAGAGCCTATAACAAAAGGCTAGGTTGAGATGTCCAGAGAACAGAAGATCCAGTAGGAGAATGAGGGTCAGTGAACTTTCTGTAAAGTGCCTGTTAGTAAATATATAGGCTTGACAAGCCATGCTATCTCTGTCATAACTATTCAACTCTTTTATTTCAGTACAGATGCAGCTATAGACAGTACGTGGCTATGTTCCTGTAAGACTGCATTTACAGGAAGATAGGTGGCAGGTTGTATTTGGCCAGTAGGCTTATGGCTTCTTGGTCTTGGATGAAGAGCTTGTAGATTTAAAGAATCTTTTACAAGATTTCAAGCAGAAAATGAACTATGTAATTTATGGTTTGTAGGTTGCTTGGGATTTTTTTTGTGGGGGGGGGTGTTTGTTGTTTGTTTTTTGTTTTTTTAACACTACTGATCATTTTTACTCTTTTTGGGGAGATGAATAGAAGCTGGGAAGTCAGTGTGGAAGGATTAACAGTTATTTAGACAGACAACAATACAATGGTGAATTCTATTGAAATGGTAATAATGGGAATGAATAGTAGTTGAAACCAAGACACAGTGTGCAGTTGCACAGGAGGACTCACCAACAGCATGTGTTGAAATATTTACTGAGTACCTATCATAGGCTACTCTGAGGTACATAAGGGATTTAGAGATGACAGTGCTACTTTTTCTTTAAGGACCTTAGAAAGTAATTGATTCATAGGGCATTTTGGAGGGGATGAGAGTCCTAGAAATACCTACATAACCTATCAATAGCCACAACCTAATTCTACCTGGGGTAGGAGGAAAATTGTGTGGGGCTTTTTACAAAATAGCTTCATATTCAGTGTCTTATTTGTCCCAGCACATAGGAGGCTGAGGCAGGAGGATTGCCATGATATCGAGGCTAGTTTGGGCTACAAAATGAGTTAAAGGCCAGCCTGAACTACATAGTGAGACCCTGTATCAAAAAGGACCCAAATAAATATAAATAAAATTTTAAACTGTTTCTACCTGATGTAACATAAGCTAAAGTAATTAATATAGTATGGCAGTACAAAGCAATAAGCAGATTTGTCACTGGAGCAGGGTAGGGTCCAGAAAAAGACCCACATATATGATCATGTGATCTGCTCCCCCCACAAAGGAGCAAAAACAAAGCAAAGGGATAGGCCCTTCAGCAAATAGTGCTACCTAGATATTTGTGTACCACCACCATCCAACAGGCTGGAGGCTGAGTTTCAGCCTAGTGGTAGGACATGTTTTTACAAGGTCCTGGGATCAGTCTCCACCATCAAAAAACAAAAGTCCTGATAAAGATTTTACATCTTTCACAAAAATTAACTCATACAAAATTAATCCATACAAAATAATTGGTAAGCTGGACTGCACTGAAATGAAAACCTTGTGCCAGGCGTGGTGGCACATATCTGTAATCCCAGCACTCAGGAGGCTGAGGCAGGAGGATTGCTGCAAGTGCGAGGCCAGCTTGAACTCCATAGTGAAAACCTGTCTCAAAAAGACCCCTTCCAAGAAAAAAAATTAAAACCTTGTGCTCTGCAAAAGACAAGCCACAGACTGGGAAAATGTATAAAGAGCTGTCATTCTGAGATATACAAAGAACTCTTAAAACTCAATAGTAAGAAAACAACTTGATTTTAAAATGAGTACAAAGCCATTTTTGGCTACATTCTCAGCTAGTTGGGAAGCTGAGCGCAACTGAGGGTCATAAGTTTAAGGCTAGCCTGGGCAACTTAGCAAGACACAATCTCAAAAAGGGCAGGTTATATACTCAGTATGAGATCCTAGATTCCATCCCCCAGTGACACAAAAGAGAGAAAAAAGAGTGATCTAGGTGTGGTGTTAAGTGCCTGTAAATCCACCTAAGGCAGGGGCGTTGAGAGTATGAAGAGATGTTCCTTATTATTAGGGGATTACCAATTAAAACAGTGAGATAGTACTATACACATACTAAAGTAGCCAAAATCCAAAACTGACAAAATAAAATGCTAGTGAGGTTATGTGACAACAGAAACATTTCTGTTAAGAATGCAGAACAAACTCAAAAATCAATTGCATTTCTGTATACTAACAAAATTATCCAAAAAAGAAATTAGGAAAATCTTGTTTACAGTGGCTTTGGAAAAAGCAAAATACTTGGAAATAAATTTAACCAATGAATGAGGTGAAAAATCTGTACACTTAAAGCACTGGTGAAAGAAATTGAAGCAACTACTAATTAGAAAGATAACCCATGTTCAGAGACTAGAGCAATCAGCATTGTGGAAATGTCCTTACTACTCAAAAGTGCAGATTGAATAGTCCTTATCAAAATTCCAATGGTTTTTTCATTGACATAGAAAAATTATTAAATGCATATAAAACTGCAAAAAGCACTCAATATGTGAAGCAAAGTTGAGCAAGAATAAAGCTAGAAACAGCAAACTGATTTTAAATTATTTCAAAACCATAGTAATCATAACAGTATGGAACTAAGACAAAGAGACCAATATGTTTTTGGAGGGCCCATAGGTAAACCTGTGCATATGAGGTGAATCAATTTTTAGCAGAGGTTCCAAAAATGCATGTTGGGGAATGGATAGACCCTTCAAAACATAATATGAAGAAAACTGGGTATCTACATGCAAAACACACACACACACGTTGACAGAATGAGTTTAATAAAGATTTAAGTGTAAAACCTAGTACTATGAAACTCCTAGGGGAATATAAACATTGGGAGCAAATATAGGGAAACCATAATTTTGGCAGTAATTTTTTTGGTGTGTGTCATCAAAAGCACAGGCGAAAAAAGGAAAGAGGAATCACATTAAACTAAAAAAATTTTTTTTCTTTTTAACTAGTACTCATTTCATACGTAATGATAACATTTATTGTAGGTAATTTGTTCTTGTACATAATATATACTAATTCTTTTTTCCCCATTCTCCTGCCCTCCGTTCAACCCTTCTTCCCCTCTCTTTACAATATTTTGTTTCCATTTTTTTCTTTCTTTTCCCCTTCCTAAAAAAATACTGTACAGCAAAAGAAGGAACAAAATGTGTCCAGGTGTGGTGAAACGTGCCTGTAATCTCAGCACTCAGAGGCTGAGGCAGGAGGATCACTGCAAGTTCAAGGTCAGCCTGGGTGATACTGTGAGTTTAAGGCCAGCCTGAACTACATAGTGAGAGTCTATCTCAAAAAGAAAACAAAAGAACAAAATATGAAGGTAACCTAATAGAATGGGAAAAGTATGGATCAGTTAAGAGATTACTACCCAAATACATGAGCAACTCAACTCACTAGCAAAACCTAAATAACCTGATTTTGAAATAAGCAAAGGACATTTTTCCAAAGATGTAGTGCTGAACATCACTAATTAGCAGAGAAATGCAAATCAAAATTACAATGGCAACCCTCTCCCATCTGTTAGGAAGGATATTAACAAAAAGTTGAATGACAACAAGTAAACCCATATGTATGCTGATGAGAATGTAGCTTGGTGCCTCCCTTACGGAAAACAGTATGGGAATTTGCCAAAGAATTAAATGTACAATACCACATGAACCAGCCATTCACTGGTGGATATATATCCAAAGTAATAGCAGCATTATCTCAAAGAGACACCTGCACTCCCATCATTGCAGTATTACAATAACCAGTGTATGGAAGCAACTTGAATGTCTATCAGATGAATAAAGTGTGTGCATGCGTGTGTATGTGTGTGTGTAATACTCAGGCTTGCAAAAAGAAATCCTGCAGTTAATCACAGCATGGATGAACCAAAGGAACATGCCAAATGAAATAAGCCAGTTACATAACTATGATCTCACTTCTTTGTGAATATAGAGTCAAACTGATAGAAACAGTAAAAGTGTTGCCAGGGGTTAAGGTGTGAGGGAAAGGTTGGTCAGATGGTATGAGCTTGGTTATGAGTAAGTTTGGGGAGTTGTCGAGTTCAATATGGTGACATTAATGAAATGTCATAGGCTTGAGATTTGCTGCAGAGAGTAGATTTTAAGTGTTCACCACAGAGTAACAATGGGAGGTGACAGATTAGCTTTCCTAATGTCTAAATATATATCATAAAAAGTCAAGCAAGAAAAACAAATGGTCCGCCAAACCATAAAAGGACATATAGGAATTTTTTTGCTTTTTTTTAAATCAGATTTTATTGGCACATTTTAAATATGCATAATGATCACATTCATCGTAGAGAATTTATACCTGCACATGATAAAACTTTTCCCCATTCCCCTACCCTTCCTTCAACCCTTCCTTCCCTCCCTATTTACAAAAACTTTTCGATGTTTTCCTTCTTTTCTCATTTTTTTAAACTTTCCTTTCTCCCAGAAGAATTTTATATTTATACTACTACATGAAAATAGCCAACCTAAAAAGACTATGTACTATATAATCCAACTCATGACATTGTAGAGAAAGCAGTGCTATATAGGCAATAAAAGATAAGTGGTTGCCAGGGGTTAGAAATGGTTGAGAGAGAAACAGGATTTTTAGGACAGTGACACTTCTGTATGATACTAAAATGGTGGGGATATGTTATACATATGTTAAAATACACAAGAATGTATAACACCAAGAATGAAGCCTAATGTAATCTGTGAACTTTGTGTAATAATGTGTCAATGTGGATTTATCAGTAACAACTGTACTATTATTTTTGTTTGTTTCTGAGGCAAGGTCTTGCTCTATAGTCTAGGCTGGCCTTGAGCTGACTGTCTATCCCAGGCTGGTCTCGAACTTGAGATGATCCTCCTGCCTCAGCCTCCTGAGTGCTGGGATTATAGGCATGTGCCACCGTGCCTGGCAATAACTGCTACTATTATATGGGATGTTGATAGTAAGAGAGCCTGGAAGAAGGTATGTGGCAACTTCAAATTTCAAGTACAGAAAACAATTAAGACCTATCATTTCTATAGTAGGAGTTTCTAAAGAAGAAAATGCACCAGACATGGTACTACATGCCTGTAATCCCGACTAGGGAGGCTGAAGCCTTAGGGTCACAGTGGATTCAAGGCCAGCATAAACTACATGGTGAGACCCTATCTTGGAAAGAAGCAAGGAAGGAGAGGGAAAGAAGGAAGAGGAGAATAAGGAGAGGTAGAGGAAGAAGAGGAGGAACAAAGGAACAATAGCTGCAACTTAAAAAAAAAAAAAAAACTTTACTGAGGAGAGAGGCCCCACCCCTGCTGCAGACACTAGTACCAAGCATGCCACAGGGCAGCAGAGGCAACAATCAAACGACAGCCTAAATGAAGATGAGACCAACTCCCACAAGAAGTTTGCTGCAGTGCTAAGATGTTACCCTACTGCAGACACTGGGTGAAAGTCTTGGGAGACAGGCTTGGAGAGGGTGGGAGTTAAACAGAGATCTAGGATGTGGGAGGATCACAGTGCCTGTGTACTGTGTGGGAGGCCAGGTTTGGTGGAAATAATCTTCACAATGGTGGGCCCAAAGAAGACAGCATTTAGTCCAGGGTAGCATTTAGTGCTTGAGCTTTTGCACCACTGCCTACCTCTAGCAGAAGTTAGTAGTCACAATTACTATCAGTCATTGTCTGCGTGACCTAAGTGTCTTCACTAAAATCACAGGCCTCTTTGCTCTGGTTAAGGGCAGTTTGTGGATGTTCTTAGGTTTTGTCAGTATCTAGCTGATATCTGATGTCATTGTTGTCACTAACTTTACTACTGTAGTCAGTGTGACATAGTTATTGCTGTCAACTAGTTTTCTCTATATGCCAGTAGCTGGATTACCTGGGGGCAAAAATAACACTGCAGCAAACTCCTAAAGAACCAGGCACTGAGCCAAAGAAGTTACAAACCACAGCACAAAAAAAA
>NW_004955561.1:1052772-1065880 GCF_000276665.1 Chinchilla lanigera
CAATGATTATTTAATTGATCACTCATGTATAGCTCAATTTATTTTCCCTGGAGACCACTTTGGAGAAACCAAGATATAGTACAGCAGCCATTGATAATTTCCTGCCATTTTTGTCTGTAATTCAGTATTGTTTATTTGTTTTGCTGAGAAACTATCTTGAAGATACCAATAGGTAAATAACAACCATTGATAATGTCCTACCACTTTGTCTGTAATTCGCTGAATCCCCCTATTGCTATATTGTCCTTCTTTTACTCTTTAAAATAAAAACAAAAACAAAAAACAAAAAGCATAATAGGAACTAATGAAAAATCAGAAGGCTGTACAAAGGGCATTTAAAAACCTGTCTACAGAAGTAATAACAGAAAACTTTACAGACATGGAAAAGAAGTTAACATACAGATATGTGAGGCATATAGGACCCCAAATAGCCATGATCAGGAAGAAAGCACTCCACATAGCATATTAAAATATAATATCATATCATAATTAAAATAGCAGAAATCCAACGCAGGAACAGAATATTAAAGGCTGCTAGCGAAAAGCGGTGAGTCACCTATAAAGGAAAACCCATCAGAATTAAAATAGACTTCCCTACACAGAGGCAAGGAACCTTTGAATGAAGTGTTGCAAGCTCTAAAAGAAAACTACTTCCAACCCAGACTATTACATCTTGCAAAATTATCTTTCAAAACTGTTGGGGAAATAACATTTCCATGATAAAGAGAAAGAAATTTATGACCACCAAGCCAACACTCCAGAAAATTCTCAAGGATATCTTAGAAGGAAACAGTGAAGATAACAGTGCCAAAAGGGCCAATAAAATGACTGCATCAGGTAGGGTTTGCAATTAAGTAGAAGTGAAAGAAACCAAAACAGGAAAATAATACAATGACAGGAATAAGTCAACACCTATCAATTATAACCACCAATTAAATAGACTCAATTCACTGATCAAAAGACAAATTAGCAGAATAAATCAATAAACAAAATCCAACAGCATGGTATACAAGAAGCACTTCTAACACAAAAAGAAATGTACAGACTAAAAATCAAGGGAAAGCCAGGCATTGTGGCACACACCTGTAATCCTGGCCCTGAAGAGGCTGAGGCAGGAGGATTGTCCTGAATTGGAGATTAGCCTGGGCTACATAGTTCAAGTCCTGCCTGAACTACATGGCAAGATCCTATCTCAAAAAATAAATAAATAAATATATAAAATCAAGGGATGGAAAACAATATTCCATGCAAAAGGAACTCAAAAATAAGCAGGAGTGGCTGTCCTATTTTCAAACAAAGTGAACTTCAAATCTGATCAAAAGAGCCAAAGAAGGACATTACATATTGGTTAATGGAAGTATTCAACAAGAAAATAAAACAATTATAAATATATGTACCAAACTGTAGTGCATCCACTTCATAAGACAAATACTACTAGACATAAAAATCAGATAACATCAATGCAAATTATAACCCAGAGCCTCAATAGTTCAACCAAACAAAAAATATATCAGTTGAACCAAACTTTTGAATAGCTAAGTAAATGTAAAAAAAAAAAATCAAAATTTTACCATAGTGTCAGATCACAGTGTAGTGAAACTTGAAGTCAATACCAAAGTGATCACAAGAATTATGCAAACATGCAAATTAACACACTCTGTAATAATGAGTGGGGCACAGAAAAAATTAAGAAATAAGACCACTCCTAGAATTAAACAATATTGCCAGTACAATGTACCAGAACTTCTGCAACACAATGAAAGCAGTCCTAAAAGGGAAGTTGTGATGTGAATGCCCACAACAGAAAAAGAATCAGTGCAAATAAATAATGATGAACCTAAGGGACAAAGAAAAATAGTTTAAATCCAGAGCTTATATAAAGATTATAAAGATCCGAACAGAAATCAATGAAATGGTGACTTAAAAAAAATATAAAGAATCAGTAAGTTGAGCTGATTCTTTGAAAGAATAAACAAAAGATAAAATCAACCAGTCTTACCAAAAAAAGAAAATGCAAGTCAATGCAATTAGAAATTAAGACAGTGAGATCACAACACACACCAACAAAATCCAGAAAATTTTTAGCAACTACTTCACAAAATACATGGCAAAAAATTGGAGAACTCAAATAAATGGAGTCATTCCCAGTTGTACGTGAATTACAAATACTGAACAAGATGTAAAAGTCTGAACAATTGAATAACAAGCGATGAAATTGAAGCAGTAATGAAACACTAAGAAAATAACTAAGAAAAATGTAGGTCTTGGTGCATTCTGTATCAGTGTTTACTAGAGAAACATTTGATGCAAGATACACAAATATGTAAGAATTTATAAGACTGTCTTATAGCCACCTACAGACTTTACTTATAAGACCTCCCCACCCACCCCCAAAAAAACCACCAAAAGACTCCTATAAGAAGGTGTGGAAAGAGGCTCTGTGCCCTAGTGATCCAAAGGATCCAGCTGAAGGCCTGAAGCTCACTGTAGTGTCCTATGCAAGATCATATCAGGAGGCTGAAGGGCCTGCCATGAAAGGCTGAAGGGTCTGTGCTGGAAGCCAAAAGACATCCAAGGTGAAACTGAAGACAAGCTTCTCCAAATACAGAAGACAAGCTCCTCCAAGAAACAGAAGTGAGGTTTCCTTTGTCATTTGCCTTTTACTCCATTTAGGTAGCCAGCTTATTTTTTGCTGACACAGCCAGGGTGGATCTTGTCTTCAGTACATCACTTCAGCAACACCCAGAACTATTCTGATCCAATTTAGTTGGGTATTTCTTTCTCCAATTAGAACAATCAGCTAATTATCACAGATTCACAGTTGAATTCTATAAAAATTTCAGGGACAATCTAACACCGGTATCCCTCAAACACTTTAATAAAATTGAAGTGGAAGGAGAACTTGAAAGGGAAGGAGTACTTCCAAAATCACTCTTGGAAACTAACATCCCCATCCCTAAACTAGACAAGGATCCAACCAAAAAAGAACTGCTGGCCAGTCTGTCTAGTGAATATAGATGCAACATTCTTTAACAAGATACTGCAAAGAATGCAACAAATCATCAAAAAGATCATACAGTGCAACCGAGTAGGCATCATCCCAGGAATGCAAGCATGGTTTCACATATGCAATCAATAAATGTACTTCATCATATAAACAGTCAAAATCCAACATCCGTTCATGATTTAAAAAAAAAAAAACAAACCTTAAAAATAGGTATAGCAGTACCTTATCTTAATCTGATAAAAAAACATGTATGACCAGTCTACTCTCAACATATTAAATGGGGAAAAGCTGAATGCCTTGCCTCTAAAATGAGGAACAAGACAAGGATATCCATTGTCACTACTCCTTTTCAGCACAGTCCTGAAAATGTTAGCCAGAGCAATCAGGCAAGAGAAAGAAATAAAAATGATATGTATAGGAAAGGATAAAGTCAAAGTATAATTATTTGCAGGTGACATAAACCTTTACTTACCAGACCTCTCCCCCCAAAAAAAACACCAAAAGACTCCTATAATAACCAAATTCAGCAATATATATTATGCTGATACAAAGTTAACATAGCCAGTCATGGTGGCACACACCTGAAATTCCAGCACTCTCAGAAGGCTGAGGCAGGATTGCCGCAGTGAAACCAGCCTGGACTACTTAGTAGTGAGTAGAGAACTACATAACAAGGCCCTGTTTCAAAAATAAATAAACTTCCAAAATTAACACATAAAAGATGGGTATGGTGGCAAACACCTGTAACCCTAGCACTCAAGAGGCTAAGTAGGATTGCCACAAGTTCAAAGCCAACCTGAGTTCAAGACTAGTCTGGACTACATAGCAATACCCTGTCTCAAAAAACTGAAAAAAGAAAAACTTAACACAAAAATCAATAGCATTTCTACTGAACTCTCTGAAAAAGAAAACGATAATACCATTCACAATAGCATCCAAAAAAAGTAAATACTTAGGAATTAACCTAAGGACATGAAAGACCTCTACAATGAAAATTGCATCACTGAGAAAGGAAATCAAAGAGAACATCACAAAATTGAAAGCTACACCCCTGTTCCTGGATAGGCAGAATCAATATAATCACAATGGCCATACTCCCAAAGCTGATATATAGAAATTAAATGCAATCCCTATCAAAATACCAGTGGCATTTTTCACATATCTAGAGAAAACAAGCCTAAAATTCATATGGAACCAGAAGAGACCCAGACTAGCAAAAGCAATCCTAGGTAACAAAAGCAAAGCAAGTGGTATCACAGTCCCAGACTTGAAGTTATACTACAGCTTTATACTATACAAAAGAGCATGATACTAACACAAAAACAGGTGTGTGGTTCAATGGAATAGAAGAACCAGAAAAAACCCTAGGCACATACAGCTACCTATTCTTCGACAAAGGGGCCAAAAACATACACTAGAGGAAAGACAGCCTCTTTAATAAATGGCACCGGGAAAATTGGATATCCACATGCAGAAGATTGACTCTAGACCCATATATCTCATCATGTACTAAACTAAAAATGTATCAAAGATCTAAATAGTGAAACAAAGACTTAACCTGCTGGAAGATAAAATAGGGAAAACTTTTGAAGACATAGACAAGGACTTTTTGAACAAGGACTTTTTGTCCCACATGACACAAAAAATAATACCAAAAATCAACAAATGGGATCATATCAAATTAAAGAGCTTGGGCTAGGGATATATCTCAGCGGTACAGTGCCTGACTGGAAAGCACGAGGTAGTGAGTTTGATTCCTGGTATCAAAAAATAAGGAGCTTATGCACAGTTAAGAAAGTAAGCAACACACTGAAGTGACAGCCTACAGAGAGGGAAGAAGTTTACCTGCTATTCCTCAGACTGAGGACTAACATCTAGATTTATAGAAAACTCAAAAAAAATGAGACTCCCCAAAACAAAAAGCGCAGTCATAAAATGGGCAACTGAAATGAATAGACACATCTCAAAAGTACAAATTTCCAGTAAATACATGAAAAAATGTTCAACAAGCCAGGCATGGTGGTGCACACCTGTAATCCCAGCACTTGGGAGGCTGAGGCAGGAGGATTGCTGTGAGTTCAAGGCCAGCCTGGGCTACATGGTGAGTTCAAAGCCCATCCAAAGTACAGAGCAAGACCCTGTCTCAAAAAAAAAAAAAAAAATTAAAAAGTTCAACATTGCTGACCATTAGAGAAATGAAGATTTAAAAACTACATTAACATACTCTCTTATCCCAGAAAGAATGGCTGTCATCAAAAAATATAATAAAACCAAATGCTGTCATTGGTATGGGTAAGAAGGAATTCTTCTGCATTGCTGATAGGAATGTAAACTAGTACAACTGCTGTGGAAACCAATGTGGCTATTCCTCAAAAACACTAAAAATAGAAATTCCATTTGACACAGATATCTCCTTTCTAGGTTTCTTACCAAAAGGATTAAAATCAGTCTATTACAGGGATACATGCTACCTATGTTTATAGCAGCAAAGTTTATAATGGCTAGGTTTTGGAAGCAGTGTGCATGTCCATTAACAGATGAATGGATAAGGAAAATGTGGTATTTATATAGAATGAAGTACTACTCCACATAAAGCAGGACATTTTTCAGTAAATGGATGCAACTTGAGAACATAATGTTAACTGAAATAAGTCAGATATAGAGGATTAAGTATCACATGGTTGCTTTTATATGAGAAACAATATATATATAGAGAGAAAGAGGGCACAAAACAGATAAATAGGAAGTACAGAGAAGTCCAAATAATTCACCAAATTACCTATTCCATTGTTTCAAAAGTGTTTTGATATATATGCTAATTTGTTTCATTTATACTAATAGTTTCTCTTAGTTCATTCAAAAGAAAGTTTCATGCTATTATGTTAGTTTCTTACTTGTAAGAATTTTTTGTCTGTCTTGTACTCAGAGTTACTACTTTGAAGACAATGATACACACTATATTAACTATTGTTCTCATTTTGTTATGAAATTTTTAAATTTTTCTCATAAAATTATTTGAAAACATTTTCAAAAAAAATTTTTGTTTGACTCTGGGTCTTGCTGTGTAGCTCAGCCAGGTCTTGAACTCTCTTTGTGGACCAGGGTGGCCTTGAACTCACAGAAGTCCTCCTGAGCCTCAACCTCCTAAGTGCTGGGATTACAGGTGTGCACCATCCAAAATATTTTAAAATACTGATTGAAAATATTGCATTCCTACTAAAATTTATCTTACCTGAGCAATATCAAAACATTCCAGGAGTTTAATGAACAGGAAAAGTTTTAGGCATTTAATATATATAGATAGACATAGATACAGATTTTTATAAAACATTTGTCAATTTTTTGTTAATTATAATAGAAAATGAGGCTGTATCAGACTTTTTTTTTTTTGAGACAGGATCTCACTGTGCAGTTCAGGCTGGCCTTGAACTCACTTTGTAGCCCAGGCTGGCCTCGAACTTGTGGCAGTCCTTCCTCAGCCTCCTGAGTGCTGGGATTACAGACATGTGCCACCACACCTGACTGTATCAGACTTTCTGACATCACTATGGCAAAGGGAAACGTAATACAGGTAAAAAAAGAGGTGATGAGCCCCAAATTTTTGAACCAATTGATCTTACTTTCCAGGATAATAGCAGCATACTTAACATTGGAAAACTTAGGGAACTTCATTTTTATGAAGGCTTTGATTTTATTTGACTGAGCTTCACACAGCCACACTCTTGAGAGAAATCAACTTTGTGGTAGTCGCATTAATTATATATTAATGGGAAATAGACTAAATGAGGAATATACATAATATAGCACAAAATAGTTTGTTATCTATCTGTGATAGTTAACTGTTGTGTCAGCTTGAATAAGAAACACCCAGTTGATTGGCTTAGCATAGTTCTGGGTATGTCTGAATGAAGGACTTACTGAAGAGGAAAGACCCACCCTGGGTGTGGGTGGCACCAACCAATAGGCTCTTAGCCTAGGTGAAATAAAAAGGGGAAGAGGAAGGAAGTCTCACTTCTGCTTTGGAGGAGTTGATGGTCTTCCATCAATTTTGGATGTCTCCAGGATTGCAATGCAAATTCTTCACCCTTCCATCTCAGATTCTTCAGTCTTCCAATGCAGATCTTTTCGCTTCACCATAGACTCCAATGGGACTCTGCAGTGAGTTCCAGGTGTTCCTGGATAGTTTGGTCTCCAACACTCAGATGGCCCTTTTGCATTCTTCCACACCTGATTCTACAGACAACACATTGTAAGCCTACCTTGTAAGTTTGTGTGTCTGGAAAGATATAGATAGATAGATGATAGATAGATAGATAGATAGATAGAGAGATAGATAGATAGATAGATAGATGATAGATAGAAGATAGATAGATATAGATAGATAAGATCAGATCTGTTACTTTAATGAACTCTGATACACTATACAATGTAGACATAATATAACTTAAAAAATCAGAAGATTGGGGACCAGGGATATAGCTCAGGGGCACAGGGCCTACCTAGCAAGTGCGAGGTCCTGAGTTTGATTCCGGTAGCCCCCACCCAAAAAATCAATAAGCATACTTGTAGTGGTATATCTGAGTGCTTTAATATGGGATAAAGCTAATGAACACAATATTCTTGAGAACTAAGCAGTCGTGCCCAACCTTTTGGGTCCCCTGAGCCACACAGAAAGTATACAATGTAATTAATGTATATAAACACAAAATGTCCTTTTAAAATATTTGTTATAAGGAAAAAAGGGAAAGGGTTCTGCAGGTCACAGGTTAGATATGCCACCGGGGGGAACAAGATAACTAATGTGAAAACAGATGTAGCTAAAGCCTGGTGTCAATATTAACTCTTGGGGTATCCTATCACAGAGGTAGAGATACCTTATCTACCTATACAGAATATGTCCTAACTCTGTCAGCTAGAAAGATGTACAAATGAAGTTTTTGTTTGTTTTTTAGAGAAGTGGCTGATTGCAAGTTTGAGGGAAGAGATGTGCAAGACTAGCCTGGAACATCTTGTCATACTAATGATCAAGTATAATTAGGGCTGGATTTAAAAGACTCACACCAATTTAAAGAGGACTCTACTGCCCAAACATGGGACATTTTGAACATTAATTAGGATAATATATGCAACAGGATTAAGTATATTAAACATATTTATACGCCTGACTTCACAATAGTACCAAAACAGTTATCCATTTAGAAGGTGTTAGTAAACTCTTTTTTGGTTTTTTTGTTTTGTTTTCTGTCTTTTTGAGACAGGGTCTCACTATGCAGTTCAGGCTGGCCTTGAACTCCCTTTGTAGCCCAGGCTGGTCTCGAACTCACAGTGATCCTCCTGCCTCAGCCTCCCAAGTGCTGGGATTACAGGCATAAGCCACCATGCCCAGCTTGTAAACTATTTTTGAAAACTGGTAAACAAAGAAGACTTCAACATTTATCATGTTTTTCCTTTGTGAGTCATTCCACTAGAATATATGTAACTTTCCTTTTTTCCTACACATTTTCTTGGGGGGGTACCGAGGATCGAACTCAGGACCTTGCACTTGCCAGGCAGGCACTTGTGCTGCTGAGCTATATGTCCAGCCCCCTCCTTTTTTCTTTTCTTTTTGCTGTCTGTCTTTTTTTTTTTTTTTGAGACAAGGTCTTGCTATGTAACCCTCCTGATTAGCTGGGGTTATAGGGATGTGCATTCAGCATTCAGGATTGGAGTTGGGATGGCATTAAGAAGCACATAATTCTATTTCTTTGTTGCTAGTAGCTGTTGATGATCAGTGCTTAAATCTTCAATTCATTTAGTGACTACAAAATAATGATGTTCTAATTCTATCATTTGTTTTTATTTGTGGAAATACTTCTGTAAAGGGAAATTTGCAACTGGGCATGGTAGCTCACGGTGTAATCCCAGCCATTTGGGAGGCTAAGGCTCGCAAGTTCAAAGCCAACCAGGACAACTTAGACCCTATCACAAAATTTAAAAATAAAAGGGCTGGGGATGTAGCTCAGTAATAGAACTCCCCTGAGTTTGATCCCAATGCCACCAAACAAAAACAAACCATAAAGCAGTCAAAATGTGAAACACACACACATACACACACACACCCCTGAATTTGATAACACATTCCCACCAGCTTCAACTATTGGTGGTATATGTGTGACTGCCCCATATCACCCAACAGAACAGTCATGCACGTACCACCATGGTTCAGAGCTGCCTGGCAGCAAGGTATATGAATTACAGCCCTGTCATGAACATGTTAAACAAATGGATCCCAATATCAGTTTGCTAGAAATACAAAGAACAGAGATTTATTCAACTATCCCACAAGAGTGAAGGCAATAGAATTACACTGTGGAATGCTACTGAACAAATGGTTCAACTTTTTCAGATAAATTGCAAGAAGGATAAAATGAGATAGGAGGGACATTTTTTTTAAAGGCAAGACAGGAAGGACATTTTTTTTTAAAGCTGTATTGTGTATTCCTTTGTGGGTGAAAAAATATAGATGTGATTACTATAAAAATCAAGATAGTGGCTACTCAGGAAGAAGATGGATGATATTAGGAACACATAAAGAACTGGGCTGGTTGGCAAGATTCCATGCCTTTACTGGTAGTTAGGAGGTATTTTATAATTCATTAAGGTGTACCTTTGTTCCTAGAAGTCCAGTGCTCTATCCATTGTGCCACAGAGCCACCTAAGGTATACATTTGTTTCATGCTTTTTTTTTTTTTTTTTTTCTGTATTTGTGTTATTTTTGAGCAAACTAAAGACAGAATTTTATCCGGCCACTAGGCCTAACAGGATTTACCAAGCCCAAGTTGGATGTATTTCTAGGGTCTAGCAGTACCTGACCAAAATATGCATTCAATAAATGCTTTGGTTTTTTGTGGGGTTTTTTTGGAGTTTGTTTTCTGAAGTTTTTAAAAAATTTAATTAGGTTGTTTGTTCATTTGCAGCACTGGGACTTGAACCCACAGTGGTCACACTAATTAAGCACTCTACCCTGATCTAACAATGAGCTATGTATATGTAAATTTTAGGACAGATTCTTCCTAAGTTGCTCAGGCCAGCCTTGAACTTGTAACCTTTCTGTTCCAGCCTCCCAGATAGCTAGGACTGCAGGCGTGTGCCACTAGGCCTGGCCAGTAAATGCTTTGTTGAGTATATGACTCTGAAGAAGCTTCCAGCCCACTCAGGTTGGACTCTTGCAGCCATCTCAGTGAGTTTACCATCACCTTCAAGTGCATCTGCTCAGGCACCATGGCTAGCATTGTCCCCAGCCCACTGCTCCGCCTACGTGGACTGGCCACGGCCATGGGCCCAGACTAAACTTTTGGGTGTAGTGAATTCTACCAACTTCGTGCTTCTGAGCCCTGACCTGTCTTCCAGTGGGAGTACCCTATGTCATCGGGCCTCCCCAGTGCTTTCTGCTCTTAGCACATAGTCCTCTCCTGGTCCTTCTCTTGTAACTGTTCTGTTGTTCTCTGAACACACCTCTTTTCCTCCACAAAGCCTATCTCTGTCCTACTCTACTGAAATAAAGTTCTCTCCTTGGGACACCATTTCCCTTGCAAACCACAAGTGGCTGCTTACTACCTGACATCCTTCTGCACAGAGCCTTTCTTCGAGTCTCTGAGACAGCTGCCTATAGTGCAGATGAAGATCCCTGCCCCACTGGTGCTCAGTCTCCTCTTAGTGCATCCTATAGACACCTTCCCTTTCACTGCTATTATCTTTTACCTTTCCAACCACTCTGATTTTTGAGCAAGTTTGGCATGTCTCCCCCTCCTCCTCCAGTTCTGCTGTATTCCCCACTCTTTGAATGGAAGCCTAACCAGGGTGCCTGTCAGAGTCTTCTTCCCAAAGTCCTGGGGATACTCAGGCAAACACTCAGCCCTCTACCCACAATCTCCTGTCCTTCCAGTTCCTTGATAAACATCAGTCCCTCAGTCCCTCTCTTGGCCCCACCGAGGCTCTCTTTTTCCGATACCCAGCCTACATCTCAGAGAGGATCTCTGAAACTTTTAAGATCCTTGTCTTCCTTTGCACCTGCTTGTCAATCTGCTCTTCTGTGCCTGTTCTCCTGTCTGTTGCTACCACCACAGATTCATAGTTGGCTCTCAGTTCTTTCATGCATCCTTCACTCTAGCAACTATTCCAACTTCCACCTATTCCATTCTTCTCAAAGCCCCTGGCTCAATAAGAAAATGGAAGAGGGCATCAGAAAAGAGCTCCCTGGCTGGGCATGGTGGCATACACCCGTAATCCCAGCACTTGGGAGGCTGAGGCAAAAGGATCACTGTGAATTCAAGGCCAGCCTGAACTGCCTAGCGAGACCCTGTCTCAAAAAGAAAATAAATAAATAAATAAATAAATAAATAAATAAATAAATAAATAAATAAAAGAGCTCCCTAAACTTTGCACTCCCATCTACCCCAAAGTAACTTAAGTTTTTCTATCTTCACCTTTCTCTGTGTTACAGGGTAGGTCATCTTTTCATTTCCAAG
The DNA here is from genome assembly GCF_000276665.1 of Chinchilla lanigera. NCBI lineage: Eukaryota > Metazoa > Chordata > Mammalia > Rodentia > Chinchillidae > Chinchilla > Chinchilla lanigera. The sequence continues at coordinate 1,064,287 of NW_004955561.1, forward strand.
CCCAACCTCTACACCCTGGGTTGGCTGGCTCCGCTGGCTCCCACCTCCCCCAGGACTTGCTCCTGTGGTCACCTCTTCATCCTCTGAGTTGCCATAGCCTGTGAATATCCAAAACACTCCCATATTTAAAGAGATCCAAGCTGCTTATAAGGCATGAGGAAACATACCTGTCATCCCAGCTAGGAGCACAAGTTTCAGCCCATTCTGGGCAACTTAGCAAGAATCCATCTCAAAACAGCAATGTAGGAAAGGCTGAGGGTATAGCTCAGCATTCCCTGGGTTCAGTCTCCAGTACTGCACAAAGAAAGAGTCCACCACCCAGCTAACATGCTGGTCCTTTTCCACTGCTGGTTTACTGTGTGTACTATTTCCTAAGTCAATTCTAGTGGCTCATTTCTTCTCTTTACGTGCACTTCCGTTTTAGTAATCCAGTCACCTCCTGCTGTCTCCCTGAACTTGCGCTTACCAAGTTCAGCAGTGGTTTTGTTCTCAAACTCAGTGGACATGTTTTTCAGCCCCTCAAACTGGACCTCTTCTCCATCTGACCAGGTGACCTTTCCCATGAACTCATAGCACCACAGTTATGGTGCTCCTCATGCCCTCTGATTCCTCTGTCGTCTCCCTCTGAGCCCTGTGTATAGTGTTTGTGGTCCACAGGCTCTGCTTTTCCCACCATACAGTCATCCTGGGCAGGTGTGGCTTTGCTCCTGGTTACAACCATTCCCTGTATGCCAATGTCTCTGACTCAGAGCTTCCTTCATTTTCCCACTCCACTAAGTCAGTTGCACAAAGACAGCCCTACCAGGGTGCCCCACACACATCTGAAAAGCAGCACTTCTTGAACCAAAATGATCATCTTGACAGATAGTCCAATCCCCATGGGAGGGAATGACTCACTGACCTCTCTGACGCCTTTCTATCCATCTCCGCACAGTGCATTACTGAGTGTCACCAATTCTGTTCCTAAATAGAGAACATCCCTTTTCCAAACTCAACTGCTAGGGCCAGGGATCTAGCTCAGTGGCACAAGTGCCTGGCTGGCAAGTGCAAGGTCCTGAGTTTGATGCCCAGTACAAAAAAACAAAAACATGTATATACCACATTCAACTGCCATCACCTAGCTTCAGGTCATGCTTCTGATTCCCCTTTTATTGAAATCACCTCTGATCTGGTTGCCTGACACCACAACCAGCATGATCTTTCTCAAATGTGAACCTTATTGTGCCCCCTTCTCTCTTGCTTAAAATCCTCTGACTTCCTGTTGCTCTTGAGTCTGGATTGCTGTGTGTGGCTTTTGGACCCTTGTCAGTGTCTTCAGGCTCTTCTCTTGCCTCCCATGCCTCCCACTTTACATTCCAGCACTCCTGAATGGATTCTGTTCTCCACATGCTGCAGTGATCCAATGCTTCTGCCTTTTTCCTTGGTGTGTTTGTTCAAGCTCTTTCAGGATGACCTTCATGGTTCTTTCTGCCCAACTTCTGCTCACCCTGCACTAATCTTCCACCAAACAACGTTTACAGTACCCTGCACTTAGCAAACGATTTCGTGTGTGTGTGTGTGTGTGTGTGTGTGTGTGTGTGTGTGTGTGTGTGTG
>NW_004955561.1:1065980-1082363 GCF_000276665.1 Chinchilla lanigera
TGTGTGTGTGTGTGTGTGTGTGTGTGTGTGTGTGTGTGTGTTTGAGACGGTTTCACTATGCAGGTTAGGCTGGCCTTGAATTCATTTTGTAGCCCTGGCCTCAAACTTGCAGCAATATTCCTGCCTCAGCCTCCTAAGTGTTGGGATTACAGGCATGTGCCACCACTCCTGGCCTGCAAATTATATCTTATTTCCACAACCAGACTTAGCCCTGAGACAAGGTCTCTGTTTTGCATATGACAAAGTGCTGTACACTGTGTTGAACCAGGTAATTCCCTCATTACCATACCGGGGATTTAGAGAGGTAAGTGACTTTTCCAAGCACCCCAGGCAGGGCCTCAAGTGCAAAATCAAGCCTGTGCTCCCAGGAGATGCTGCCTGCCCACTCTACCTATTCTCTGCCTTCTCCTTTGTAACAAAACCCTTTTTATTTGGGTTGGGAATGTGCCCAGTTAACATTGTTAGCCTTGATTTGCAGCTACCTATGTGCTATGACTCGGTCCTATACAGTTCCCAGGAGTCTACTTCAGACGAAATGCAGACCAGGTGACTGGAGCTCCACTAGCCTGTGAGGCATCCTTGAGGAAGGGAGCCAGAATTGAAAGTGGCAGAAAATAGAGGAGCCTGGGTTCTTGCTAACATCATGGCTGTCTCAGTCATGCTGATGGCATATTTTCCAATGCCATGGTAATATGAACTCTCATTAAGCCACAGAAGTAGAACCTATTAATACACAGCCAGACCTGATCCATGGGCTCCAGTGAGGTCTCACCCCTCTTGCGCCACTCGGACATGACTCAGAAGCAGCAGCCAGCATGGGTGATATAAAGTGTTTCTTTATTTGAACATCATTCCACCTGCACTGAAGCTCAAATCCAGCAGCAGCAGAAGGGGTCAGGACCAAAATAAAGTGTTACCAAATTGGACAGTGAACAGTGAGGACACATTCAGACAGAACTTACTAGTGGAGTATAGACGATACCAAGCTATCCTAAAGACATAGCGGAGGCCCTTGGAGGTCTGTCCATCAGATCTCTGGAAAAGGACTTACTCCCTGTTCCAGGAGCCTCCAGTCCCACCCAAAAGCTAGCTCTGAGCCAGGCAGGGGCCCACATGTTTCTGGTGCTGGGAAGATCCCAGTTTCTCCAGAGAGAGTCCCCTGTCTCAGCTCACACTGGAAGCTGGCGAAGGCTGACTCCTGGGCCCAAGCAAGAATCTCAAAAGGCCAGAGACTCTTTCCCCATAGCCTTGCCTAAAAGTTCTCATCTTCTTGGCTATTCCAGGCCTGAAAAGATCTTGCTCCTACCCACATCCTCACCCCCTCAGGAAAGTTTCCTCCATAGGTTCTGGTCCCCAAAGAGGAAAGTTCACCTCCCACAGCCCAGGTAGTAAGGACTGATTAATACCCTGGGCTAAAGGCTAAACTGCCTCCATGTGTGGCTCCTGCTTCTCCTGAAAGGGCATAGAAAAGCAGGTGGCGTCAGATCCCCCTCACCTACTCACCATGGGCAGAGGACTCCTCCAGAGACCTAAAGCCTGGAGGCTCTGGGTTGGCACCCAAGAGGCCTTCCTGGGGTCAGATGTGTTTGTCCCTTCCCAAAGACTAAAGCCACTTTGCAGGCTGTGCATAAAGACAAACCAAAGGCCTGTCCTTTACATGATGCTGCCATTGCCCCAGAGGGCCACTGGAACCATGGGCTCACCTGGGTCCTCAGCAGAAGCACCTTTACCTGCTCTGTCCCACCTCTGCTGAATCTTCCAGGGCAGGGCTACGGTTTGCTTCCCACTCCAACCTCCATCCATTCCCTGGGCTACCCTGGGGCACACCCAGGCCTCAGCCCACCCAATCCTGTTCTAACCCTTGGTTACTCCTAGGCTGCCCCTTGCCCCACCCAGGCAGCAGCTGGCTGGGTAGAGGGTGGCATGGAAGCATTGTCAGACCACCCCAAAAGGAAACTGGCTCTTCTTCCTCCCCCAGCACTGACCCACCGCCAACACTGCCTGGACTCGGCTCCCCTCTGGAATGATTCCACACTCCAATCTTCCTGGGGCTACTTAGGCCTCAGGCCTCCAGCCATGTGGCCTTCAGGGGGCTGATTCGAACCTCCCCTGGAGCACAGGAGTCTTGGGCCACTAGTGTCCTTCAGAAAGCAAGCTGTTCCCTCCCTGCTCCCCACACAGCAGCATCGTGCCACCTCCATCCTCTTCTTCCTGTTCTTTTTCCTGCATGTCAGTCTTGCCCTCCACGAATCACCTCTCCATTAGCCTCTTCACCAGTTCTTTCCTGTCCTGCCACTCCTCCCTCCTCCCCCAGATTCCTTTCTGCCACAAGCCCCTGGATTTCAGTCTCTTCCCTTCCCATTTCTCCAGCTCTGCTCCTGCATCTCCAGATCCCTCTCAGTTATCTCTGCATTTGTCTCCTCCCTGCTGCTTTGCCTCCCTCTGCACTCTTGGCCCTTCGCCCCTCTCTTCCTCTTTCCCAGTCACTCGTCCCCTGCCCTCCATCACTCTCCCTCCAACTCTGGGCTCCTGTCGGACTCCGAGGAACTCATTCCTGCCCCCCACTGTCTGCTGCACCTCCAGCGCTACCACGCGCAGGCAGCACGGGCAAGGGCCAGGAGAGTAAGAGTGGGATCCAGGGAGGCTCCAGACGGGGTTGTGCAGACTCAGGTCTTTCTCAGGTCCAAGTCCCATGGAAACGAACACAGGGTGGCACATATACGGCTCTCGAGCTGCTTTCCTCCCTGCTGGCGGAGGCAATCCCGATCAACAATTAACAGCACGCTTCCCCAGGCAGCCTGGGAGGCAACCCTCCTGCTCCACAGTGGACCAGTCAGCAGGCACCCAAGACGAAGCTGGTCTGCTGCCCCCAACCAGGTGCTGGAGGGGTTGTACAGCCACAAGCTGGAGGGCTCCCGAGGCTAGATGGCTCTGCCACCAAATCCACAAGGTAATGTGGAGTGTTCAGAAGCTGCCTAGAGTCTCCCACACTGCTGAAGGGCACGGAGAAGACCCACCGTGGGGTGGGGGAGAAGACCGCTTTGCCTCTCTCCAACATACACACACACTCACAAACACAAATACGCACACACACTCACTCATGCCTCGGCTCCAAGCACTGCCCACAGGCTGCACACCTTGGTCGTATTACAAGGTGACAGGTAGGCAGGGAGAGGAAGAGGCAGGGATGCTCAAGGCCCAAGAGTGGGGACAGGGGTACCCTGTTCAGAGGTGACCTGCAAGTTCAAGTTATGCAGAAAAGTATCAAAGAGGCAAGAAAGTCTCTGCCCTTGGCAGATGCCTGGGGTGTAAGGACCGTGAGAAGGGTAGAAGGGGTGACAAATCGCATATTCCCCACCTTCTTCTGGCCCCCTCCCCAACCCCAACCCTAACCCTGACACCAGGGCCAAGAAGTCTGTGCTGTACAAAACAGGCCAGGGTCAAGGGTCCAGTCATGGTGAGACATCTCAGCCGGCAGAGAGGAGGCCAGGCCACCCAGCCGGCACCCCCTCCCTGCCCCCGGAACCTGCATCTGTTCACAAGCTCTGCGCTGCTCAGGGCTCCAGGCAGCGAGTGACAGTGAGGTCCCCTGCTCTCTCCCTTGGCACAGCTCACCCTCGTTTGGGGTCCTGGGAGGAGGCTGGGGCAGGAGCAGAGGAAGCCTCGGCAAGGCTGGCGGCACCTGGAGCTCTGTGGCAGATGTGGCGGAACCATCATCAGGAAAAAAAAAGTAGGAAAGAGTCTGGCCCACCTGGGGCAGTGTCGTGAGTCAACTTCTGTAGGAGGCAAGGATACAGCCAGGTCGCAGCCTTCCAGACTGGGGAGGTCTGGGAGACAGAACCACGGTACCTCCCTTCCCTGGGGATCTGCAGGCCACTCTGGAGAGGAGAGAAGCAGCCAAAGGATGGGATCTAGGTCCCTTAGGCCAGACTGAGACGAGACTCATAATTAGCCCCTCCCAGGGTCCACAGGGCCCTCCCCTCCGCCGGGCTGCAGAATGGCCCTTGTCTTTTCTTCAGAACCTGGAACTCCCAGGCTGGCTGTAGCTGATAAGTCAGTCTGAGATCTTCCCTCAGAGCCTGGACGAGAGGGCAGGTGACAGGACAAGCTGAGGTCAGGCCAATTCCTGGGCTGGAGTCTTGGCCTTCAGGGTCCCTGTGAGTGAGCCACAGGGCAGGGGAGGACTCCCCATCCGGAGACATCACCTCCTGGCCGCAACACAGAGCTTACTGTAGTGCCCACGAAGTCTAAGAGAGAGAGAGAATTGGAAAGTGTCAGAGACCAGCTAGGCAGAGACCTCCCTCAGCCACCCTCAGGGCAGTTGTAAGCTGGCTGGCAGGATGAGCCGGGGCTCCATTCGACCTTCCTGAGCCCAGGTTTCTCCATCTGAAGACAAAGCTAGCCAAGGGCTTGGCACAGGGCACACCTGCAGATGGTGGCGATGTGGTTTTCCCTTTTGTTCTGAGGGTTTGTGACTCAAAACTCAGAGCCGGACTGTAAGGCTCACTCATCTTGAGCTCCCAATGAGGGACAGATGTCCCCAGCAAGGGACAGAGATTCCTTGTTAGGGAGCTTTAGGGAGGGAGGCAGGGCACTAAGCTGGCCACCTGGCCCTGATCAAATCCCCAAGCTGCACCTCTGGGAAAGGCCCTGGGAGCCAGCTTGGTCTTGCACTTCTGGAAACTGCCACCAGAGGGCAGGCCCTGCCCTCACAGCCCACAGAGGCCAGGATCTGAGGGCTCCCTCTGAAGAAGTCTTAAGGACAGGCTAGCTGAATGGGGAGGCAGTAAGTCTCTAGCTCACCCACTGAGGCAGGCAGCTTGACAGCCCAGAAGAGCCTGGGCTTTGGACTTGGCCCTGTATTCAGACTCTGACAGGACCACTTAGGACCCTAGGGCAAGTTTCTCTGCTACCTTAAAGCTGGCAGGCTTCTTTCCCCAGTGTGAAACAGCGGTCCTGCTCATCACTGGTCCTTCTCTGTACTACTCTCACCACCCTCACTTTATGAGGTACAGGACACCGAAGCTCAGGGTTAAGTAATTTCTGCTTGAATATGATCTGCCTCACAGTCCAAGACTTCAACCACAATGCTGATTACCTCTGCTAACAAGATATCACTTGCAATCACCACCATGACCGCCATTGCACAAACGAGGAGAGACTGCCAGAGACCAAGGGAATTAATATACAGTGCTGAACACAATCCTACTCATGCTAACAGTTCCAGGAAGGCTGTGACTACAAAAAGCACCACACCAAACGCAGGCTGGGTCCCTGGTGCCACCCTCTGGAGAGCCATCTGGCATTGCCATTACAATTTGAAGTGCGCAGTTCCACTTCTAGAGCAACCTAGAAAACATGTGGATGTGTGCACAAGAAGACCAGACAAGACACTTACCTTAGCACTGCTGGGGAATGGAAAGACCTAGAACCTCCTTGGGAGCCCTCCTGGGGAGGCCAGTTAAAGGCCAGTTAATAAATTACAGGTGCCCCCCCCTTTTTTTTTCCAGTACTGGGGAATGAATTCAGTGCCTCCACACTGAGCCACACTCTCAGCTTTTGTTTATTTTTTGAGGCAGAGTCTCACTAAACTGCCTAGGCTGGGTTCAGATTTACAATCCTCCTGCCTCAGCCTCCCAAAGTACTGGGATTATAGGCATGTGCCACATGCCCAGCTAGTTCCTTCATCTCACATTATGCATATATGCATATAAAAGGATCTAAAGACAGAAGTTACCCCTGAGAGTCTGGCCTTATGTGTAAAATTTTATTATATTCTACTGTTACTTGATGTATATAAAATTTATGTGTAATATACTAATTACATAGCATACTATAGTAAATACTGCTCCTATAATCCTAGCACTTGGGAGGCTGAAGCAGAGGATCACCACAAGTTCAAAGCCAGCCTGGATTACATAGTGAGTTCAAGGGCAGCCTGAACTACACAGTGAGACCCGATCTCAAAACTCCCTCCCCACTGCAAAAAAAGAAAAAGAAAAAAAAAGAAAAGAAAGCAAACAGAAATGACAGGATGGTGGCTCTCTGTGGTTGGGATGGTGGTTATCCTTGTGTGTATTCCTGGGAATGGAACCCAGGTCTGCCACATGCTAGCCAAGTGCTCTACCAGTGAGCTATACCCTGAGCCCAGAGTTATAATTCTTATTTTTTCCAGCTATAGTTTGTTTGTTTGTCTCACTATGTAGATCAGGCTGTCCTTGAACTCACTTTCTAGTCAAGGCTGGCCTTCAATTCGTAGGGATCCTCCTGCCTCAGCCTCCTGAGTGCTGGGATTAAAGGCACACACCACCACACCTGTTTTTTCCCTTTGCTTTTACATATATATATATAAGCATGTGCACATACCCGCTTCATACCATAATGATAACAACGTTTGCTTAGTTTTGAGTTTCATAAAGAGTCACTCTGTCATTTCCTATAATTTCTTTTTTAGCTGGGAGTAATCTGAGCACAGGACAAGCCCAAACCTGGGCAATTCAGCGAGACCCTGTCTCAAAAAATTTTTACAAAGGACTTGGAGGGCTGGGGAGGTGGCTCAGTGGTAGAGTTCTTGCCTTGCATACACAAGGCCTGGGTTCCATCCTCAGCACCACAAAAGAGAAGAAAAGGGCTGGAGATGTAGTGCAATGAGAAGGCTCCGAGGTCAATCCTCAGTGCACGGTGCCCGAAGGAACACAAAAACACAACTCGATTTTCTTCTCAGTATTATTTCCCAGATGCACCCCCTTGTGTGGCACATAACCAGCTTTGCTGCCCACCCTGACCTGCCTGCTCCGCTGCCCGCGCCTGCGGGCTGGCCTCAGGAGTCTGCGCCTGCCTGCCTGTCAAGCCAACCTCGGAGCACCTCCTGGGCCGGGTTGAGGCCGCCCGCCCGCCCGCGCGCGATCAGATGCTCAGGCCTCGGCTCCCTTTCCTCTGCGGAGGCCCGCAGCCCCCACGCCCGCACGCCCGCACTCGCCTTTGTTCTCCTGCTTCAGGTCCTCCTGGAGAAGGTCTGTTTGCCGATTGCCCAGCACAAAGGCGAGGAAGGAGAGGATGAGGGCGTTGAGGATGCCGATGATGGCCAGGATGTACGCCCAGCGCACCGAACAGTCCCCCAGGGAGTACTTCCCGGTCTTGGCCCCACACATGTCCCGGATGGTCTCGGCGTCCCAGCCATCAGGGAAAATCATGCAGCCCAGGACCAGGCAAAGGGCTGCGCGACAGGGACCGCGGCGGAGAAGGAAGAGAGAAGGGATCGTTACTCCTGGGTAGAGGGCCCTGCACGTCCTGGGCATGCGCAAGCCGAGGGCCACGCAGGGCCTCCTGCCCGGGGCGCAGAAACTTTCTGGAACCCTCCATCGGGTCACTGCCGCACCCTCCTCCTCAGCTGCCTCGGACCTCCCAACCCCACCTAGTTCTTAGCCTCGCACATCCTCACCATTTACTAGCTTTTGTTGAGGGGGAGGTGTTGTTTTGGCATGCACTGAACGACTGCAGACTGGGAACCCTTTCCCTTTCCTCCCAGAAGCTGGAAATAACGCTGCTGTCGGGCAGTACGACCCGGCAGGCAGCGCCGACTGGCTCTCACTTCCGCCTGTATTTCCGCTTCCGACAGGGCGGCCAGTGCACGCGGGCGGAGCCTGTGCTGAGCGCCCGGGGCTTGAGGCCTGCGGGCCTGGAGGGCGCTGGGAGCGGTTCTGAGCCAGTGGGGGCCGGCGTCTGTGCGTGCAGGGCCCGGCAGAGGTATGTTATGGCACTGTGGTGACCAGGGCTCGGGCTGCTTTTGTTCCGCAGCGATTTGCTAGAAGTGGGACCCGCGAGGATGCCTCCACGTCGAGTCTCCCGGTGCGGGTCATCGGTCCGCATAAAGACTTCAGGGGCTGACAAAGGGCTTTGCCAAAAGCCTAGGGTAAAGGTTAGCTGTGTCAAACCCGTCATAGCCATGACATAGTAACTAGGGCCGGGGATATAGCTCAGTGGCACGAGCGCCTGCCTGGCAAGCCAAGGTCCTGAGTTCATTCCCGGTACAAAAAAAAAGAACCATTGTGTCATCACATAGTAACTACAGAAATAAGAGAACGCTGGGGGTGTTGGCTTCAGGTGAGGAGGGAGGGGCAGAGAAGGCAGAGAGAAAAGGGGTAGGGCCCCATTAGCACCCATCCTCCGGACCTAGCTCTTCCCCTTCCCAGCTCCCAAAGGGGTCTAGGTCACCAACCAGAGCCAATGGGCTCTGCGTATTTCTCTCCTAACAGTGATTGGCTCCCAAAGGGGCACGTACTGCCTGGCAAGCCAATGGGAGCCACCAGACTCAGACCACTGGAGGCTGGAGTCTGCAGAGCTGCGACTCCCTGGTGGCTGGCTGTGGCCTTCATTCCCACCTGCCTCTGGATGAGGGATCGGAGACCCAAAGTTCCGCAAGGGGCTGCAGCTACGGGACCTTGACCCCATGCCTGCCCACGGAGGCCTTACCTGGGTTGTAGATGACTGCAAAAGGGCTGGGGGTGGGACAGTGGCAGAGTGAGAGCAAGGTATCCACAAGGCCCTGATTCAATCAATCTCCAGGGCCACAAAAAAATAATTGGTAGATGACAGTGTTAGGTAGTGGTCAGTATGTTGCCTGTCTTGGGTGACCCGTCTGCCCCATGGGCCTGGGGTCCCCTTTCCCAATAGGAAGCTGCATTTCCACTGCCCCACTCCATAGGGTGCTGCCCTGCAGATGCGCCTCCCTTCCCCCTCCCTGGCTTGCCTCCTCCAAGGTAGTTCTCACTCCCACCCCTAAGGACTGGGAACCGCTCCAGGTGAACGGCCGGAAAATGCAAAGGCCCTACAGTAAAAGGTAGCTGGGTACATTGAAAATTAAACAAGTCTTAAGATGCCTGTTGGACGCCCATTGGACACCCGAAGACAGGAGCCTGGGGGGAAAACCTGGGCTGGCAGTGTAAATTTGGGGGCTTCAGGAATTTGTGAGAGTTCAATTTCTGGGACCAGACCCTTGGCCAGTGCTCCTACAGGGAGTGGGAAGAGGAGGAGGCTTGTCCCTCCCCTACCTATACACACCTTTGGCCAGGTCAGTGGATCCTGCAGGAAAAGGAGGTAAGCCCAGGTTGAGCAGGGGAAGGAGAAGGGGCCTCACATTGCCAGCGCCACCTTGCCCCGGGCTCCTCTGGGCTTTCTGGAAGCTCCTGCCTACCCCATCACTAGGCTGTGAACCTCTGGCCAGGAAGAGTAGGGCAGAGAATGGACAGGATGAGCCCATGCCTTCCAGCCACCTCCTCTCTGCCCACCCCTCCCCCAGACACCAGAGTGGCCCCTTCTCTTCAGTGTGCTTTGCACCTTCCTGGAGCATCTATGTCTCTATGGAAACCACTCGGGTATTCTGTGCTCTAGCCGCATGGCTCCCAGCTACTGCAGGCCACCGTGCCCTCCATAACCAGCACAGAGACCTCCTGAGGCTCACTTTCCATTCTCTCCCCACCCTACCCCCACATTGTGTTCATTGTGCTCAAGTCAGAGCTTAGATTTCTCTTCCCTTTTCTGTACAGATCTGCCAATATTAAACATTCCCTCAGCACCCTAGGGTATCTCACATCAGATACCTAGCATCATCCATGACCTCTACCTCCCAGGTCCTAGTGATGCCTTCACCCTCTCTTGAAAGTCTCCAGGCATTTGATTATACCAGTCCTCGACCACCATGCTAGGGGTCAGGCATCTTCATCCAGCTCCCCAATACTCCCTAACTTGTCCTGCTCCTAGCAGACAGGGATACGACAAAATTAAGAAGAATAATGTAAATGGGCTGAGTGTGGCAGTGCACACATATAATCCCAGTACTCAGGAGGCTGAGGCAGGAGGATGGTGAGTTTGAGACCAGATTGGACTATATAGTAAGACTGTCTCAGAAAAGAAAATATTAAGCGGAGGGTGTAGCTCAGTGGTAGAACGTTTGTCTAGCATATACAAAGCCCTGGGTTCTACCCCTGGAAGTGCAACAATAATAATATAATAATAATATGAATAATTTGAAACTCCTTTTTTTGGTGTTTTGAGACAGAATCTTGCTTGGTAGTCCAAGATGGCCTTGAACTCAATATATAGCCCAGGCTGGTTGAAACACATAATCCTCCTGCATCGGCTTCTAGAGTGTTAGAAATATAGGTGTGAACTACTACACCTGGCTCTGGGTTAAATTTTGTTTAAAAATAGCACTGAATTCTTAACCATGTTCAGGGTGCTAAGCTCCTGAGCTTGTTTAATCTATAAAAATATATGAAGTGGGAAATAGATTGCCCTCATCTTACAGATGAGGAAACTGAGGCCCAGAGGAAAGTATTCAGTGTCTTATCCAGGGTTACACAGATATAGTAGTAAGTAGTGGGATCTGTATTTAAGACCAGGCCCTTGTTTTTTAAATAGACCCACTTTTAAACAGATGAATTTAGATCACTTTCAAAGAAAAGGAGACCAGGACCATTTGCCATGAGTAGAAAGACTCCATAAATACAAGCACAATGAAACAAAAATAGTATTCTTCGATTCTAGGTAGGTGCTTTTACCTGCCAAGTGCTCCAAGCCTAAGGACCTGTGAATAGGCAAGAGAGGAGCTGAAGACTCTCACATCAGCAGCAAGCTGACGCTGCTTCTTGGAGGCAAGACACTGGGCGTGGAGCAGTGTGCTCACCACTGGTGCCTGGTGCCATCTTGGCTATGTCCCAAATTTGGCAAACACATCCCACCTTGTCATGCATCACACAAGGCTCAGCTCCATTATTTGTTGTTGTTGTTGGTTGGGTCTTTTTGTTTGTTTGTTTGTTTGTTTTTTGAGACAAGATCTTGATGTGGCGGGGCATGGTGGCGCACACCTGTAATCCCAGCACTTGGGAGGCTGAGGCAGGAGAATCGTTGTGAGTTTGAGACCAGCCTGTGCTATAAAGTGATCTCAAGGCCACCCTGAACTGCACAGCAAGACCCTGTCTCAGAAAGATTAAAAAAAAAAAAGGATCTCGATGTGTCGCCCAGGCTGGCCTCAAACTCATGGTGATCCTCCTCCTGCCTCATCCACCCTAGTTGTGAGTTTATAAGTGTGTACCACCACACCGGCTCAATGTTAAACTGTACTTGAGGCAAAGCAGTGAGCCTCTCTGAGCTCACTTGTGAAACAGGGGCCATGACATTCCTTCAGCCCACTTCCGGAGAATCATAGGAGAGGGTTGAGCATGGTAGGTCCTCTGGGTGGGCACAGGCAAGTCATGGTGACTCTCAGTAGAACGGAAAAGCCTTAGACAAAGAGACGAGGCTGTTCAACAGTCTAGAAATGAGAGCTGGGTATGCAGGTGCACACCTATAATCCCAGCACTCTGGTCAATTTAGCAATCTAGCAAGATCCTCTCTCAAAATATAAATGAAAAATGGCTCAGGAGGTAGCTCAGTGCAAAGGCCCTGGATTCAATTAGCAGTACTGGAAAAAAGAAAAAGAAGTTAACAGTGGTGGCCTGCCGAGGAAAGTAAGCTCACTTCTTCCTGTGTAACCATGGCACAGAAGCCAAGCTCAGCATCTGCTCATCCCTCTGACCTTGTGTTTGAACCTCCAAATTTTAGCTAAGACTTTGACTGTAGAGAATAAAGACTAGATGTGGCCACCGGACTAAGCAAAATTCACATAGTTGTGTTCTTTGGCTTCAGGGAAACAACTTTGTGTGTGTATGTGTTCTGCTGGGGATTGAGCTCAGGACCTTGTGCATGCTATGCACATATTCTATCCAGGGATACACCCCCATTGCCTGTATAAGCATTTATGCCCCCTCCTTCTCCATCTCTTCCTCCACCCTGCTATCTGGCATGCAGATGTGATGTTAGGGATTAAGCGGCCACTTTCATCAGTGAGGATTCTGCCGTACCATGAGAGTGCTGCAGCAGAGAGCTGAGACTTTGGCAGCTCCTGCACCAATTCTGGACTGCCCAGCTCTTTGCTACTTTTTTTTTACATAATAAACCAGAACTTTGTAAACTACAATTATGTTGGGTTTTCCCATCATAGGCAGCCAAACCCAGTCCTGATAATGTTCTGTCCCTTTTGAAATTTGCAGCGTGTGTATTGCTGAGGAAAGAAGTGTTTAGCTTTGTATTCTTGGGGAAGCATCTTCACCTCTCTGAATCTCAGTTCTGTAATCATAGGAGTGGTGATCAGGCCTTCACAAGGCCGCAGGCAGATCAAATCACTGCCACCAGTCATGGTGGCACACTTTACTAACATGGGTGACATGAAGGTGGCACTTAGACCTCATCAAGCTTTACCCTTAGGTTACTCTTGTGTGGTGTCTAAAGGATGCACACCACATGTGCACTGCTTCATAGCAAAAGGCTGAACTCAGAGGAAGCCAGGCATGGTGGCCTATGCCTGTCTTCCTAGCACTCAGAAGGCTGAGGCAGGAGGATTGCCACCAGTTTGAGGCCAGCCTGGGTTACATACTTCAAGACCAGCCTGGACTATACAGCAAGATCCTATCTCAAAACAAAACAAACCAAAAAAGCAGAAGAAGGGGACTTTGAGGAAGATAGCACAGGGGTGAGCAGCAGAGAAAGACCTCTCTGAGATTTAGTGTCCAGACACTAAAATGTAGCAATGTAAGGAGGGAAAGGAGGAGGGAAGTGGGTTCCCAGGACTGAGGAAGGATGTGAAGTGAGAATTGCAGACCACAGGAAGAGTGAAGAAAGAAACTTCAGTGAAGAAGAATACAGCAGGTGGTGCTTTCTCCCTGAGCCCAGATTCACTCCATGGGAGGAACAAATTGAACCTGCAGATGCAAGGCAACTACTGTAGAGCCCACAGGCCTCCACAGAGAAATGCACCAGTGGAATGGAGCAGGGGACACAGCAGACTGCAGTGGCTGGTGAGTTATTCAGGTTCAGACATCCATCTTGGAGAGGAGCCAGCTGAGCTCAGGACTTAGAGCAACTGGTGTTTGATTCTACTGTTACTGTTGATTGCACTACTGAAGACAAAGTGACATAATTGTTCTAATCAGTTGTTCTTCCTGGTATGCCAAGACTGAGATTGCCTAAGGATAATAAAAATACTATATGCCAGGGCCAAAGAACCAGGGGCTGGGCCAAGTACACAGCAACTTCCAATCTCCAGTAAATTGAAGAGCTAGGATCTTGTAACAGACTGAAGCCCAAAAGCCCGCTACACCTGGAAGGCACTTCTGAGAAGTAGTCATTTCCTAACAGTTCTAAATACTAGCAATAAAGCTACTCACTATAGGCAGTTTATAAGCATCAACCCAGGCATTAAACTAAAAAAAGAAAATGAAAAGACACTTCAATAAGATGTAATCCCAGACTTACAACTCATGGCAATCCCAGGGGGGCAATGAGGTGAGATAATCCAAAAGACACCCACCTGGACTCTCTGAAGTGGTAACACTGGAAGTAACAAAGCAAAGGAATGAGGCTTTATAAAACAATCAAATCACAAATAATTTCTCACATAATTATACAGCTGGTAACCATAATGAAAAACATGGTTAGTGAATCTAGAGTACAGATTTTAAAAATACAGCAGATTAGGAAAATGATGGAAATCATGACTGCCCAACATAGGAAAGAAAGGGAATCCAAGAAGCAGATATGCAGGAGATTTAAAACTACATTCAGAGTATTTGCAGTATAATGAACCAATGTGGGGACAGAATGTCAGATATAGAAGACAGGGTTGCAGTTTGTGATTATGAAAAGAAAGATTTATTAAAAATAGCAAGGGACCATGAAAAATCAATCCAGTAGCTGCTAATGGTGCTGGAGTCAATAAAGAGTAGGAGGTGGAGTGCAAATGACATAAAAAATCCATTCACAGAAGTAATGCCAGAAAACTTCCTTGGCAGGGGAAAAAAGAGTTTGACATCGGAATAAGTGAGGCATATAGAACTCCAATTAGCCATGATCAAAAACACTACACCAAGGCATATATTAGTCAAGATTCCAAAAATTCAACACAAGAACAGAATATTAAAAGCTGTTAGAGAAAAGAAACTAACCATCCATAAAGGAATGCCCATCAGAATCACTGCAGACTTCTCAACACAAACCCTCAAGTCAAGGAGACTTTGAAGTGAAGCATTTCAATCCCTAAAAGAAAACAACTTCCAACCCAGATCAATGTACCCTTCAAAACTATCTTTCAAAATTGGTGGAGAAATAAGATACTTCCATGACAACACCTGAAGAAATTCATGAACACCAAAACCAGCACTCCAAAATGAGGTGAAAGACAATCTAGAAAGAGATAACAGAGATTACAGTTCCATGAAGTCCAGCAGAATGAATCCATCAGGCAAGGCAAACAATTACACAGAAGTGGGGAAAAGGGGAACCAACAACAGGAAAATAACATACAAGGAGAAGTCAATATATATCAATTATAAACATCAATGTTAATGGTCTCAATTCACCAATCAAATGAAACAGACTGGCAGACTGCATCCAGAAGCAAGACCCAACACATTTAATTCAAAGAAATTCACAGACTAAAAGTCAAAAGATGGGAAACAATACTCCATGTGACAGAAACCTAGAAAAAAGCAGGGCTAACTATTCTCTTAAAATAAAGATTTTAAGCCAAGACTGGTAAAGACAGACAAAGAAGGTCATACATCCTTCTGAGGGGAACAATCCAAGATGAAGAGATAACAATCATATATGCACCAAATACCAGCAGACAACTATATAAAATAAATATTAACTGATACGAAAAAATCAAGTAATCACTAATACAATTGTAATGGGGGACTGCAATACTCTCCTGTCACAAATAGATCAACTAAACAAAAAACAACAATGAAATATTAGAACTGAACCAAAGTTTTGAACAAATAGATGTCTACAGAGTATTCCACCTCACAACATCAGAATACATTCTTCTCAGCTGCACATGGGGTGTTCTCCAAAAAACGCCACATACTAGAGTATAGAACAGGCTTAAGTAAATGCAAAGGAAGTGAAATTATTCCATGTGTATTATCAAACCATGGTGCAGTGAAGTTGGAAATGAATGGCAAAAGAAACCACAAGAACTTCATAAACACGTGGAAATTAAATAACAACCTCCTAAACAACCAATGGGTCACAGATGAAATTAAAGAACAAGTTCAACATTTTCTGTAATTAAGCGAAAATGCAAATACAACATACTGGAACTTATGGGACAGAATGAAAGCAGTTGTAGGGGTGAAACTTATATTGGTGAATACCCACACCAGGAAAATATAACAAGCTAAAAAAGAAAACCAACAATGTTGAACCTCTACAAACAGAAAGAGCAAGTCAAGCCCAAGGCTTGTAGGAGTGAAAGAATTATAAAGATTAGAGCAGAAATTAATGCAATGGAGACAAAAAAATAAAAAGATTCAATAAATTGAAAAGTTGGTTCTTTGAAACATTAAATAAAATCAACAAACTCTTAGGAATCCTTATCAAAAAAAGGAAAGACTCATCCATGCAATTAGGAATGAAAAGGGTGAACAGATCCTACAGAAATGCAAAAGATCATCTATACCTACTTTGAGAACCTATATTCTAATAAGATTGAAATCCAGAAGAAATGGTCAGATTCCTAGATACATATGAAGTAACAAAGCTGAATCAAGATGATATAAAAATCCTACATAAACCAATATCAATCAAAGACATGATTATCAAATATCAAATTGATTATTGATATTATCACCAATATCAAAAAATCAAAGACATGATTAAAAATTTACCAACAAATAAAAGCCCAGGCCCCAATGGATTCACTGCTGAATTCTATAAGAAATTTAGAGAAAACCTAATACTGCTACTTCTCAAACTCTTTAATGAAATTGAAAGAGAAGCAATACTGCCAAAGTCATTCCTGGAAGCAAGAATTACCCAGATACCAAAAGCAAAAAAGGACCCAACAAATAAAGAAAACTATAGGCCAATCTCCCTCATGAACATACATTGAAAAAAAGATACTGGCAAAAAATGTAGCAAATCATCAAGAAGATTATACACCATGACCAAGTAGAATCCATCCCAGGAATGCAAGGATGGCTCAACATATGCAAATCAATACACCATATTAACAGAGCCAAGGACAAAAACCCTATGACCATCTCAACAGACAAAAAGCCTTTGACCAAGTCCAGCATCCATTCATGATAAAAATCACCACATAAAACTGGAATAGAAGGTTTTCATTTCAATCCAATAAAAGCCATCCATGACAAATCCAACAACCAACATCATACTAAAGGAGAAAAAATGAAAAGCTTTCAGTCTAAAATCCAGAACAAAAGTCAGGCATGGTGGCACATGCCTATAATCCCAGAACTTGGGAAGCTGAAGCAGAAGGATCAC
>NW_004955561.1:1082648-1088451 GCF_000276665.1 Chinchilla lanigera
GGAGGGGGAGGGAGGGAGGGGGAGGGAGGGAGAGAAAGAGAAAGAAAGAAAGAAAGAAAGAAAAAGAAGAAAAAAGAAAAGAAAACAAAGAAAAGAAAAGACCAAGATCTGGCCTCTATCCATACTTCCACATTCTGGGCCAGGGATATAGCTCAGCAGCACAGCACCTGTCTGGCAAGTGCAAGGTCCCAAGTTCAATTCCCAGCACCAAAAATAAAAGGAACAAGGATAGGAAAGCACAAAGTGAAATTACTATTTGAAGATGACATGATACTCTACATAAAAGAGCCCAAAAATTCCACCAAAAGACTTCTAGATTACAAAAAACAGCACTTTATTATCACTATAGTCATAAAGGACAGGTCTTCACAGGGTGGGGATCAGGTCCTGACAGCAGGGAAGAGGCCCTTACTTGCCAGCAATGAGTGGGTTCTGCAGCAACATGACGACTGTGTCCCTGCGCAGGAACATCTTGGAGATGTGGCGGTCCTTGTTGACTGGCTTGGATTTCTTCTTGCCCTTGCAGCTCTTGGGGACCTCGGGCAACATCTCCTTCACATTCTTCAGCACCATGTTGCAGTGCCTGTCAAAGGCCTTCACCAAGCCTAGAATTTTTTTGTTGTTGGGGCAGTTGATGAGCACCTGAGTGTTGTTCTTGACCTACTGGGTCAGCACAGAGAGGAGACTTGTGTTAAATTCCTCCTCTACCTGCTTCTGCAGTTCCTCTGAGGTCATCTCACTCTTGGGCTTGTTGAGGTGGCTCATTGTGGTGGTTGTGCCCTCTGGTTGCTCCTGTCTCCTCTGTGTTGCTTTGGTCTCAGAGGCAAGACTTTAGATTTAATTACCAAATTCAATTTCATAGCTGGATATAAAGTCAACACTCAAAAAATTAATAACCTTCCTGTGCACAAATAACAGACTCACTGAGAGAAATTAGGGAAACAACACCTTTCACAACAATATCCAAAAAAATGAAATATCTAAAAGTTAATATAACAAAGTAAAAGACCTCTACATTGAAAACTACAGTACTCTTAAAAAGGAGACTGAAGAGAAAATCAGAAACTGAAGATATCCCTTGCTCTTGGGTAGGAAGAACCAATATAGTGAAAATGGCCATACTTTCAAAATCGTTATACAGATTTAATGCAGTTCTGGTCAAAATACTAGTAGTATATCTCACCAGGTGTGGTGGTGCACACCTGTAATCCCAGCACTTGGAAGGCTGAGGCAGAAGTATCACCATGAGTTCAAGCCCAGCCTGAACTACACAGCAAGACCCTGTCTCAAAAACAACAACAAAAAAAAAACCAAAAACAAAACAAAAAAAACCCCAACATATCTCATAGAATTAAAGAAACAATCCTAAAATTCATGTGGAACCAGAAGAGACCTAAAATAGCAAAAGCAATTCTGGACAACAAAGGCAAGGCAAAGGGCATTACAATCCCTGACTTGAATTTATACTACAAAGCTACTGCAATAAAAACAGCATGATACTGGCAGAAAAACAGACCCAAGGATCGATGGAACAGATTAGAAGATGCAAAAACAACTCCAGACATACTTAGCCACCTTTCCTTTGACAAAGGAACCAAACACCTTCATTGGAAGAAAGATAGCATCTTTAATAAATGGTGCTGGAAAAACTGGCTTTCCACATGCCAAAGATTAAACCTAGAACCATATCTTTCACCATGCAGTAAACTAAAATCAAAATAGATCAAAGATCTAAATATTAAAACAGAAATACTAAATCTGCTGGAAGATAGACTGGGTAGAACTATTAAAGACACTGGTTTAGGCAAAGGCTTTATGAACAAAACCCCAGTCACACAGGAATTGTCACAGAGAATCAACATCATTGGATCTCATCTTATTAAAAAGCTTTTCACAGCAAGAGTAGCCATCAACAGAGTGAACAGACCACGGACAGTGTGCAAAAAAATGTTAGCTATGTGTTCCTCAAAGGACTACTATCTGGTGTGGAGAAGGACATTCCTTAGTTCATCTTTCAATGTATTACCTCAGGCCTGACCAAGCTATGATTGTTGGGTACCGGAGGAAGCCTAGCAAAAACACTGGTGGGAAGGAAAAGATTGCAGAACCTGTGTCCTTGTGGAAAGCTAAGAGGTCAACACTAAATGCTTTGCTGAGATATGCCAGAAGGAATGATAACATGATGGTTAACTGAGTCGAGTCTCATTTCTATGGTAATTGAGTTGTATTGTCCTTGCCAAAACAGTTGATATCCTCTCATTTGCCCAGCTGCTTCCTTTGTTCTTTCTCAATAAAAGGTTACTGAGATTAGTAATCGAGGCTGCAAGCCCCCTGATCCCAGAAGTATGTCTCTCTTGTTTTTCTTTTTTCTCTTGCTTTTCTTTTCATCCACAGTACCTCATTCTCAGTACCTGTCACCTTGGACAAAAACAGAATGTAGACCAACAATCTGGAATATATATAAAGAACTAAAAATAAAATCAACAGCCCTCAAATTTTAGGACCCATTCCATGGTTCACACCTATAATCCCAGCACTCAGGAGGCTGAGGCATATGCCTCACTATGAGTTCTGAGGCCCACCTAGGCTACATATTGAATTCAAGGCCAGTCTGAACTACACAGTGAGACCCTCTCTCAAAAGAGAGGGGGGCATCTGAAATAAATATACTTCTCAGATGAAGAAATGTAAATGGGAAATAAATATATAAAAATGTTCAACACCACTGGTCATTTAAGAGATGCCAACTAAAACAATGCTGAGATCCCATCTCACCTCAGAAAAAATGGTTTAATATTAAGAAATCAACCAATAGCAAATGCTGGCAGGGCTGTAGGGCAAAAGAAACACTTCTCCACTGATGATGGAGTGTAGATTGGTGCTACCACTGCGGAAATCAATTTAGAGATTCCTCAAAAAACTAAGACTAGGGGTTCCATTCAATATAGCTATTCCCCTTCTTGATCTCTTCCCAAAAGAATTAAAAGCATCATACCACAGTGATATATGCATTCCCATGTTTACAGTGGCATAGTTTGTAATAGCTAAATCTTAGGAACAGCCCAAATGCCCATCAATTGATGAATGAATAAAGAAGTTTTTTTTTTATGCAATAGAATGCTACTGTGCCATAAAGGATAAACTTGAGACATGTCTAGCTAAATGGATACATCTAAACACCATACTCTTAAGTGAAATAAATTGGACATGTATGTAAATACCACATTGTTTCTCTGGTATGAGAAACAAAGTGTAAGTAAGGACCAAAATGTAGCATAGATATTGTGAAATAGGAAGAAAATCTTCATTTGGTAAGGGGAACTAGGGAGCAGGGAGGGGGAAGGAAAGGAAAGGGAAAAAAAGAGATAAGAAGAAAAAAAATAGAAAAGCTTTTGTAAATGAGGGGAAGGGGATTCAAGCGAGGGTAGGGGAATGGGAAAAAAAGAGTCAAGTCAAATCATGTACAGGTACTTAAAATGTATCAATAAACTTAATTTTAAAAAAAAGTAGAATGACTGCATCTTTTGCAGTCTCAAAATTGCAAAACAGAAAGACTTTGCTTTGAGAAGAGAGCCCTACTGTACCATGTTCCAGAATGGCAGTAGCCTAGGGAAGTTGTTCCTCAGGATTTGGTTCATAGGCACCCAACCTCTATAGCCAAGAAAGAATAAAGCCCGGCTACTGCTACAGAGAGTGGCTGACCTTGGCATCATTGACATGGTGCTAGTTTTAGGAGTATGCAAATGCGAGAGTTGTGGGGTCAGGGAGGCTTCCACCCAGATTTCAGAAGAAGGCCTGGGAGGCCTGGCAGTGTGGCCCTGAGAAGGCAGTGTGTGAAGCTGTAAGGTGCAACGGAGACAACAGAAGGTTCGAGAATCCAGGAATGTGGTTCATCTGAGGAAAACTGTAAAGAGGGAGCAGAACTGGCCCCAGAGAGCGGCCAAGGGTGCTCCTTTGGCGATCACATCTTGCCACAGACTGCCTTGGATCCTGCACATGGAACCACAGGACTTAATGTTTGCCCTGCTGGATTTTGGACTTGCTTTGGTCCTATTCCTTTGTATCCCCCACTTGTACCTTTTGGAATGGTAATGTATACGTTGTGCCACTATATGTTGGAAGTGTTTAACTTTCTTTACATTTGTACATTGACTCACAGTTAAGAGTTTGCAGCACACCCAGCTGCACAAGCACCCAGGGAGGCAGGCAGGCCGCAGGTGCCTGCTCTGGGAGGCCATGCTGCCGGGGAGTGCAGGCCCTTCAGGGTTGGCGCACCCAGCCACACAGGCGCCCAGAAAGGCAGGCAGCAGGTGCCTGGGAAGTGACATGAAGACGTGCGCCGGCCCTTAGGCCGGCCGCCACCACACAGTCAAGAAATGCCATACCACAGAGAAGCACTGACACAATAGGCCCGCCCTGAGACCTGCATGAACCATCCTGACATGAAGAAACCTCTGGGAAAACATGCCACACAGTGGGTCGCTCTTGGCCCTGCCCTTGAGAGCCAGAAATGTCTGGAGTCAGCGGAGGAGCAGCTGATGAATAAGGACTCAGAGAACACGAGAGTACCGACACCTGATGACTGAGAGGTTGAGCTGATGACGCGGGAGCCATTTGGGAGCTGGAAACCAGGAGGACTTTGCACAATACCTGGGGAGACCCCCGGGAGGCCATTCTTCCCCTAATTGTACAGGCTGCAGTGGAAGAGCGAGTGGAGCTCCAGAGAGGTCTGCACCAAGACTTCATGGATTAGATGGGTGCCCAATATTCAGATTTTGAAGGACTGCCTTCATGGAGAACGTCCATGTCTAGGTTACCTGCCTGGGACACTTTGAACCTGATGGTGCTGAGACTGACTAGCAGGCTGAGGACTTCATCCACATATTCCTGCCACCTATGTTGACGGTTGGGGAGAGGACGCTAAGTGGTTGCAGGATCCCAATGCACTGGGAGGCTGGAGAGAACACCCCTCTGCTTTCTTAGACAAGAGGCATTGATAAAGCATACTTCCCTGGATCTCAGTTCAGTGGAGGGACAAACTGTTCTTAAAGATAAGTTTATTACTCAGTCAGCCCCAAATAGTAGAAAAAAGCTACAAAAAAATGGCTTTTGCCCCAGATAGCTAGTTGAGATGTTAGTAAGAATTGCCTCCTTAGTATTCTATAGCCATGATGAGGAGGAGGCCAAGGAGAGAAAACAAAGAGACCGAGAAAAAGCAGCTGCTTTTGCTGCAGCACTAATAGAAACAGACCCTAAGTCTGATTCTCGGGGCCCCAAGAAGTACTCGATGACTACATTCATCTGCTACCGCTGTCAAAAGCCAGGCCACTTCAAGAGGGACTGCCCTAAGAAGCCCCCTAAGCCATGCCCTGACTGTACAGGTGACCACTAGAGGTCAGACTGCCCTCTGAAGCAAAGGCCCCAGAGCTCAGACCCCTCCTGGTCCAACAGGAATGAAGGAGCCCAGGGCATACTCTGCCTTTTCCTTCTGGCCAGACTGTTACCTTCAAGGAGGAGCCCTGCATAATCATGACTATAGAGGAAAAAACAAGCAGCCTATTGCTGGACGCTGGTGCTAGTCTCTCGGTCCTTCCTTTCAATCCTGGCCTTCCTTCCAGACACTACACCTCAGTGAAAGGAGTCACTGATGAGGAGGTAATCCGCTATTTTTCACAACCCTTAGGCTGTACCTACTTGTTAGATCCTTCTTGCATATCTTTGTTTTCCTGAGAAACCACCTTGAAGATACCAACATGTATTACAGCAGCCATTGATAATTTCCTACCAATCTGTCCATAACTCT
>NW_004955561.1:1089721-1099930 GCF_000276665.1 Chinchilla lanigera
CTCAAACTCACTTTGTAGCCCAGGCTGGCCTCGAACTCACAACAATCCTCCTGCCTCAGCCTCCCGAGTGCTGAGATTATATGCATGCACCACCATGCCCAGCAAATGCCTTTTTTTATAAAGCATTGTACATTAGTTTTGGGAGACCAGGGTAGAATGTTATGATTTGTGTCTAGATGTACCCCCAAAGCTTCATGCAACCTGAGGGCTTTTTCAGAGGTCACTGAATTTAGAATGTGTGATGCTGGGATTAAGGGTGTGTGATTACTAAATCAGTCCATTGATTGGTTTGGCACTGCCCTAATGCTAGTAGCCTAGGTAGAGTATAAAAGGGGCAGAAAGATGCTGTTAAGGTCCTTGTTGCTCTGGCTACCTTGTGGGTGCCATGAACTGTTCTCTTCTGTGTTGGCCCTCTGCCAAGCCATCCTGCTTGGAGTCAGCTCATTATTGACTGAAACCACCAAAAACTGAGCTATGTAAACCTTTTCTCCTTTAACTTTGGGTGTCAGGTATTTTGTCTCAGCAATGAGAGAAAAGTAACTAAGACAATGAGGTTAAGATAATTGGCCAATTTTTTTTTTTCCTGTGCTGGGGATTGAAGCCATGGCTTATGTGTGCTAGGCAAGTGTTTTACCACTGAATAATATTCCCAGCCCAGGCTCAGTTCTTACTTTGATTATTTGCTTCCTTATTTTTCATTTTGTTTTTTTTTTTAATTGATTATTTATGTGTTTGGTACTAATGATCAAACCCAGGGGGCTCTACTACTGAGCTACATCTGTTCCCTTTTTTATTTTTTACTTGGTGACAGGGTCTCACTAAGTTGTGCACACTGGCCTCAAACTTGTGATCTTCTTGCTCCACCCTCCCAAGTAGCTGGAAGGACAGATGTGTGCTACTTCACCTAGCTTTGTTTTTAAGTGTTAGGAGTTGCAGGTATAGTTAGGGTATAGTCTTTAGTCAGATGTTTCTTTTTCTCCCAGTCTGTTGCTTGTATTCTCATTCTCTTGATAGTGTCTCTCAAAGAGGATAACTAACTTCCTAGCCTCAATGAAGTTCAAAGTATTGCTTTTGGCCCTTTATATATGTTTGTTTGGTTTTTCCTTTTTGGGGGACCCTTTATATATGTATGTGGAGCTGGGCATGGTGGCACACGCCTGTAATCCCAGCACTCAGGAGGCTGAGGCAGGAGGATCATTGCGAGTTTGAGACCAGCCTGGGCTACAAAGTGAGCTCAAGGCCAGCCTGAACTGCATAGTGAGACCCTGTCTCAAAAGGACAAAAAAAAAAAATATGTGTGTGTGTGTATTCACATGCACATGCATGTGTGTCTGTTTCTGGGCTCTCTGCTCTGTCTCACTGATCTGCTCTCTCCAGTCTTTCCCAGTACCATGCTGACTTAAGTAGCTTAATAGTAAGTTCTTTTTTGCGGGGAAGGTTGAGACAGAGTCTTGCTATGCAGTTCAGGCTGGCCTTGAACTCACTATGTAGCCTAGGCTGGCCTTAAATTCACAGCAATCATCCTGCCTCAGCCTTCCAAGTGCTGGGATTACAGGTGTGCACCACAATGCCCAGTTCTGATAGTAAATCTTGAATAGAAGCCAAATGGTGTCACCTTTCAGTGTTTTTATTCTCCCTCAAAATATGTTCAGCTATTATGGGTCTTCTGCATCGCCATATAAACTTTAACATCATTTTGTCAATATCCAGAAAATATACATCATGTTAGGAAAGCTGACATGTTCACAATATTGAGACTTCTCCAAGAGCATGATATATCTCTTTATTTATTTGATCTTTGCTTTCTTTCACAGAGTTTTATAGCCTTACCCATACAAATCTTATTCATACTCTGTTAGATTTATACCTATTTCATTTATACCTGTGCTAATTTTGATGGTGTTCTGGTTTCATTTCAGATTCCACTTGTTCAGTGCTGGTATATAGATAATCATTTAACTTGTATATATTGATCTTGTATCCTTTAGTCTTGCTCTAATTGCTTATTAGTTCCAGGAATTTTTTAGAGGTTTTGCTTTGTTTTCTTTTCTTTTGTTTTTTGTCTTTGCGTGTGTGTTTGTTTTTCTGTTTGAAAGAGACAGAAGGGGCCAAGAAAGTGGGCTGCTGGCTGATCCTACTTCTCTCTGATCAGATTTTATTGGTTTTAGATATACACAATGATCACATTTATCATAGAGAATTTGTACCTGTACATGATATAACTTGTTTCCCCCCGCCCTCATTTCCCTATCTTCCTTTCAACTCCTCCATTCCCCATTTGTTTGTTTCTTTTTGGCTGGTTTTCAAAGTTGAATCTTTTTTATTTTGAGACAGGGTGTCACTATGAGTTCAGGATCACTTTGAGCTCACCATGTGGCCCAGACTGGCCTCGAATTCATGATGATCCTCCTGCCTCAGCTTTCATTACAGGAGCCACCATGCCCAGCTATATTTTTAAAGATATGCTCTCTATAAATTGCCAAGGCTGGGCTCAAACTCACAATCCTCCTGTCTCAGCTTCCCATAGTGCTGAAATTACAAGTGTGTGCTATCACATGTGGCTTAATTTTATTTTTTTGTAATATCTTTAGTTAAGATACTAGGGCAATTCTGACCTCATAAAAGGAGTTAGGGAGTTTTCCCTTTGCTTTTATTTTCTGGAAGAGAATATAGGTAGGAAATTGGTATAATTTCTTCCTTCATTGTTTGGTAAAATACTTGTATACTAGTGAATCTATCTGGGTCTCGTGCATTCTGCTTTCAAAGGTTTTGTTTTTGTTGCTGTGTCTTTTTGAGACAGAGTTTCACTGTGCACTTCAGGCTGGCCTTGAACTCACTTTGTAGCCCAGACTGGCCTTGAATTCATAGCAATCCTCTTGCCTCAGCCTCCCAAGCGCCACCACAACAGCAATGGCTAAAAGGTTCTTAATTACTAGTTCAATTTCTTTAATATAAAACTTTCAGGAAGATGTTGGTGTGATAAGCAGCAGAGAAAGAGCCTTTCCAAAATCCAGACACTAGAATATAGTAACTCAAGGAAGAGAAGGAGGGAAGTGGGTCCTCTGGATCCAGGAAGGATCTGAAATGAGAACTGAAGCCCAGGAGGACAGCAAAGAGAGAAACTTCAAGGAAGAAGGAAGTGGTGGGTGGCGCCTTTTTCCTGAGTTGGGACTCACTGTGTGGGAGGAACAGCTCAAACCTGCATATACCGGGTGGCCACTGGCAACCCCAGAGGCCTCCATGGAGAGATGAGCAATGCAACAGAGGAGTGGATGCTGTGGACTGCCCCAGCCTGTGAGTGGCGTGGATTTGAGCCTCCCAAGGGAGAGGGCAATTGACCAGGAGCCATCTTGGAGAGGGGCCAATGGAACTCAGAACGCAGAACAACTGCTGGCTCCCTCCAGCAGCTCCCAGCTGACATCAAGCCTGGGGAAGGCGCACGGATGGCTGTAGGCTGAACAGGTCTGTTCCCACAGCCAGAAACCAGCCTGAACACTGAGATTATCCACTACCCCACCATAAAGCTACTGCTGGCTTGCTGGAATTAATCAACATGGATCTGGACTCTATCTCCACACGTTGTCTACCAGTGACAGCAGAGACGCACCTTGAAGTGGACGTTTTTTCTCTTTTTTTTTTCTTTAATTGTTTGATCTTGTTTTATATGAGTGTGAACATGGTTTCTAGTTTTTTTGTGGTTGTAGTTCTGTTCTGCCTTTTATCTCTTCCTTCTGTCTTTCCCGTCTGTTTTTTGCACCACTTTCCCAAAGTTTCCATGATCCTCCTTTGTCCTCCAGCCTTGGTTCTAATCTCTTCCTTTTCTATTTTGCTATTTTGTCCCCTAACCTCTTTTAAATTTCTTTCATAGAGTCTATATGGAAGAACCTTTAAGAGGCAGGGCCTAGGATAGTTGTGGCAAACCTATGGCACACATTATTAGTTTTTCTTATACGATAAGAGATGTTAGTGTAGAGTTGTTTTTTCTAAACTAAAATCATAGTGTTTAATTGCACTGTTGGTACTTTGTGATAAATAAGTGGATTTTGGGTTGCAGTTTGGACACTCATCTCTAAAAGGTTTGCCATCAGGAAATAGACCTATTCAGATTATCTATCTCTTCTTGTATGAGTTTAGATAGTGTTATGGTTGAAACATTGTGTCAACTTGGGGAGTCTAGAGGTTTGGCTAAGTGACTCAGCAGGAAGCCAGGATACTTACTTTGTATACATCCTGAGCCTGTGGAAGAGGAGGGCATGGAGATTATGTGAGAGCTACAGGCCCCTTAGGTGGGGGTAGCCTGTTTACAATGTAAGGTAGGGAAAGAAGCTGCTTGCTGCCATTCCTCGGTTTTGCTCTGGCTGCTGTTCGGCTGCCGTTCCCCCCTTTGCTCTTGTTGCTTTGCTATCTTCTGCCTCGGAGCCAGCCAAGTATGGACTGAAACCTCCACAGACTGTAAGCTAAATAAACCTTTCCTTCTTCATTTTGGGCGTTGGGTATTTTGTCTCAGCAAGGAGAGAAAAGTAACCAAGACAGATAGATTATATGTCTTTCAAGGAATTTGTCCATTTCATCTAGGTTATCAAATGTGGGGTCTCAGAGTTGTTCACAACATTACTTTATCATGCTTTCAATGCCCACAGGATCTGTAGTAATGTCTCCTCTTTCCCTTCCCCCTGTGCTGGGCTCACACATTCCAGCCAAGCACTGTACCACTGAGCAACATCCTAGACTTCCCCTTCATTCTGATATTAGCAATTTGAGTTCTCTGTCTCTGTCATTAGCATAGATAGTAGTTTATCAATTTTACCAATCTTTTCAAAGAACCAGCTTTTGATTTTAATTTTCTTTATGGATTCCATTTTTAATCCATTGGTTTATTATTATTATTATTTCTTATCTTCTGCTTACTTTGCATTCAATTAGCTCTTCTTTTTCTAGCTTCCTAATATGGGGGCTTAGATGACGGACTTAAGTCTTTTTTTCTGTTCTAGTATATACATTCAATGCTGTAAACTTCCCTATTCCTGCTTTCACTGCATCCCATGCATTTTCACAAAAATTCTGTGATTTCTTTGATCCATTAATTAGAAATGTTATCTATGTATGTATGTGTATATGTATGTATGTATTTATGACAGGTCTCACTATGTAGTGCATGCTGGCCTTGAATTCACCCCAATCCTCCTGCTTCAGACTCCTGACTGCTAGGATTATAGGCATGTGCCACCATGCCTGTCAGAAATGTTTTATTTAATATCCAAGCATTTTCATATTTTCCCACTATCTTTCTGTTACTGATTTCTATTTTGAAATTTGTTAAGATGATCCCAAATGTGGTTGGTCTTGGTGATGTTGCATGTGAACTTAAGAAAGATGTTTTCCTGCTCCTGATGAGTGAAGTGGTCTATAGCTGTCCATTAGATCCAGTAGATTAATGGTATTGCTGAGTTCAGTTAGGAAGGAGTATTAAGATCTCCAACAACAGTCACCTGATATACCAGTTTTTGCCTCTTGTGCCTTTACCCTGTTTTTAGCTGCACACAAGTTAAGGCCCACTGTGTCTCTTGGAGGACTGACCATTCTGTTATTTGGCAATAATGCCCTTTTTATCCTCAGTAACTTACTTTACTCTGACAGCTGCTGTTTGAAATTAATACAGCTGCTCCTGCTTTCTGTTCATTAATGTTAGTGTCAGATAACTTTCTCTATTGATTTACTTTTTATTTGTTGTTGTTTTAGGTTTTTCTTGGATTTTGCAGTACCAGGGATCAGATTCAGGCATATACTATCACTGAGGTACATCTCAGCCCTTTTTATTTTTTATTTTAAGACAATGTCTTCTAAGTTGCCCAAACCAGCCTGAAACTTGTAATCCTACTGCCTCAGCTTCCTAAATAGCTGGGATTACTGGCATGGTCTAGGGCACCTGCTCTATTCATTTACTTTAATTCATATATTTCTTTCTATTTAAGTGAGTCCCTTGAAAGACAAAATACAATTGGCTAGATGTTATTTTGTAATTGGTGCTTTTAGACCTTAAAATGATTACTGATATTGTTGGATTAATGTGTGTCTTCTATTTATTGTCCTTACTTATTTCTATATTCAACCCTTCTTTGCCTTTTGTGGTTTTAATTGAACATTTTACAATTCCATTTTCTCTTCTTTCTCAGAATATCACTTACATTTCTTTTAGTGGTGGTCCTGAAGCTTGCAGTATATACTTCCAATTGATAGAAATCCACTTTCAAATATCATCATACCAGCCAGGTGTGGTAGCACACACCTGTAATCCCAGCACTTGGGAAGCTGAGGCAGGAAGATCACTGTGAGTTCGAGGCCAACCTGGGCTACAAAGTGAATTCAAGGCCAGCCTGAACTGCATAGTGAGATCCTGTATCAAAAAGAAAAAAAAAAAAAATTACACCACTTTGCATGTAGTGTGACTACCTGTAATAATAAAACCTTGCTAATGCCTCTCCTCTCCCCTGTACACTGGTGCGATCATACCACTCTATTTATGCATATATATCAAAACATTGTTGCTATTATTTCGAACAAACTGTTATTTGTTAGATCAATTAAGCATAGAATAAGTGTGTGTTGTGGGGGATGCTGGGGATCAAACCTGGGGCATTCTATCATGGACCTACATCTCCAGCCCTTCCTAGTCTGGCTTTGAATTTGCTATCTTCCTGCTTCAGCCTCCTGAGTTGCAGATAGATATGCAACACCATACTGGTTTAAAATTTTTATATTTTAATCTTCATTTATTCCTTCTCTAATATTCTTGCTCATATAAATCTGAGTTTTTGATCTGTATCATTTTCTTTTTCTATAAAGAACTTCAACACATTGCAAGGCAGATCTACTGACAAAAAATTCCCTCGATTTTTATTTTGTCTAAGAAAAGCTTTAATTTCTCTCTCTTTTTTTTTCCCTCCCTTGGCAGTACTGGGATTGAACCCAGGGACTTACGCATGCTAGGCAAGAGCTCTAATCACTAAGCTACACCCCCACCTTTAGATCTTCAGAAGTTTAAATTTAATTTCAAGACAAGGTCTCACTAAGTTGTCCAGGCTGGCCTCAAACTCAAGATCCTCCCACATCAGCCTACCAAGGAGGCCAGATTATAGGTGTATACCACTGTGCCCAGCCTCCACTGCAACCACTTTTCCACTGAGCTACATCTGCATCCCACTCTTCCCATCCCGTAGAAGGATAGTGCACAAGGTTCAATCTCAGTGGAGGTGTAGCTCAAGAGTGCAGCGCTTGCCTGCCTAGGCCCTAGGTTTGGTTTCCAACATCATAACCAAAGGTCTCCTCCACTGCTGTCCCATCCACATCACAGGCAGCTCCAAGCCACCTGAGTCGCTGATCTCTGATCCACCTCTCGCTGCTCAAATTCATTTTCTGGCTTCTCCTCCTCTCTCTGACTCAGCAAGCTGGGCTGAACCTCTTCTCTCTTCGTCCACCTCACACCATCACAGCTCCAGCTCAGAACTCTTTTCTCAGCCCCAGACTCAAATATCCAAGCACTTTTCAGACTTCTTACACAAGCATCCCTTACAGACCCACATTTGACATTTCTTCAAGGGGGAAATGTTACTTCCTCCTGCCTCCTTGGGAATGTCACTCCAGAGAAGAAATATGAGTCACCCACAGCACCTGCCTTGTCCCCAGCTGCCTTTCCATCCCCCAGCCTCAGTGGCTGCCACAGGCTCCTCTTAGCACCCCGGACTTCCTCATGCAGCTGCTGCTAAGCCATCTTCCCAGTCCACACCTGGCCCTGCTTGCTCCCCACCTGGAAGCGATGGGCAAGGCATAGTCAGATCCAAGCCCCAGCCTGAAGGCTGTCCTGAGCCAGACCTGATTCTTTCTCCAGGATCATCCCCTCACTCCTTCCACTTTGGAACCTTTCCTTCCTTATTCCTGGGAAGGCCATGGAGTGCTGCAGAAAAATGGTTTGATTCAGGTCACACAGCAAGTAATAATCGTGAACACATAGGAGGGTTCTCTTAGCATCCCGGTGTGAACATGTATTTACAATCCTCCAACTGCCGCATGAGGCTGTTACTCACGGGCTGTGGTTTGAATAGGTCCTCAAAGGCTTCTGAGTTGAAAATGACCCCACCCTGAAGACATGCTGGAGGTAGTGTTGTAGGCAGCTGAGTTAGATAGAAATATTATAGGCAGTCAGACAGGGCCAGGCCCTCGAAGAAGCCAGTATGGAAGACAAGATTCCTTGCAAATGAAGAGATAGGCACTTCCGCTTAAGGCCAGACCTCAAGACAAAAGATTAAACAAATGTACCCACACATTTCCTTAGGGATACAAATTAGCTATATTCTAAGTAGGTGCGATCACCTTGAAGAGTCACTGACCCAACCCCTTACGGGAAAAGCCCATGTTCTGTATTCATGCCTGCTTGCCTATGTGACTCGCTTCCCCATTTGATCTGATTTAATCAATTTTACCTAAACAATTCTTATTGGCTGATCATAATTTTGTCCCACCTCACGTCCACCCTGTGATTTCCCATTTTTCCCCCAGCTTGGACCTGCCTCACCTTGTGATTTCACTCTATAAAAATCCCTAAAAGAGACAGAGTCCTGGTCAACCCACTCAGGCCTCCCTTCTGTCCCTCTCTCAGACAGAAGCTTTCTTTCCCTCAATAAATATATTCTGCTCTTAATCACCATTGTTCCTAAAATCCATTCTTTGATTTTAGAGAACACAAACTTGTCACAGATATTTTTCAGGTTGGGAATTTCTTTCCCGTGTATCAGTGGGACACTTCAGAGGTGTGAAGGTCCTGAGGGCTCCGCCCCATTAATGCACTGATGTGTCACCACAGCAGTAGGTTCCTTACTGTTATGGTTTGTGTCTAGATGTCCCCCAACAGCCTCATACAGTCATGGGGCGGGCTTCTAGAGTTTTTGATTGATTCATGGTCCAATGCTGGGATTATGAGTATGAGTGCTACACTGGCCCTAAGGGAGGGAAAGAGGCTTGCTCTCTGCTGCTCCTCCCTTTTTGCTCTTGCCGCTTTTGCTGTCTTGCAACACATTGAAGTGTTGCCCCTGTGCCATGCCACCATGCCTTGGAGCCAGCTGATTATAGACTCCACAAACTGTAAGCTAAGTAAACCTTTCCTTCCTTAATTTTGGGCATCGGATATTTTGTCTCAGAAATGAGAGAAAAGTAAGTAAGATACTTATGAAAGGAAGAGCTGGGCCCTCTCTTTGTCTCTGCCATGTCAGAGAGGAGCAAGAAGTCCCCCAGCAGATGCCAGCACTTGGCCTTAAACTTCCCACCCTCAAACATCGAATACATTTTTGTTCACTATAAACTATTCAGTCTGCAGCATTCTGTTACAGCCTCAGAAGATA
Organism: Chinchilla lanigera; assembly: GCF_000276665.1. NCBI lineage: Eukaryota > Metazoa > Chordata > Mammalia > Rodentia > Chinchillidae > Chinchilla > Chinchilla lanigera. Next base: position 1,099,114 of record NW_004955561.1, read on the forward strand.
GACTGAGACATTGCTCTCCCCCATTCTATAGAAGAGGTGATTCATGTATAGTCCCAAGGACACTTAGTTGTTAATATGATAACCAGAATTCAAATTCAGGTTGTCTGACACCTGAATCAAGCTACCTCAAAGGGAGTAGAGGGTGGAGTTAGGACTTAAGTCAGATATCATCCTTTTATTCATTTACTCAGTAGACACTTCCTAAGCACCCAATATGTGATGGGCACAACCTTTTGATCTAAGACTCATTATACCATAAACTGCTCTGGAATTGAAAGTCAAGTTAATGATGAATAACATGCAAGAGTAATTGAAAGAGAAAGATAAAAATAGGATGTCAGAGTAAGACTCATCTAGCCCTTTTTCGTTGGACCCCTCCAAACTATCCTCTCCCTAACAACCAGACCTAAGTATGTTTCCTCCATGATTAAACACTTCATGGCCTTTCTAGTGTAATATTAAACCCAGGAGCTGCAAAAAGAGGGAGTTTATCATCTGATCTGTGTTAAGAAAGCTGAGCCAGGTGTGGTGGTGCACACCTGTAATCTCAGCACTTGGGAGGCTGAGGCAGGAGGATCATTGTGAGTTCAAGACCAGCCTGGGCTACAAAGTGAGTTAAAGGCCAGCCTGAACTGCATAGTGAGACCCTGTCTCAAAAAGACACACCAAGGAGGGAGGGAGGGACGGAGGGAGAGAGAGAGAGAAGAAGAGAGAGAGGGGAGAAAGAGAGAGAGAGAGAGAGAGAGAGAGAGAGAGAGAGAGAGAGAGAGAGAGAAAGAGAGAGAAAGAGAAAGAGAAAGAAAGAGAAAGAAAGAGA
>NW_004955561.1:1100030-1108388 GCF_000276665.1 Chinchilla lanigera
AGAAAGAAAGAGAAAGAAAGAGAAAGAAAGAAAGAGAAAGAAAGAAAGAAAGAAAGAAAGAAAGAAAGAAAGAAAGAAAGAAAGAAAGAAAAGAAACAAAGCTGAATTTCACCATGGGGGAAAATCCATAGACAAAGACAAAAGGTAAACTGGGAAACAGTATTTGTAACACACGACATAAAGGACTAACTCCTAATACAGAAGAGTCTGGATGAGCATGGCCACACACACTGTGATCCCAGCATTCTGGGCAACCTCAGCAGGAGGTTCCCAAGTTCAGGCCCAGCCTGTGCAATTTAACAACTTATAGAAACCCTGTCTAAAATAAGAAATAAATAAAGGCTGAAGATGTAGCACAGTGTGAAGGCCCTGGGTTCAATCCCCTACACTGCAAAGAACAAATGAAAAAAATCAGTTCACACTGCATGTGGTAGGGCACACCTGTAATCCCAGCACTCAGGAGGCTGGGGCAGGTGGGCCTCAAGTGTGAGGCTAGTCTGGGCTACACACTGAGTTTAAGGCCAGCCTGAACTGCATAGTAAGACCTTGAATTTTACAAAAATGTTCTTAAAAATACCATGACTTGATAAAATATTTAAGAAATTATAGTTTGCAGAAAAACCAATATAAGAGGTGATCAAGTTCATTCATGATAGGTTTTTAATTTTTAAAAAGTTTTTACAGTACTGGGGGTTGAACCCATGGCTTCAAGAATGCTAGGCAACTACTGTACCACTGAGCTACATGGTCAGCCCTCATTCATAATGGAAAGGCAATTCACTACTGTACGACTGTTTTGTTTGTTTCTTTTTTGAAGTACTAAGGCTTGAACCCAAGCCTTGCAGATGCAAGGCAAGTGCTGTGTCACTGAGCCACATCTACAGCCCCCAACTGCTTTTTTTTTTTTTTTTTTTTTGAGAAAGGCTGGCTTTAAACTTGTGATCATCCTGCCTCAGCTTCTGAAGTAGCTGAGATTATAAGTATACACCACCAAACCCACCTGAAAGGTCTGTTTTACCCATCCAGTTGGAAAAAAAAATACAGTATTTAATAATACTTAGTTGGCAAGGCTGTGGAGGAACGGGAACTATCATACACCTGTGGCAGAAGTATAATAAATTAATTAAATGACTATGCATCTATACAAAAGTTTATTACATAGCTGTTAAGAAAGTAGTTCTTCATACACTGATATAGAACAATCTCCAAGATGTATTATTGAATAAAAACAGCAAGACATATGGCCAAGTGTTTAGTATGTTACCCATTTCTGGTGGCTTGGAAATATGTCCACAATTCTTTGCAATTCCACCCTGTTAGAGGAGGAGCCTAATTCTTCTCCCCTTGAACATGACTAGATTTAGTGACTCATTTCTAACAAGGTAATATGGCTAAAGTGATGGCATGTACTGTCTAAGGTTGGGACATTAAAGGCAGTGTGACAGCCAAAAGAATGACACTGGCCCAGGAAAAACAAAAAAATACCACTAGTAAGAATGACATTGGAGGACTCACTCTCCCACTTTCAAAACTGACTACAGTGCAGCAATCATCAGGACAGTCTGGGGCTGCCATCAATATCGATTTGAGGACCACAACTGAGTCCTGACTTTAACTCGGGCATCTAAGTCAACTGACTTTGACAAGGGTACCAAGATCATTCAGTGGACAAAAGTTCTTTCAATAACTGGCACTTGGACCACTGGAGTCAGATGGATATGACCCATATCGCGTAACACAGACAAAAGTTAATGTAAGGGGTAGGGCATGGAGCTCAGTGGTAGAGGGCTGGCCTAGCCTGAGGCCCTGGGTTCAGTGCCCAGTACCCCACACACACAAAGTCAGATGTGTCCACACAAAAACTCGTACACTAACTCACTGCACTATTCACAAGAGCTAAAAGGTGGGAACAACCCAAACGTCCATCAGCTGATGAATGAGTAAGCTAAGTGTGGTACAACCATACAATGGAAGATTATTTGGCAAAAAAGGAATGAAATTCTGACACTTTACCCCTTGAAACATTGTTCTAAGAAGCCAGTCACAAAGACCACATATTATCTGATCACGTTATGTGAAATGTCCAGAATGGGCAACATACCATTAGAAAGCAAGTTAGTGCTTATGTGGGAGCAGGGAGAATAGGGGGTCAGGAATTACGGGGTGATGGCTAAAGGGTTAGTATGAAGTTTCTTCTCAAAATAATAAAAATAGCCTAAAACTGATCGTGACAATGGTTGTATAAAGCCTTGCCTTGTTCACTTCAGATGTGCACACTGCATGGCATACAAATTGCATCTCAGTAAAGTTGTTGGTAAAACTGGGAGGCAGGCCTTGTGGTTTCTTTCATTTCCTTTTTCTCTCAGATCACGCATTCTGAGCTCTCCTGTCAACATCATAAAAATATACTTAGATGTGGCTCTTCCAACCCCAGAGAACCTCCAGGTAACTACAGCCCCAGCTAAAGTCTTGGTTGCAACTTCACAAAGGGTCCTGAGTCACAACTACCCACCCCTATCTAAGCTGTTCCCAAATTCCTGTAACCCACAGAAACAGAGGAAAGAGCAGGTCACCATGGCACATGCCTGTGATCCCAACACAGAGAGAGGCTGAGGCAGGAGGACCACAAGTTCAAGTCCCATCTAAGCAACTTTCACTCTAAATAAAAATAAAAAGGGTTGTGGGGAGTAGCTGTGTGAGAAAGTGCCCCTAAATTCAATCACTATTGGCACAAAATGAGAAAACAGATAAGAAGACAAAGAAAGAAAGATAATAAATGCTGGTTGCTTTTGGCCACTAGTATTCTTTGTGGCAACATGTTATGCACCAATAGATAACTAATACTGTACACCATTCATGTAAAAAGCATTATCCAAGCCATGTGTGGGGGCACACATGTGTAATCCCAGCACTGGGAGGCTGAGGCAGAAGCACAAGTTCAAGCCCAGCCTGGACAACTTGCAAGACCACGAGTCAATAAATTAAATAAATAAATAAATAAAGCAGAAGGAAGGCTGAGGGTATAGCATGGTGCAAAGGTCCTGAGCTCAACTGCCAGTGCCACCAAAAATAAAAATAGAGGGTTCAGCTCAAATTCTGTTGCCCTTTTGAGAAGACCCCCATGGTTGCCCTTAACTGTGTTAGAATCTCCTCTATATCCCAGAGCATTTCCTGTCTCAGGCACTTCCTGACTCTCAGCATCCAGTGATCTGCTTTCTGTCTGCCTCTCCCATCAGAAGCCCCTGGCAGTAGGCACTCATACTCAACATTCCCAGAGCTGGGCACAGGGCCTGACACACTGGAAGACCTTCGGGGAAAGGCTGCCACGCGAAAGAAGGAAGGAGCTCATGGAGAGAGAGAGGAAGCAAAACCGCAGGGAGGCAGGAAAGGAAAAGGAAGGGAGGGAGGGAGGGAGTGGGAAGGAAGGAGCTGAGAAAATAAGGGAGAGAAGAAGAAAAAAGAGAAAAGAAATGTCCTTGGTGTGCTTAGCAGGTCATATACATACAACAAAGCATTACTGGATAAACAAAATCCCAAATCCAATCTGAAACAAGACCTAAGAAAACGGAGAAGAATGTGGATGTGCTCTAAGTTACTGTAGGCCAGTGATGCTGAGCCTTTTAGAGCTTTCAATGATTCCACAGATGAGGAAACATTCAGAGAGGCAGGCACACCGATACAAGGTCACACAGTGGAGAAGTGGCAGAGCAGAGGCTCTGAGACTCACACTGTCACCCACACTGCACCCAAGTGGGACCTGCCCTTGCTGACCTCGCCAGCCCACCTGTACTCACACATGGAGCTTCAGCCACAACCTGTCGTGAATTCACTTCCAGGTTCTGGTGAATTCAGAGGCAGGAACGGGTTCCAGAGCCATGTCGACTTGCCCTGAGTGTCAGCTCCACCCTCTAAGGGATCTGTGACCCCCGGAGCAAGGCATGGAAGCTGGCACCCTGTGTGCCCGCAGTAAACATGAGCAACCAGGTGGGAGAATTACTGAGATGTCCTGAGGAGCCCTGAGAAGCTGAGCCCCACTCTAGACAGCTCCCAGCAGTTCCCACCTCCACTCAGCATCCTGGCAGGAATGTCTTCCCCATCAGCCCTGGCTGAATCGAAAACTTGGGCTTTGGATCTGGCAGACTGAGCCATGATCCTGGCTCCACTATTCACACCCATGTGAGCCTGGACAAATGAGCCTTAGTTTTCTCATCTATAAAATATGAATAATGCTACCTACTCCATGGCATTCTTGTAAGGATTAAATGACATTCTGCATGTCAAATGTTTAGCATGTAGTAAGGGCTCAGAATACTAATCACTTCTCTTGGGTAATAGTAATAGCTATAGTAGTTTCTGACTGCCTGTGGATTGAAGTCCAAACTCCTTGGTCCAGCACACTTGGCTGTTATTATTCCTTCTCATCCCTTCCTGTCTTACCCTGCTGCTCCCCTACGTGGATCTTACACTCAAGCCCAAGGTGGCCTCCTCCCCTCTCCTTCCCCACCCACTCCATTCAGGACACCCTCCCACACCTCACATCTGTCAGCACTGCCTCATTTCCCCCAAGCTGCAGTCCTCTGTTGCTCTCAACTTCCACAGAACTTCAACAGGTGTAGCACTGCACTTTCCTCACCACAGTGCCCCTCTTCCAGTCATCACCTATGATGTACCTCTGTGGGAAGTGACCTTTCTCCACTACTGGAGAAGGGCATCTGGCTCAGATCTTAGACTACATCACCATGACATACTGAGGGTAGACCCTGGGCAGCTGGGTGCAATTTTGTATACCTGTAATCCCAGCACTCCAAGGTTGAGGGCTGAGGATAACAAGTTTGAGTCCTGCTGGGGCAACTGAATGAAAACCTGTCTCAACAAGCAAAAAGTACTGGGGATGCAGCTCAATACGGAGGCCATGAGCTCAATCCCTAGTACAAAAAAGAAAAAAGTGGGCATTTGGCAAATGCTGGCCAACAGTCCAACTTCACTGGAATCATACTTTTTCCACAGGCACTGCTAAGCCAAAGCAATGTAAGTCCAGAGATGCCAGTTTCTTGTCACCATCAAGAAGGAAGTGGACTGGGGCTGGGAATTTAGCTCAGCGGCACAGCGCCCGCCTGGCACGCGCAAGGTCATGAGTTGGATTCCTGGTACCGGAAGAAAAAACAAAAAAAAGAAGGAAGTGTACTTAACATGAGTGAACAAGAGGAATCAAAAACAGAGCCAGGGGGCTGGGGATTTAGCTCAGGGGCAAAAGCGCCTGCCTGGCAAGCACAACGTCGTGAGTTCGGTTCCCGGTACCGGAGGAAAAAAAAAAAAAAAACAGAGCCAGACAGATTCTTAATGACATTATTTGAGCATTTGGATCTATCCATGCCTGTGGCCTCACACTGGGCCTTCAAATTATACGAATCAAAACACTCTATCTTGTATTTTATTTTTATTTATGTAAGCCAGTTTACACTGAGTTTCCTACTTGTCACTGGAAGACTGCTGATCAACACAGTGACCCAGCTAGATGGTCAGTTTATCTTCTGTATGTCAGAACCACAGTGTCCACCATTGGGATGACCACCAAACAGTGAGGAATAAAGAAAGAAAATAACATCTCTGTATTTTCCCAATGCTTCAGTATTCTGCACTCAAATCCCTAAATAAAAGTTCACAGAAACAAGAACATGGCAGGCATTAGAATTCTCACAAGACACACACGAAGTCCTTTGCTTCTCTGCAGTTCCTTGGAAGACGGCACTCACTTTCTCATGGAATGGGCTTGGGCAAAGAATGGTGTGAGGAGTGCACAAGGCTGAAAAGGGCACTTCCGGTCAACTAGTCCAACCCGAGACCCCCACTATACAGACAGGAAAACAGATTTTAACTAAAAAGACTCACCACTGTATGGTGAGACAGGGGAGGAATGAGCAGTGATTTCCACCTTAGTGCCCTAACCCTGTCCTGTGCCACTTGGTAAGCAAAGTAAGTCAGACACTACGCCAGAGAACTCAGAGATCTCTAAACAAAATAAACTGTCCATCTGCCTCTCAACCTTCAGGGTAGGGGAAGTAACTCAAGGGAAAGTGCTCCAGACTGAAGTTAGGAAACCTGGGGCCTTCAATTCAGTTCTACACATTGCTGGCTGTGTGAGGTTCACTGAGCCTTCACTCTGTGCACTCAGGTTCCTCTCTCGCAGTAGGACGAGGGGAAGACTGAACTGAAAGGAGTGGATGATTAAAGTCTCTGAAATTCCATGATTACATGGGAGTTACTGGACATTTCATCAAATCCCTAAGATTAAATCCACAGGGATTACGGAGAATTTGAAGGTCAAGAGGTCAGCAACCCATCTGCAGACTCCAAACTGAGGCTGATGAACTGGAGACTCTAGCTGAGAGTATTTTCACAGCTTGACTTTGGATGAAAAACAGAATGGAAACACACACTATCACTTCTCTGGATACCACAGAGAGAGGTGGAGAGAGATATCCCTCAAATCCTACAATCCTCCTCCCCTCAAAGAAGCTCAAAAATCCATGCAGAAGCGAAGTGGGGTGAGATGGATTTGCAACATGCCAGAGCACGTCCACATATGCACCCATGCTACCCTCTTGAGGAAATCCTTCCAGGAGTCTGAGTCCTTCTTTCAGTGGGGCAGTGACTCCTTTGACATGTGTAGTAGTCCCGTTGGATGAGCACACCAGGCTCGTTACCTTGACTTCACATCTTGGCTTTCATCATAAGTGACAGTTCTTGGTTTGATTGCCCATATTTGTGACACTTGGCCCAATGTACCATCCCATCATTTCCAAAAATGGAGATTTCTCCTCAATGGGGGTGCTGCAGAGCCAGCTCCTTGCAATGCTCTGAGTAGTGGAATGGCCAACAAGTGATGTAGTGCCTCCTCCAGGGGTCTCTTTTGGAGAGCTCTACACTTTTGGAATTTTCTGAGGTACTGACTGCAAAAGACTCCTCTAATGCCTGACTGTCACATTTTTTCCTCTTTCCCATCCCTGGAATGCTCCACACTTTCTCCTACCCTTCACCATCTTGCCATCCCATGGCCTCACTTTCCCAGTCCAACTCCTTTCCCTGACTACAACTAGCCAATGCCCAAGTTGCTGAGTCCTCAAAATCTGTCTCTGATGGAATGGTAGGTGGGGGCAGGGGACTCTAATGGATCCTGGAAACCTGCCTCAGCATTTCTCACTCCCAATGGCCTTTCACTGAATCTCAGAGCAGGAAGACTGCCGAGGCTGGACATTTCAGAAGGTTTTAGGGACCCATGCACATCAGGCATGGCATCAGAATCCTTGCATGTGGGGGAGGGGTAAAAGGGTGGAGACCTGCCCTCAAAAGCCCCCATTACCAGGGGCTACCAACCACCTAATCTTAAATAGACACCCCCCCCATTACAAGACTTGAAAGTTTACTAGATCTTCTTTCCTTTGTCCTCTGTAATCCCGTTTTACTGACGATGAAACTAAACCTTAGAGAAGTAAATTGAAACACCCAAGTTGACAATGTCAGCGAGTTAAAGATGCAAGCCAGGCCTCGATTCCCATGCTTTTTCCTATGTAACAGAAATTAATTATGCCTAGTTACCTCTCATTCACAACACATTTCCACAAACATGGTCAGCAGAGACCCGTGTAGGTGCTAACATAGCGCTAACCCACCAGCAAATGCTGTGTACACACGGGCCCCCATACCCAATTCTAAGGCTCTGCCCAGCTCCAAAGTATTCTCATGGAACCTCCGAGGAACTGATGAGGGTCACCAGAGAAGTGAGTGTCTTAGCTCCGAGGAGCAGCACTTCCCCTCCCTCCTCTAGGAAGAACCCCCCGCCCAGGCCACCCTCACCTGCCAAGAGCTGCATCCAAGCACAGATCTTGTAGACCGTGGCGGTGTTGCAGAAGAAGAAGAGCGCAAAGCAGGTGATGCAGCCGAGGATCAGCACCATGGAGAGCAGCACGAAGAAGGCGGCCGCCTTGAAGGCTCCGGACGGGATGGTGCTGAAGTCGGTGAAGGAGCCCCGGCAGGTGAGCTCACGGCCCGCCAGCCCGCTGCCCACGCAGTAGTGGAAGAGGCCGAAGTAGCCAGGCTTGGGGGTGCTCACGCTGTCGCCCACCCAGTAGGGCTGGATGAAGACCACCACGTTGATGATGGCGAAGCAGATGGTAAAGATGGCCCACAGCACGCCGATGGCCCGCGAGTTCCGCATGTAGTGCTCGTGGTAGAGCTTGGAGGCCTCCTGCGAGGGCAGCATGGTGCCGGGGGCGGGACCGGCCGCCGGCCGCGGCGCGAGCTGGGGACGCACGGGGAGGAGAGGCCGAGTCAGGCCGCGAGGCGGGGCTGGCGAGGGGC
>NW_004955561.1:1109148-1132473 GCF_000276665.1 Chinchilla lanigera
GGAGGGGCCGAGCGCGCGCGCGTGGCCGCGCCGGAGCCTCCGGCCTCGGCTCTCGCGGGCGGCGGAGGGTCCCACAGTCTCCTAGGAAACTGCCGACACCTGGAGAGGGAACCCCCTGTCTCCCACGCCTCGGCGGGGATTCCTCGGCCGCCCGCACGGGCGCGGGCTGGGGAGCGGGACCGGCCCAGCCCAGGGGGACCGAGAGGGACCGCAGCGGAGGGTGGCCCCGCCCTGGACGACCCCGGCGCCGCCAAGCAGCGCCGGGGCCCGCGAGGGGGTGAGCCGGGACGGCCCTCGTCCGGCCTGAACACGGGCTTGGGCTTGGGCTTTAGCAGGACAGAGCCCGACAAACTGTGACCTTGCGCCTGAGCGCTGGAACCTGCTCCTGGAACCTCTCACTAGAGCAGGCAAATGAAGCCCCACGTCCCAGGTACAAGCGCTGCGTGTGCGCGTGCCTCACGATCCACGTGAGTGGATCCCAAGCCCTGGACCTCACAGGGGGTGGTTGAAATTTACAACAATCTGAAGAAAAAAAGAAAAAAGATTTGTTAAATGATTTTTTCTAGATGAGAGGGGAGTTTTTGTTTTGTTTTGTGTAAAATCGGGTACTTCCTACTTTCTTAGTATTAAAACCCATTTCTTTTAAGAAGTGGTGGTGATGGTTAATGAGAGTGGGGTTTTATTTGGTCTTGGGTCAGGTCCGGGCCCAGGACCCTGGCGCCACCCTTTCAAGCTGTATGAAACTGGGCTCTGGCCTGTGTGAGTCCCTGCCTCCCGGCCTGCGCACAGTCGCGCTATGAATTCAGTCTCCTCGCCGCCATTGGAGCTGTGGGAAGGGTACCCTGAGCTCTCCGAGAGCCCTGCAATCCCCGAGTCCTGAGCGGAATCCGGGAGAGAGTCTTGTTCCCCACTTCTCTCACTTCACAGACGGAAAACAGGAGCTTTAGGAGGGAACTGATATACAGAGAGGGAGCCTTGCCCTGCCAACCAGGCTGGCCGACCAATACATTAATTTATCCACCCCATAAACACATGTGAGGCCCTGCTAGGGACCAGCACAGCCCCTCACGGGCGCCAAGGAGCAGCGATGGGGGCAGCAAACCTGGGGGAGAGCACATGCACCAGGGAGGTGGCCCACCAGCATCCCCAAACCCTGCTCTGAATACAGAACTACTCCTTTTTGCTGTCTATTCTGCATTAATTCCTGCTCCCCCCTCCCCACCGCACCCCCTGCTAAGCTCAGTAGGTGGGATGTGCACTGGGGGTTCTTGCTGAGAAGGGTCCCCAGTTCCTGTCTGCAGAACACAGGTCTGTAAAAATCGGCCCACGTCACATCTGACAAGTGTTTTTCTTTGAAGAACCTCCTTCTTGTTCAGGTCCTGTTTTGGTAGAACACAGACCAAGTGTTCCTTTCTCAGGTCTGGACCCTTAGAATACACCCTTGTGCTAGGCACAGTGAGGTTCCTGGGTTAGTTCTTCACCCTGGCAAAGTAGTAGAATGACATCTAGGACAGTTGCGGTTCAGCAAGAGATGTTCCTTTTCTGATGGCTCAGGTAAGCCACAGCTAGTGGAATGTCTTTGATACCTCAGCAGAAAGCTGGTCTAAAAATAAGGTAAATACAGAGGAAGCTGAGAAATGGAGAGCATCCTGAGGAGGTTTGGGATGCTGGATCCAACCATACCTGAGCCCTACTCCTGCACCATTGTGGGAGCCAATAAATTCCCCTTTGGTTTAAGCCAGTTTGAGTTCTGTTGGTTTTTTTAAAAACTTCCAATCAAAATAATCCTAAACAACTTACTACATCCCTCCAAAAGAGAGAGCAAAGGCTTCTATGTTGGATTCTTTTCATTATAGAAGAATATCTGAAGCTGCTCCTCATATGTAGGGAACAAAGACTGGTGCCTGCCACTCACTAACTATGTGACCAGCACACTGGTGCTGCTCTTCCAAGCCTTATTTTCTGCATTTTCTGCTCTTCTCACAGATGCTGGGAGGAGCAAGACAGATAACGGATAAATAAGAAATTGTAAACTGAAAAAGGATACAAGAGTAAGTGATTATCATTAAATTTTAATAGTAAGTGACTTATCCAGAGTAGAAATAGCAGTAGTATTGGAAAAGCACTTGCCAAACTATGAGTAGCTGGTAAAGGATGTGTCCATTTTATTTATTGTTTTATTTTGGGGTTTTTTGGTGGGTTTTTTTTTTGAGATAAGTTCTTATGATGTACTTCAGGCCCGCCTTAAACTCACTGTATACTCCAGGCTTACCTTGAACTAGTGGTCCTCCTGCCTCAGCCTCCCAAGTGCTGGGATTATAGGCATGCACCACCACACACAGCTCAGGATGTGTCTTTTAAAATGTGAACTTGGAGGCAACTATAGAAAGAAAATGGGAGAATTCTCTGAAGGAAGACTATCTTATTGACATGAAATAGGGGCAGACCAGGATGGAAAAGTCATGGGATAAAGATAGGAATGATTAAGGCTGGCATGGTGGCCCACACCTGTAATCCCAGCACCCTGGAAGGGTGAGGCAGGAGGATTGCAAGTTTGAACCCAGCCAAGAGAGTTTAGTGATACAATGACAACTTGTCTCAAAAAAAAAAAAAAAAGATAAAAGGCTGGTGATGTGAGCTGGATATGCTATACACACCTGTAATCCCATTACTTGGGAGGCTGAGGCAGGAGGGCCACTTCAAGTTAAGGGAGGAAAGGTTTAGTTAGCTCATAATTTGTAGAAGTTTCAGTGCATAACTGGCTGGCTCCAAGGCAGGGTGGCAACAGTTTGAGGCAGCAGAAGACAGCAAAAGCAACAAGCACAAATGAGGAGCAAGCTTCTTTTTCTCCCTTATATTGTATGTAGGCTACCTGCCCTAGGGCAGGTGTAACACTCACACTCCCAATCCTAGTACTAGACAATGAACCAATCTCAAACTCTAGATTTAGCTGCCTCCAGAAAAGCTCACCCCTATGACCACATGAGGCTTTGGGAGGATATCCAGGTATAAATCATAACATTCTCCCCACCCCCCGAGCCCCCAAAGACTCATACACATCCCTTATACAAAGGCATTTAGTCGATCTCTAGGAGTTGCAAAGTTCTAACAGTTTCAGCACTGCTAAAAACTCTAAGTCCCAAATCTCCTCTGAGATGTAAGGCAAATTCTTAGCTGTGAGCCCCTATACAAACGAAAGTTAAACACTTCCAACTTTTAGTGGCACATGATAAACATTTCCATTTCAAAAGTTACAGACAGGGGGATACAAGAAATGGGACCAAAGCAAGTCCAAAATCTAGCAGGGCAAATATTAAGTATTGTAGTTCCATGTGCAGCGTCTAAGGCAATCAGTGGTAAGATGTGAGCTTCAGAGGGCTTGGGGCACTCTGCCCCTATGGCACTTTCAGTAGTTATAGCTCCTGTGGTTTCTCTCTTAGCCCTACTTTGCCCCCTCCTTGTAGATTTTCTTAGATGATTCCACGTTCCCGGCTTTTCCAAACTTCGGCAGTCACCACTGCACCTTTGGCTTCACCCTCACGGCTTCATATACTGCCCTCACAGGGGCACATTACCTTGTCTCCTAGGCCTTCTGAAATCAAGGTGGAAGCATTCCTAACCCCATAACTCTTCCATTTTCAATGTACCTAAAACCAGCACTATGTGGATGATGCCAAGGTCTGCTGCCTGCTGGAGCAGTAGCCAGGCTTCCTTATCTCTTGGCTGTAGGGGTCAAGTGCCTGGATCACTGAGCACTCTGAAGCCATGTTTGAGGAACAAACTTTCTATGCTGCCACCTGTCTGGAACATGGTGCAGCCACTGACATTTTGGAACATAGTGCTCCTTGGCTTTCTTCTCAAAGCAAAACCTTTCACTTTTGCAATTTTGAGGCTGCAAAGGGTGTGGTACTGCTGCTTCCTGTAATGCCCTCAGGCCATTTTTTTATTCTCCTGTTGCTTCTCAGCAATCAAGATCTCCCCAGCTCTATCTTTGCGGTCCACAGAGCTTTTAAAATTCTTCTGGGCTCTTTGCTCTTGATTTTTAACATCAATCTGGCTAAAAGTCTGCAACAGTATCCTTGTTACCACCTCAACATTCGAAGGCCTTGAAATTTTTTCTACCAGATTAGTTACTCGGCTGCTCCTAATCTCAGTCTCAGGAAAAATCTCTGGACACAAGCAAAATGCAAACAAACTTTCTGCCAAGCCATAACATACATCATCTGGAGTCCAACAGCTAATGCAGTCCTTTTTTCCAGCAGAAACTTCCTGAGCCTGGTATTTACTGGCAGCATTTCTGTCAGCCTTTTGGTCTTCTGAGGTCTGACCAGAATCTCCCATATAGAATTGCCTAAGGTGTTCCAGCACTATTTTTATAGCTAGTATCTACAAACCTTTCCAATCTCAAGTCAGCGATTGTGATGCCCCCTGCATTGTCTTTGTTGCCCAGAATTGCTTTTGCTATTCTAGGTCTTTTTTGATTGCAAGTGAATTTTAGGATTGCCTTCTCTAATTACGTGAAATATGCTACTGATGTTTTGATTGGGATTGCATTAAATCTGTATAACAATTTTGTAAGTATGGCAATTTTCACTTTATTGGTTTTTCCTGCCCAAGAACAAGGGATATCCTTTTTTTGTGACAGGATCTCACTATGGAACCCATGCTGTCCTCAAACTCATAGTGGTCCTCCTGCCTCAGCCTTCCCAGTGCTGGGATTATAGCTGTGTGCTGCTACGCCCAGGCAAATTTTGTTGTGTTCTCTATTCTATTCATTTTTCCCCCCAACGGCACTGGGAATTGAACCAATCACCTCAAACATACCACACATGCACTCTCCCACTGAGACACAACCCATCTGGAACAAGGCATGTTTTTCCATTTTCTGATAGCCTCTTCAATCTCCTTTTTCAGAGTATTGTACTTTTCAATGCAGAGGTCTTTTACTTTCTGCAATAGATTGACTCTTAGGTATTTCTTTTTTTGTTGAAGGTATTCTCAAAGATGTTGTTTCCCTGACTTCTCTCTCTGTGAGTTTGTTATTTGTATGTAGGAATGCTATTATTTTTTTTTCTTTTTTGGGTACCTGGAATCAAAATCAAGTCCTTGTGCTTGCCAGACAAGGGAAGAATGCTATTGATTTTTGAGTGTTGACTTTATATACAGATATGATAATGAATTTGGTTATTAAATCTAGGAGTCTTTTGGTGGAGTTTTTGGGGTTTTCTGTGTAGAGTATCATGTCATATGCAAATAAAGATAATTTAACTTATTCCTTTCCTTTCCTTATTCCTTTCCTTATTCCTTTTGGGGGGCGGGGCTAATTGTTTTGGCTAATATTTCCAGAACTATATTGAATAAGAGTGGAGACTGTGGACATCCTTGTCTTTTTCTGGATTTTAGAGTTGAAAACTTTCAGGTTTTGTCCCTTAATATAATGTTGGTTGTTAGTTTATTATACATAGCTTTTAGCAAATTGAGATAAAGACCATCTATTCCAATTTTCTGTAGGGTTTTTTTTAACCGTAACTGGGTGTTAGATTTTGTCAAGTGCTTTATCTGCACCTATTGAGATGATCATAAGGTTTTTGTCTTTGGCTCTGTTGATTACATGTATTGATTCACATATGTTGAACTACTCCTGCATCTCTGGGATTGATCCAACTTGATCCTGGGGTATAATCTTCTTGATTATTTGCTGCATTCTGTTTGCAAGTATCTTACTGAGAATTTTGGGTCCTGTAGTTCTCTTTTTGGTTAGATCCTTGTCTGCTTTTGGTATCAAGGTAATGCTTGCTTCTAGGAATGGTTTTGGAAGTATTGTTTCCCTTTCAAGTTCATTAATGAGTTTGAGAAGTAGCAGCATTAGGTCTTCTCTAAAGCTTGTATGGAATTCAGCAGTGAATCTGTCAGTGCCTGCAGAGCTTTGCTTTGCTGGTAAGTTCTTAAATACATCTTAAATTTCATTGACCAATAATTGGTTTATTTAGAATTTTTATGTCTTCTTGATTTGCCTTTGGTAATTCATATATATCTAGGAATCTTGTCAATTTCCTCCATTTTCTATCTTATTAGAATACAAGTTCTCAAAGTGCAATGGCAAATAGAAACATCAAAACAACACCCAGGTTTTGGAGGCAGATTTATTTACATCAATGGGCACCAATTGAGATCAAGCCCTGATCTCTGGTGGCCTAGGGCTTATATAAGATAAGCAAAAAGGAAGTACAGAAGCACAATGGCTTGTCAATTGGGGATTGGTTTATACAATGTGCATCATAGTGACCAGCTATGCATCATGCAACCAACCATTTCTAAGAGACAGGAGCAACTGGATCTGGAATAGGAACTGTTACCTGGGCAACTAACAAACCAAAGTATACTAGCTGGGGAGGCATTTTCTGCTACATTTACCCCCTTTTTTAGTTTCCCTGGCAAATCTTTGCTGGGCATGTTACATGTGATCTTCTGAGACAAGGTCCAACCAGAATTTAGGCCTGTCTGTTCTGTGGCTGTACTCTGGCAAGATAGTGAAGGAGTTGATCTGATCTAGGAGAGTGTCCAGTGTGCCTTGGACACTTATCAAATCTTGGTCAAGTGTTTGATTGATTGTTTTATTTTCTTGGAGCAACTGTCAATACATTTTAAGGCAAAAAACACAGCTAGCAGGGAGCAGGGTAGAAAGGACTGGGGTAAACAGCCTGAAAAGACACAAAAATCAAGGGAAATAGGTATGGAATAATCCTGTGAACTGTGTTCTCAGGCTTCAGCCATGCATGGACTGGTCGGCGTCCAAAGTGTCCAGAGCAGGACTTTGAGCGCAACATCTCTTCAGAGTGAACTGTCTAGCGCAGGTAAATTTTTCAGCAGATCTAAGGCTGGATTTCTGAAACTTGTAGAGGTAGTTAATATGTACTTGGCTCATATGTGTGTGAGTTACAAGCTATTTTTAACTTTTCTAGAGCTTTTCTAGAGCTTTGTGGCCTGTATGTTATATGTAGCTTTTATTTAATTTAGTTTTTGAGTTACCTCTGCTACAAATGAAGGCCCATTGTCATTGCCTATGATCAAGGGTAGGCCATATCTAGGGATGATTTTTTACATCAGGCCAGTGACACAGACACTGAAGCCTGAACTTTCTGCAGGGATATAGGTGCCAGCACTGCAGCTTGAGCTTGCAGAAAAAACAATGAGGGCAGATGTGGCTCTGATCTTCTGGGAATACTGGGTAAAGTTTGTTGTAGGCCTCTGGACCAGATTATTTTATGTCATTGGTGGCAGGTTTCCAAAGAGCAGCAGGAAGCAGTTTGCTGTGCAGATCATCCCTGCAGGAGAGTTTTGGCCAAAATAGTTTTGTCCAAGATGACCATAGCATATCTAGCCTGTAAGACTTCATTCCTAACAGAGCTGCTTCCATCCATAAAACATTGTACTCAGTATCTGTGAGGGAGTCCATTTTTTAGAACAGTTCATCCCAGTACAGCATGTGGTACCTGGACAATTAGGTCTTGGTGTAAAGTGAGCTTGTCAGCTTTCTTGATCAGGACAGTTGCTATTAGAGTACAGAGGCAAAGGGGGTGGCAGCCCTAAGCAACTGAATCCAAGTATTTACACAGGTAGGCCACTGGGCACTCCCAGGGGCTGATGGCCTGAGTGAGCATCATTGTTTTTGTGAAGTCAAGGATCCAGGTTTTATAGAAGCCAGCAACTCTAAGAAATTTGTGGAGTTTCTTTCTTGTAACCAGTTTCTGCCAGATATTGTAGCAGAGCTTTTTGTGTCTTTCCAGCAGGAAGCTTAGGTGTTCACTTTTTTTTTCTTTTTTTTCTTTTTTTTTTTTTTGTGTGTGCTGGGAATTGAACTCACAATCTCATGCTTGCCCAGCAGGCGCTGTGCCACTGAGCTATATCCCCTGCCCAGCTTGGGTGTCATCAACAAAGAAGTTCAGTGAAGAGGAAACAAATTTTTGAACCTCTGCAAGGTTGAGCCCAGGCCAGTTGGCTTTTGAGTCCAGAACTGCGGTCTTCATGAAGAGGGGCTGGCTGACAGGAACCAACTGAAGGCAGTAGAAGGCATTCTTTAGGCCCAGTCAGGTGTACCAGCAGGCTGTGGATGGCAGAAGACTGAGGCAATGTGTGTGGAGGCAATTGAGGTGGCATTAGCAGCTCAGAGATCTTGAATTGGCTTTAAATAAACGTTTTGTGGTTTTGAAACCTCTCAATGTGTAGTTGAATTTCTAGCTGAGTCTCTTGTGGAATGAGATACTGTTTGATTAGGTGGGGGTTGCCCCCACAGTGGAGTTTATAGAGATAGAATTGTGGAGCTGGACCAGCCAGAGAAACAGGCTTTCTCGGAGCAGCCAAATCTGTTATCAGAGTCTTCCTGAAAATAGTGGAAGAGTTCCCAAACCCTTCTGGCAATTGAATCCAGGTGAGCTGGCCCTTTATCTCAGGATCTTCCCAGTTGAAGGGGCTTCTGGGACCAACTTGCAAGTGGAAGAAGGCATTTTTGAGATGTCCCCCCCAGGCTGCAAGTGGCAAGAGTCCCAGTTGCCCTGGTGATGGTAACTTTTTGACAGAGGGAACTTTTTTCTTTTCTTTTCTTTTCTCTTCTCTCTTTTTTTTTTTTTTGGTACCAAGAATCAAACTCAGGACCTTGTGCTTGCCAAACAGGCACTGTGCCACTGAGCTATATCCCTGGCCCGACAGGAGACTTTTGAAGACTGAGTGTTCTGTTCCATTGTCTACCAGGAAAGTCACAGCTTTGCCCTCAACTTTTGCAATACCTGTGGGCTTTGGGGGGCCTAATTGGATAGACTTCAGTCTGTCCTAGCTATTCAGGCCCAACAGGGTACAACTCATTCATCAGGCCTGACAGTCCAATATTTCCTCAGTCAAAATGTGGACCTCAAAAGGATTTATTGGCAGTTATCTCAGGTGGGCATTAGATGATGCCATCTGACCAGAATAGGCATGTGGGGGGAGCTGTGTGGCAATGGCTACCTCGAACCAGTTTAATTGGCTGGAAGTAGATGAGTTGGGAGTGGGGAGTGAAGCTATAGGAGTTGGCAGCAACTACAACAGCTGACAAAGGTGCCAAGGGGGAATTCTCAGGAGAAATGGGCCTCTTTTTCCTTTTTTTTTTTTTTCTTTGAAATGCAGGGAGAGGTTTGCTTTCATTTTTAACTCTGTAAAAGCCCCTTTTTCTACACTCAGAGGTTAAACATTCTAAACCCCTCTTCCTTTGATGGTGGCCTTAACTAACAAGAGTTGATTAAGCTCTTCTGCTTGAACTGAGCAGGACTGGCAGACTAACCAGGGTGCCCCCGGGGGTCTTACCAAAACCAGGCAGATACAGACAGATCCTCCTCCCTTTGGGATTCAATGTGAGGCCCTCAGTGGGGAGCAAAGAACCCTCCTCCAGACCTCCAAGGGGAAATATCGAGGGCACACTTTCCCATCAGAACCTATCTGTGAGAGCCACAATCATTGACCAAAGAGGTCAGCATGGTCAGTCTTCCCAGCTGACACACCAGATGCAACAGCTAGCAGAAACACCGAAATGACAGCCAGGATTTGGAGGCAGGTTTATTTATGTCAACAGGCATTGATCAGGATCCTTCCCAGAATATCAGACCCTGATCTCTAGTGGTCTAGGGCTAATACAAGGATGTAGTGACCTTCTTTGTCTCTCTTTATCAGTCTTGCCTTGAAATCTACATTGTCCACTAATAGCATAGTTATCCCTGCTTTTTTCCAGGTTTCTGTTGCATGGGGTATTGTTTTTCATCATTTGATTTTCAGTCTATGAATTTCTTTGAATTCGATGTGTTTCTTATATGCAGCATATTGTTGGATCTTGCTTCTTGATCCATTCTGCCAGTCTATTTCATTTCATTGGTGAACTGGGACCATTAATGTTGATGGTTATAGTTGATATGTATTGATTTATCCTTGTCATATTATTTTCCTATTGTTGGCTCCCAATTTTCCCTCTGCTTATTTGCTTGCCTTGTCTGGTGCATTCATTTTGTTGGGGTTTATTGAGTTGTAGTCTTTGTTATGTCTTTTGAAAATGTCCTTCAGATCATTTTGGAGTGCTGGTTGATGGTCATGAATTTCTTTAGATGCTCTTTGTCATGGAAGTATCTTATGTATCCACTTTGGAGGATGTTGGGGCTGGGGATTTAGCTCAGTGGCACAGTGCCTGCCTGGCAAGCGCAAGGTCATGAGTTCGATCCCCGGTACCAAAAAAAATTTTTTTTGAAGGATGTTATGGGAGGTGCATCAATTTGGACTGGAGATTGTTTTCTTTTAGGGCTTGATATACTTCATTCCAAAGTCTCCTTGACTTGAGGGTTCATGTTGAGAAGTCTGCTGAGATTCTGATGGGTTTTCCTTTATAGTTGATTTGTTTCTTTTCTCAAACATCTTTTAATGTTCCGTTGTTGTGTTGAATTTGTGTAATCTTGACTATTATATGCCTTGGTGTACATTGGTTTTGATCATGGCTAATTGGAGTTCAATATGCCTCACTTACTGTGTGTCAAATTCTTTTTTCCTGCCAGGGAAGTTTTCTGCCATAATGTCTATGAATAGGTATTTTATGTCATTTGCACTATCTCCTGCTTTTTAATTGACTGCACTTAATCTTATGTTATTCTTTGTTGCATCATCTAGCAGCTATTGGATTGATTTTTTTGTGGTCCCTTGTCATTTTTACAAAATCTTTCTTTTCATAATCACTAACCACAATCTGGTCTTCTATATCTAGAATATTCTGTCCTCACATTGGCTCATTCTGGTGCATATACTTTCAATAGAATTTTTAATCTCCTGGATACCTGTTTGAATCTGTTTTATGGATTCACTTTCTATCCTATGTTGAGTATTCATGCTTTACATCATTTTCTTAACTTCTTTTTTAAAAATCTGTACCAGTTTTAGAGTTACTAACCATGTCTTTCATTATGGTCACCACCTCTGTAGTTATCTGGGAGATTATTTGTGATTTGATTTTTTTCTAGAGTCTCATTCATCTGCTTTGTTACTTCTGCTGTTACCATTTAGAGCTTTCAGATGGGTGGCTTTGAGTTCTTCCATCTCATTGCTGCCTGGGTTTGCCTTTGGTGAGCTGGAAGTCTGGGGTTGCATCTTGCTTGACTGTTTGGTCATTTTTAAAAATGTAATTCCTGGGTTAATGCTTATAAATTGCTAATGGCAGATAGCTTTATTGCTAGTATTTAGAACTCTCAGGAAGGGGTTATTTCTCAGAGAAGCTGAATTTTATGTTTTGAGTCTGCTATAAGATCCTAACTCTTTAATGTATTGGGGATGAGAAATTTCTGCCTACTTGGTTTTTTGGCCCTGGTTCTTTGGCACTGGCCTGTAGCATTTTTTATTGCCTTTAGGCAATCTCAGTCTTGGCATTCAAAGAAGAACAACTGATTAGAACAATTATGTCACCTTGGCTTAAGTAATATAATCAACAATAATAGTAGAATCAAACACAGTCTAGGTAATGACATACTGTGATAAGTATTAACCTGCCACCTTTAACTGTATGAACTAGATTTGTGGTTATATAACAAAATCTAAAACAAACCAGAGGGCCAGGTGTGGTGGCACACAGCTGTAATCCCAGCACTTGGGAGGCTGAGGCAGGAGGATTGTTGTGAGTTCGAGACCAGCCTGGGCTACAAAGTGAGCTCAAGGCCAGCCTGAACTGCATAGCGAGACTCTGTCTCAAAAAGACTAAATAAATTAAAAAAAATAAAACAAGCCAGAAAATTATATACAGTAAATATGCCCACGGTATGGAGATTTTATCCTCAGGGCAGAAAATTTTAAAAGGGTTAAGGGGGGAAAATAGGGCAATAGAAGAAGATAAAGAGATTAGAAACAAAGTGGGAGGACAAAGGAAGATTACATAAATCTTTGGGGAACTGGTGAAGAAGACAGGAGGGAAAGAGAAAGGGAAGAAATAAAAAAAGAACAGAACAGAAAACAAAAAAAAACTAGAAATAGTGTTCATACTTATATAAAAACAGGAACAAACCATCCAAAAATCAAAACAAAAACAAGAAAAAGAAAAAAAATGTCTACTTCAAGGCATATCCCTACTGTCACTGGCAGACAGAGTGGGCAGACAGAGCTCAGATCCATGTTGATTAATCTCAGCAAGCCAGCCATAGATTTATGGTGGGGTAGTGGTTAATCCCAGCAAGCCTCACCTTTAGTTCCATTGAAGTTCAGGCTGATTTCTGGCTGTGAGGCTGAAACCTGATTTGTTCAGGCTGCAACATTTCATGTCCCTCCTGCCCACTTAACTCACTCCCTGCCACTGTGAACTTGGCTCCCTGTCCTCCAGCAGACTTGAACTCAGCAGCCTTACCCTAACACTGGCAGCTGCTAGATGGAGCCAGCCCACAGATGCTCCAAGCTCAGCTGGCCCCTCTCCAAGATGGCTACTGGCCAGTCGCCCTCTCCTGAGCAATATCTGAACTCAAATAACTCACCAACCATTGCCTCTTCCAGGCAGTGAGGCAGAGCTCAGGGACAAAGCACTGCCAGCCACCTCCTTCTTCTGCATTCAGGTCACTCTCTTCACTCTCCTCTTGGGCTCCAAGTCTCATTTCAGCTCCTCGCTGGGTCATGGTGACCCATTTCCCTCCTTGTTCTCTTCCTCATGTTGCTATATTCCAGCATCTGGACACCAAATCTCAGAGAGTCTCCTCTGCTGTTCACTACTTGGCCATCTTCTGAGTAATTCACCCAGCTAAAATTTAAAATAACTATTAATCCTTTAAAAGAGGGGAGAAACTTGGTGTGGAGATGCACACCTGCACTTTCAGCACTCTGGAAGGCTGAGTCAGGAGGATCACAAGTTTGAGTCTAATATGGGCAACATAACAAGACCTTGTCTTAAAATAAAAATGTTTGAAAAGAGCTGGGGTACAGCTTAGTGCAAAGGATCTGGGTTTCTTCCCAGTACAGAAAGTGAAGGGGGAAGGAAGGAAGGAAAGAAGGAAGGAAGGAAGGAAGGAAGGAAGGAAGGAAGGAAGGGAGAAAGAAAAAGAAAGAAAGACATTTCCCCATCTGTAGATCCAGCAGTTGGGCTTGTGGAATTGTCAGGTTCTGTCACAGAATTGTAATTGTGGATGTGACCATCACCAAAGTCAAAAGGTAGATCTTTACAGCTAACCCAAGGGACAAAGAATTGAGTCAGTCTCTATTTCTCTGTCTCTCTCTGTCTCTCTCTGTCTTTCTCTCTCTGTCTCTCTCTGTCTCTGTGTGTGTGTGTGTGTGTGTGTGTGTGTGTGTGTGTGTCTCCCTGCCCCATCTTCCCCTAGACATCATATCTACTTGATCAAGATAGGTTAGGCTCAGCTGTCCATTAAACAGAGCCAGGCAAGTGGGACAGCAGGGAAGGCCCACATAAAGGAGGTGATTTCATTTTGGCTCCCAAATCCAGGAATTTCAATCCGTGCTCAGCAGGCTCTGAGGCCAGAAAGATGGTGTAACTCATAATGGTGTCCAGCACGCTATGGTCCATGTGATTTCTGTTTTCCCTTGTTTGCTTACACCTCCCTTTTGAAATTTGAAATCCCTCTTTCAAGCAATGGCTATATAAACTTTCTTTCTTCTGTTCCTGAAAGACGGCATTCTAGGCATTCTGAAACAGCATTCTCTTCCTTTCTTCTTCCCCTCAGCCCCACACATTGTCTTCTGCTGTTTGACTTGAGGATGCAGCCATTTGTTTCATCAGCCACTTGGTCAGTAGATAGCAGTGGCATCTCATCCAGAGCAGCCCTGGGCCAGGCACTAGGGAACAAATGCGGGCAGCCCAGGGTCTGCCTCTGTGGAGCAGCCCTGCCCAGTCTGTACCAAGATCCCAGAGCAGATGGAGTGGAGTTAGGATGGCAGAGGCCATCAGGGTCTTGACTCACCTAAATGTCCTGAAGCTCAGTTATTTCATCTGTAAACAGGCCTACATGAAATTCCTATTTGGGAGCTAGGGAGTAGCTTAGTGTTAGACCACAGGCTTAGCATGTACAAGGCGCTAGGTTTAAACTTCTGCAACTCCTATACGATTTCATGGATAGTTATATAGCGTGCCTTATACAGTACTTTAAGCAGACCAAAAATCTTAGGCGTTATTTAAACAATAACAAGAAGCTAGCATAATTGTACCATGCATCTATATTATTTAGCACTTGGGTTGCAAGTGACAGAAACGCAGCAAAAGCTGGCAAAAGCCAGAGGAACAGGACTAGGAGCCTGCCCTTCCCAATGGCCCTGTCATCCTCGCAAGATTGGCTCCTATCAAGCAAGGTCTCCCCATGCTGTGGAAAGATGGCTTTGCTAGCATGATGGTCAGAAATGCAGTTTGCGTGCTATTTGAATGTTAGAACTTGCAGAGTAAAAAAAAAATCACAGAGTGATCCCTTGAAATCTAATGCACATTCATTACTAGCAAAAGAGGGTTTTTTTTAGACAGATGCATTTAATTTCATAAAATATAGTATGTAGATGCCACCAAATGCTTTAATAATTATTTTTGTTCACATATATTAGCAGAATTATTCAAATTTTAGGAATATAACAACAAAGATCCTTCAAGAATAAGTTAGTAAAACCAAAACACAGTGTCATATGGTCAGCAAGAAGTTTCATAAAACACTTTTTTCTATCCTCTATTAGCTCAAGCCTATTAATTATATTGTCAAATTTTATAGATCATTGGTAACCTTTTCAGTCTGCATTGGTTTCTGACAAAACTATGTTCATATCTCCCATGCTTGCTGACAAAGAGCAGACCCCAAGTCACTGTGTGCCTCATGGAAACGTCCTGTAGGTCACACAGGCACACACTGTTCACAGCCCCTCGGATATTCACTAAAGATCTGTGTGGTTATTGTACGCAGAGTGCATTCCAAGAGGAAAAACAGCAACCAGATACTTGACTATGGTCTACAAAACCTTTAACAGGAAGGATACTGCCATGATTCAGGTGGGGTGATTGCCTTGGGACCTGGTCCCTAGCGTCACAGGTTGGGTCATAGTGTGGAGCCTTAAGGAGGTAGGATGGTGAGAAAGTGCTAAGGTGTCAGTGGTGTGTTCAGAAGGAGTTGATGCAGTTCCCGCAGAACCGTGGTTAGTTCTTACAATAGGACTGTGATAAAACAGCAAGATGCGTCCATCATGATGGCATATGACTGTCATACCAGAACTCTGGGAGACTCAGGCAGGAAGATCACAGGTTTGAGTCAAGCCAAAGCAACTTAGTGACTTAATGAGAACCTGCTTCAAAACCAAAAATAAAAAAGGGAGATGTAGCTCAGTGTGAAAGCTCAGGCAGGTGTGCACCACCATGCCTGGGCTCATTAGTTTATTTTTGAAATGCAGGAAAAATGATTTAAGAGCCAGGCATGTTGGTAGATATCTGTAATCCAGGCACTTGAGAGGCTGAAGCATAGATATCTGTAATCCAGGCACTTGAGAGGCTGAAGCAGGAGGATCCCTGTAAGTTGGAGGACAGCCTGATCTACATAATGAGACACTTTTAAAAATTTTTAAAGAAAAATGTGGATTAATAAGTGCATAGGAAAATTGAGAGGTGGCAAGATATGTGAAAAAACAAATATTGTAAACGTGTTAGTAGAATTTTGACAATGATTTTATAGATATGTACTTTAAGATCCTTTTACTTTTTTTTTGCAAGGCAGGATCTTACTATGCAGTTCAGGCTGGCGACAAACTCATGGGAATCCTCCCCCCTCAGCCTCCCAAGTGCTAGGATTGCAGGTATACACCACCATGCCGGGCAATATTCTTCCAACTTGTCATATATTTTAATGTAAAAAAAAAAAAAACTTGCCATATATTTGAAATTTGTCACTTAAAATGTTGGGGATAAAATATTCTATTACCAACAGGCATGGTGGCAATGCCTCAAATCCCAGCACCTGGCAGGCTGTGGCAGGAGTACCACTACAAGCTAGAGGCCAGCCTGGGCTACATAGCAAGACCATGTCTTGAAAAACTAAAATTAAATAAATAAATACATAAAATTGGGCCAATTACGCCAGCCATTCAAACTAGCCTCCCAGCCATTATCTCTACCGAGAAGCCTATGGTTCTACATTGAGAGTCCAACTTGCACTTTCGTCATCTTGTGCCACAGGAGAGAGCAAAGGGAGCAGCATTTGCTCTTGCTTGCCTCTTATTGGGTCTTTGCAGTGCCTTAGTCTCTCAGTGACTAGTGAGTTAGGAGCCAGTGTTCCCTCTTTTCTCCAATACTGGCAATTGAACCTGGTGGATCCAAGCTACATCACAAGCCCTTTTATTTTTTATTTTGAGAGTCTCACCAAATTGCCAGGTGGGCATCAAGCTTGTGATCCACCTGCCTCAGCTTCCCTTAGTGCTGGGAAATAGGTATGTGCCACTCTGCCTGTCTGCCAACATCTCCATTTTCTCATCCCCATGAGAAAACCAAGACTCAGAGAACAGAGATACCTTGCTCAAGGTCACACAGCCAAGAAGCTGAGCACAGCCTGGGCTACCTGACTCTGCAGTCTCTGCTCTTTTCTTTGGGCCATTCTGCCTCTTTTCCTCCCATCCCAAATTTCAGGCTTGAGGTTCATGAAGAGTAATTTCCTGGACTTCAAATGGGCCTGAAACATTCATCCTGTGATCAGAAAATACTAGAGTTGGACTTGCTACTACATACTCGATGAGACAGACAATCCTTGATCAGTAGCACAAGAGAAATGCCACCAGACTCTCTCCTGGGGTACCATTTAGCAGTATTAAATTGAGGACATAAATTAGTCTGGCCAAGAAGTTTATTTCCTCCCTGATGGAGGCAGCTGCCCCCAGGAGCCACCCCAGGGAGCTCAGCCTCCCAGTCCATATTTTGCTGCAGACAGCTGCACATTCCTACAGCACCTAAATATTCCTCCTCAGCGTCTGCCCACTGTCCAGCATCTGTCTTCCCTACAGGATGGAGTGGCCACACTCAAGGATTCCCAACATTGGGTAACACAGATCAGCAGCCCTGCAGAGTGCCCACCACTCCACATGTGCCTGAAACATTTGTTGATGGATGAAGAAACCATTGACAATGCCAGCTTTCTGTCAACCCTACATTCAGTCCAACCCTTCACTTGGGCCTTCAAAGGGGCTTGGCATCTGAAGCTCCCAAGCGGTCATGACTCTGGAGGACAGAAGCCTAAGATTGGGCAGCTCCATCTACTCAGCTTCTGGGGAAGGACAGAAGTGCAGAAGGACCAGCACAAGAGACAGAAATTGCATGGTGAGGCAGGAAGTCAGAGGCCACAGAGAGCTGTTCCTGCTCTCTGGTGATTTGGAGTCCACCACCCAGCTCTGTGCACTGCACACAGGGAATCAAGAGGCCACACACGACTCTTAAGGCTACGCAAAGCTTGACCTGGCTTGAGTCTCCCCTACCCCGCCCGAGGTCTGAATGCTGACACAGCCCCTGTGGTCAAGTGTACACAGGGGGAAATGGAACCTAGTCATGTATTCGCAGGTAGAGTCCTAGGAAGTGATTAGGGTTAAATAAAACCATCAAGATGCAGCCCCTAGATTGAATTCCAGTAGCTTTATAAGAAGAGGTGGAGGGACCAAAGGAGATATACACACTGCACATGTACACACACACACACACACACACATACACACACTTTCTTATCATGTGACACCTTGTACCACCCTGGGGCCCTGCCAGCAACAAGGCCATCAACAGATGTGTGTCTCTAGCCTTCATCCAGCACTAGAAGCCAAAAAAATCCTGTTTTCTTTATAAAGTGACGTGGTCTCATTTATTTTTTTTTTTTTTTTGTAATGCAAAATAACACACCTCTGGGCTGCTGAGGCAAGAGGATCTCAATTTTAAGCCCAGCCTAGGCAGTTTAGCAAGTCCCTGTCTCAAAATAAAGAATAAAAAGGATCTGGAGATGTAGCTAAGTGCAGAGGCCCTTGATTCAATCCCCAGTACTACAAAATGAATGAATAATAAAATAAATACAACAATACAGGGCACACCCTGAAGTGGTTATCTTTTTATCTTATTTTTTGGGGTCTTGATTTTGTTTTTATGAGTGTGAACATTGTTTCCAGTTTTTTGTTGTTGTTCTGTTCTTCTTATTTCTTCCTTCTCTCTTTTCCTCCTGCTTTTGTCACCAATTTCCCAAAGCTTGAGAAACCTTCCTTTGTCCTCCAGCCTTACTTCTCATCTCTTCTTCTTCCTCTATTTCTCTATTTTTCCCCCTAACTCATTTTAAACTTTTCCCCCTTAGGGTAAAATTGCCATAGTGAAGGCTTATTTACTCTATGCAATTTTCTGGTTTGTTTTAGATTTTGTAATATAACCACAAATCTAGCTCATACAGTTAAAGGTAGCAAATTAATAGTTACCACAGTTTGTCATTTTCTGGGCTGTATTTGATGCTTTTGTTATTGCTGAGTGTACTACTTTACCCAAGGTGAAATAACTGTTTTAATCAATTGTTCTTCCTGGTATGCCAAGACTGAGATTGCCTAAGAGTCATAGACATTACTATAGGCCACTCCCAAAGAAAAAGGGACTGGGCCCAATAGGCATCAACTTCTTATCCTCAATAAATTGATGAGGTAGAATCTTGCAACAGACTCAAAATACAAAAGCCAGCTATACCTGGAAGACATTTCTGGGAACTAGTCATTTCCTAAGGGTTTTAAATTCTAGCAATAAAGCTACCCGCCACAAGCAATTTAGAAACATCAACCCAGGAATTAAACTTTAAAAAAATGAGAAGACAGTTAAGCAAGATGCAACCCCAGACTTCCAGATCACCAGGGGGCAATGAGGTGGGACAATGTAAAAATCACCCACCCTAACTCTCTGAAGTGCTAACAGCAGAAGTAACAAAGCAATTAAATGCAGCTCAAGGAAAAAAATCAGCTCAGAAATAATCTCTCAGATAACTACAAAGATGATGACCACAATGAAAAACATGTTAGGTGACCTAGAGCTAAAACAGATTTTAAAAATAGGAGCACTAAATAAAAGGATGAAAACTATGAATGATCAACATAGGAAAGAAACAGATTCTAATCCATGAAACCGATATCCAGGAAATTAAAAATTCCATTGAGGGGGATGGGGATTTAGCTCAGCGGCACAGGGTCTGCCTGGCGAGCACAATGTCATGAGTTCAATTCCCAGTACCAGAAAAAATAAAAAATAAAAAATAAAAATTCCACTGAAGCTAGGTGTGGTGGTGCACACCCATAAGCCCAGCACTTGAAAGGCTGAGGCAGGAGGATCGTTGTGAGTTTAAAGCTGACCTGGGCTACATCATGAGTTTGAGGCTAGCCTAAACTATAGAAAAATTATCTTTCAAAATTAATAAAGAAATAAGATACTTCCATGACAAAGAACATTTGAAGAAATTCATAACCACCAGGTCAGGCATGGTGGAGCATGCCTATAAAGCACTTTGAGACTGAGGCAGGAGGATTACTGTGAGTTTGAAGCCAGCCTGGGCTACAAAATGAGTTCAAGGCCAGCCTCAACTGCATAGCAAAATCCTATCTGAAAAGACCAAAAAGAAAAAAATCATGACCACCAAACCAGCACTCCAAAATGACCTGAAGGACAAGCTAGAAAGAGATCACAAGGATTACAACTTAAAGAACCTCAACAAAATGAATGCATCAGGCAAGGCAAGCAATTAAACAGAGAGAGAAAGGAAAAGCTAAAAAAAAAAAAAAATAAATAACATGACAAAGATAAAATAATACATATCAGTTATAACCATCAATGTTAATAGTCTCAATTCACAATCAAATGAAACTGACTGGCTGAATAGATTAAGAAGCAAGATCCAAAAACTTGTGGCATAAAAGTAATGCATTTAACTCAAAAGGAAATTCATAGACTGAAAGTCAAAGGATGGAAAAGAATACTCCATGCAACAGGAACACAGAAAAAAGCAGGGGTAGCTCTATTAGCAAACAATGTAGATTTCAAGCCAAGACTAATAAAGAGAGACAAAGAAGGTCAACAGATCCTTGTAAAGAGAACAATCCAAGATGAAGAGATAACAATCATAAATATATATGGACCAAATGCCAGTCAACCAACTATATAAAATGAATATTAAAGGACATGAAAAGTGACTCACACAATTATAATGGGGGATTGCAATACCCCACTGTCACAAATAGATCAACTAGACAAAAAAATCAACAAAGAAATATCAGAACTGAACCAGACTTTTGAATAAATAGACTTAGTAGATGTCTACAGAATGTTCCACCTACAATATCAGAATACATTCTTCTCAGCTGTACATGGGACATTCTCCAAAGTGGACCATATACTATCTCACAGAACATGTTTACACAAATGCAAAGAAATTCAAATTATCCCATGTATATTGTCAGATACTTGTGACATGAAATTGGCAATCAATGGCAAAAGAATGCACAAAAACTTCATAAACATATGAAAATCAAATACACCTTCCTGAACAACCAGTGAGTCATAGATGAAGTAAAATAAGAAGTTAAGAGTTGCTACAATTAAATGATAATGCCAATACAACATACCACAACTTATAGGATGCAAAGAAAGCAGTCTTATGAAGGAAATTTATAGCAGTGAATTCTCATATGAGAAAAACAGAGTAAGCTCGAATAAACAACCTAATGTTGAACCACAAGCTTCTAGAAAAAAAGGAGCAAACTCATAAGAAGAAGGAAATTCAAAGATCAGAGCAGAAATTAATGCAGTGCAGACAAAAAATACAAAGAATCAATGAATCAAAGAGTTGGTTTTTGGAAAGATTAAATAAAGTCAACAAACCCTTAGCCAACCTTATCCAAAAAAGGAAAGAAAAGATTCAAATCCACACAATTAGGAATGAAAAGGGTAGAATCACCACAGATCCTGCATAAATCCAGAAGATCATTTATACCTACTTCTAGAACCTGTATTTTAGTAAGATGGAAATCCTAAAGAAATAGACAGATTTCTAGATACACATGAATTACCAAGGCTGATTCAAGAAGACATAAAAATTCTAAATAAACCAGTATCAGTCAAGGAATTGAAGATGTAATTAAAAACCAACCACCAAAGTAAAGCCCAGGCTCTGACAGATTCATTGCTGAATTTTATAAGAAATTTAGAGAAAAATTACTGCCACTACTTCCATACATGCACCAGCCTCACTAGAGCTCTCTGCCCTCTCTCTAGCTTAATGTCGAAGGTGCCAAGAGGAAAGATCATAAATAGGTCTCAAGTAGATCAGAAAATAAAATCTAACCCTCCTACTGAGTTGGATGAAAAGGGAAATTCCACCCACAAAGCTGTTTGTAGAGATACAAACACTGTATCCTGTTTAACTTGACTGGTAAGGAATGAGTCATAAGATGGTGGAGTGGTAAGCAGCAGAGAAAAGGCCTCTCCAAGTGTTACCGTGCAGATGCTGGAATATAGCAATGTGGAGAAGACAAGAAGGAGGGAAGTGAGTCCCCTGCACCCAGGAAGGAACTGAGACACAAACTGAAGCCCACTGAGAAAGTTCAACAAAGAAGGAGGTACCCAATGGCGCCTTCTCCCTGAGATGAGATGCACTGTGTGAGAGGAGCAATTCAGACCTGCAGACAACCCAACAGCCTCTGCAGCAGTGGAAGAGAGCAGCAGATGTGACAGACTGCATTAGCTGGTGGTGAGTGCGGAGTGCTCAGTCGTCCCTCATGAGAGAGTGATTGGGAACCATTCTGGAGAAAGGCTGGCTGAGCTCAGAACTCAGAGCAGCTGCTGGCTCCATCTAGCAACTCTAAGCTGGTCTCAGGCCCAAGGAAGGTGCACTGATGGCTGTAGGCCACCAGAAGGTACGGGCTCATTGAGATTATTCACTACCCTGCCAAAAGGCTACTGCCGGCTTGCTGGGATAAATCAGCACAGATCAGGACTCTGTCTCTGCTTGTTGTCTACTAATAACACCAGAGACAAACCTGGTAGTGGACTTTTTATTTCCCCTTTCTCTCTTTTTTTTAATAGGTTTTTTGGGTCTTCTTTTTGTTTTTTTCTCCTGCATTGTTTGAACTTGTATTTATATGGGTGTGAACATGGTGTCTAGCCTCTTTGTGGTTATGGTCTTATTCTGCTCTTCTTTTCAGCTCTTCCTTCTCGCTTTCCCTCTAGGCTTCTGCACCAGTTTCTCAAAGGTAGCATGATCTCCCTTTGTCCTCCAGACTTCCAATCTCTTCTTCTTTTTCCACTTCTCTATTTTCTCCCAAACCCATTTTAAATTTTAGCTCCCAAGGGCAAAATTGACATTTTAAGGATTTGTATACTGCATATAATTTTCTGGTTTGTTTTAGATTTTGTTATATAACCACATATCTACTTCATACAGTTAAAGGTGGCAAATTAATGGTTACTTCAGTTTGTCATTTTCTAGTCAGTGTTTACCCTATTGTCATTGGTACTGCTATAACCAAAAGTGACATAATTGTTCTAAACAGCTGTTCTTCCTGGTATCCCAAAATTGAGATTGACTAAGGGTGGCACAACGATGGAAGACCAGCCTTAGAACTATTTCTCTCAACTGGCCATTTATGTTTAATAGTGAAAGACTGGTTAATGATAACAATGCTTCATAAAACCTTCAAAAGGAAAGAAGAATGTTTTGTGGACATTTGTGGTGTGTGTGTGGCAATTTAAATTATTACTTTTTAAAATCAACACTTTTTTTGGGAATCAAACCAAGGGCCTTGCACTTACCAGCTACGCACTGTGCTGCTGAGCTATATCCTTGGCCCCCAAAATCAACACTTTTTCATGGAAAATCTTGACAAAAAATTTGTCACTGAGTTTTGAGTTCCATTAAAACAAAGTTTAATGAGAAAAAAAAACTGTTAGAGGCCAAGTGTGGTGGCACATGCCTGTAATCCCAGCACTTGGGAAGCTGAAGCAGGAGGATAACATGACTTCAAAGCCAGCCTGGACTACAGAATGAGTTCAAGGCCAGCCTGAACTTAGTCATCATAGTGAGACTCTGTCTCAAAAAACTAAACAACAGCAATAAAAAAAACCTGTTAGAGAAAGAAACAAATCACCTAAAAAGGAACTCAGAGGTCTAGTTGACCAGGGTCACAAGAGCCGCTTGGAAGCTGGAAACCAGGAGGATCTTGCACAATACCTGGGGAGACCCCCCCTGGAAGCCATTCTTCCCCTGACAGGACAGGCTGCAGTGGAGGAGCACATGGAGCTCTGGAGAGGTCTTCACCAAGATTCCTGCTGCCTGT